>NC_141329.1:11836943-12156943 GCF_037954235.1 Aulostomus chinensis | reverse complement strand
TTTCAAAAATACGGAGTCACTCAGTCACTCACTTCATAGGATCGCTCCCTCCATGACACACCGAAAAAAGAGAGAAAGAAAATTCCTATGAAATTGATCAACTTTTAATTCAAACACTGATATCTGTGAATGCTGTTTTTGTATTGTCTCTCTTTTTTTTTTACCCAAATCCATGCAGAAGTGTACTTTTGACACTCTTACAGGACTTCCTCTCACAGAAAACAGGAACGAAGACGTCCTTATTTGTCTGATAAAACTGAGAGAACTGCAAATAGACAAAAATGACGTGTCCATCCTGAACTGCCCTTATATTCATAAAGGAGGGAGATTTGTACTGTTTGGACTCCATTTTCATACCAAACTGGGCATACATTCCTGTGCATTCTGCAAGAATTGTGTGATGTAACAACAGTTCACACAGATTAAATCAAGATTTAGACAGATTAAATCAAGATTTACATCTTGTAAATGGATCCTGAACCAATATCCATGACGGCTGCACAATTTGGTAAAAATATTTGATCATCAATGTTTTGACTGATACAACAAATGCAATTTGAATGGCAACATGAGAAAAAAATGACAATTTTAACAGGCTGCACGGTGGTGCAGTGGTTAGCACTGTCGCCTCACAACAAGAAGGTTCCGGGTTTGAGTCCCGGCTCCAACACGGGATTTCTCTGTGTGGAGTCTGCATGTTCTCCCTGTTCCTGTGAGGGTTCTCTCTGGTACTCCAGCTTCCTCCCACAGTCCAAAGACATCAAGAGAGGACGAGGCTGATTGATACTCTAAATTGACCGTAGGTGTGACTGTGAGTGTGAATGGTTGTCTGTCTCTATGTGTTGGTCCTGCGATGGACTGGTGACCTGTCCAGGGTGAACCCCACCTCTCGCCTGAAGGCTGCTGGGATAGGCTCCAGCCCCCCCGCGACCCTCAACAGGAATAAGCGGAAGAAAATGGATGGATGGATGGATAATTTTAACATTATTTTCATTTTCAATGAAAAAGATTTTCAATGAAAAATTAAAATGGCTATAGTGTATTTTTTTCTGTAAATTTGTATTAAATTTTAGTCTGTAGAAGATTATGTATAAGAGGGACATAAACAAAACCAGCAAAACATCAGGACATTTTTAATGGTGGTGTCTGTTGATAAAACAGACTGGACAAAAAAAAAAAAATGTAGGTGTTTTTGTTTTAATTTTGAAGACACTTTCAACTGTGTTCCTGTTAACAAGACCAGGTGGTTTTAGTGAGATTTCAGGACATTTTAAGACATGTTTCAAACATCATGTCAGGACATCTTTCATTGTTTTTCTGGCTACTGACCTGGGTAACTTCTGCAAGACGCTAGGACATCTTCCACTGGGTTTCTGACGTCAATCATTGCTTTGACAATTATGTCACACAGGCATGTCACCTTTTCGCAATGGAGGTAATTAAAGAAAATGCTGGTTAGTTTTAGGAAAACTAAAATCACATGGACTGACAGCCAGTCTTTTAAAGATGCAGGCCATTTATACGTCATACCATAATTTTAAATGTAGCCTTTTCTAAATACATAAAATACAACCAACATACAACCTCAGTATGTTGTGCATGTTTGATCTCTCACTACAACCTTTTTGCCCTTTATCTGTGTTACCCATTGATTCTCTAATCCACGAGGGAGGTGGGAGGGATAATTGAATGCCACACTAATCAAGACACAGAACTCAACACTTGAAAGTAGCTGCTCGGTTTATCTATTCAGCAATCGAGCTTATTCTCTCCTTCCTGTTCTCTATCTTTCAGTGATTAATCATCAACGCAGCCAAGCCAGTGTGATCAATGCATCCTAACACGCACAAACACATTCCACCTCAGGTTTTACCTTACACAGTCAACATTTCTTCAGTTTCATGTGTGTTTGCCAAATCGATGATGATTAGTGAAGTCTAATATTTGTCATTGAGAGGCTTTATTATTTTGCTTTGGTTCAAATGTTTGCAACTGGAACATGAGAAAACACATCACTGCTGAGAGCAAATAAAGCTGGATTTGCCATTTTGGTAGAGAGAAAGAGAGGGGAAAAAAGCTGACCTTTTGTAATAGAGAGAAAAAGGCTTTTGATGCTTATCTGCAGCTAAAGCTCAACTATTCACAACTTAACCAGAACAAGAGTTATGCAAGCAGCCCTTTCCCTACACAATAAAAGCACAGGTCAAGGAGTTGTTGACCTGTCTGGAGAAAACAAAGTGGTGATGAAGTGACAGAGGACAAGTTGAGGGAAATTTCCACTATGACCACATTGGAGCAGACATCAAATGAACATATCTGGGGCTACATAAAGTCTAATCACCACAGCCAGGCCAGTAACACAGTTACAAATCGCCTTGTGTCACAGCAAGACAGATGGTCACAACACACACACCCGTGCAAACACAGCGCTCCATAATTATTACACTTCCATTCTTCTCTCAACAGTGATTTAAAGCTTCCCTGTTGCTTTGTTCAGAAAAAAAAAAAAAAAAATCCAGCCATTATTACAACACATTCCTGATAATAAACCAGAAGCCCTGCTGGCAGAAAATATGTCACATAAGTCCTTTGTCATGAAGCAACACCAACTTTGATGGGAAATGAAAAAAGCTGCAACAGCGAGGTCATAAACCATGAAATAAATGTTTTATAGATTTAAATAGTGAGGAGGGGGCTTAACATATTCGAATGTGTGGTGATCTCCGTATTTATTGCTCACCACGACTCCTATCTGAGCTCGTCCACACACATACGGCAACGCAACCTCTGGGAATACCTCATCATATGCTTTCACACATGACACACACACACGCACACACACAAAATCACCTTTATACAGCCAGGTAATAACACTGAAAAAACTCCAAAGCCAGTGAGACTTAAGGGGGGCAAGACCATCTATCCAACTATGGGGTATGGAGGATTGACATTAAACACACAAGTCTAGTGAACAAGGGGGACCCATGAATGTAATGATAATAGCACAATGTGATGACTTTAAAAGAACACTGCCTCCCCAGGCCACCACTCAGATACTGTGCAGCCACAACCAGCCTGTCCTCAAAATTCAGGGAATATTCAAAGCTGGAAACTTTCCACGGGAATTAATATGAATTAAAAAAGAAATTTAGGTGTATTATATACCGACCTCATGCAAATGTTTTGGATCCTCCTAAACAGACATGTATGCAAACATTTTTAATACACATTTTTTAAAATTATATTTATAACTCCATCTACTTGTCAGGAGAACTAGAAAAATGTGCCACCATAAAATGTGTCACTTTAGTCCAGAGATTTTTAGTAATGGCCTTTTGTAATAAAGATTTGAACAGAGCCCAATACAGTAATGGGGCCTTAAAACCACTGCTGTGGTGGGCAAGGTCTGAAATACGTGTGCCTGCGATGGAAAACTGCACAGAGTACAGTTAAAAACAGTTACTACTGTAAAAAAAAAAAAAAAAAAAAACAACAACCCAAAACTCTTGAGTTAAGTAAAATTAATTTCCAATGTTCTTCTTAGTTCTCATGGAAAATATCCAAAATTTTGACAACAACAATGAAAAAGCTTAACTTCGCTATTTGTAACTTTGCTCTGCAGAATGCCTTGCATTTGGTTGGGTTTGCCACTTACAACAGCCTACTTTTGCCTGACTCACACAACACCCTGTTAATATTAACTTAATAGGACGGTCTCAAAGAGATTCAAATCTCTTTTCCAAGTGGTCACAACGTGAAGACTTAAACATCATAAGTACATAAATACAACAAGAAACTCATCAAAAGAGTAACGACTCATACAAAAACATCAGATAATGACTCTTGAAATATTCAAGGGGCAGGAGAAATTCAAGTTGGAGGGAGATTTACAGTTCATTCCGTTTAAGAGGTGTGAAGTAGTTGAATCGGAGTGTGAAGACTAAGGTTCAGAAGCAGCACAACATGGGTGATGGGATGTGACTCAGGTTGTGGTTATCCGTTTCACAGATTATAAATAAGCACATGTGTGATGGACATAGATATTCATAACTTTAGACAGCAAATCATGTAGTTTGCAGATCTTGGGTGCCTTCAAATTTTATGATTATTATTATTTAACTCCCTACAAGACACCTACATTTTTCAAACTCCCGTCAATACCTTTAATTTAATTTTATTGAAATCAAAACACGCCTTATTGCAATATCCAAATTGCAGGTTTTGTTTAGGGATTTTTTTTTTGTGCTAAAACTCAAATGTGTCTCAAAGCACCATTCTAAATGAAGTACTGCAGATGTCTCTCTGCATAGGACAGAATTAGATTTTTGTTTGGTACGTATCTTAGCAAGAATCAAACCGTTATAATGTCATTTTTTTTCTGTTAAAATGTGAATAATGGCAATTCCTCTTCTCACAGTTCTTAATTGCTAATATTTATTATATCCCCCCTCCCAAAAAGCTTTTAGTTTTAATCCAAAGATTTGTATTTTAGGAGGGGAAAAAAAAAAAGTATTCTTCTTCTAAAAAGGTGCAATAGACAACATTTACACCTCCTGGACACTAAGTGTCTCACTCACTCTTGCTGCACTTATCAATTCGACCTGTTGCCAGGTTGGCACAATAGCGGTAATAAGACAGACCATTCGAGTGGCTGTCTCACCAGGATGCATTCGTGATGTTTTCCCCAACAAACAACATGAACCTGTCCAAGGCTAAAGTTGCTAACTTGAGCAACTTTTATTGTTAGTTAGCAAACGTTAGCTTACCTGTCGGGCAGTAAAGTAGCAAACTCTGCATGGCTTTTCAGCTGCTTTTTGGCTTTCAGCTTAGACCACCATAGAAATGCTGAACCAACACTGACCCTCATCTTGCGCCTTCATGGTCGGGCAGTATTTGAGACGGATATCTGAAAGAACACTAATGTCTCTCAGCCATTTCACTGGTTAATCTTACGGCTGGACACTCCTGAGCTCATACAGTCAGTGACGACACATACATAACACAAGATATCGATGTGTTTATGCTGTTGGCTCAGAGATCCTTACCATTTGTCCACCAACTTGCTGGAATGTAAATATTATGACCATTTTGGACATGATAAAAAAAATGAATATAAATATTTCACCACGATAATTTTTTTCCAGGTAAATTTAGACTTTCAGTCTGCACCTTTCTAAAAGCTCTGTCGATGTATTCATCTTTTTTAAATTACTTGTTTTCTTAAAATCCTTGTCTCTTGCACCTTTAAATGTGCAAATATAACCGACCGTAGGCGTAGCTGTGAGTGTGAATGGTTGCCCGTCCATATGTGTTGGTCTTGAGATGGACTGGCGACCCCCCCCCCCTTAACACGGTAAGTGTGACAAACTGGAAGGATGGATGGATGGATGGATGGATCATTATCAATTAATTTATATTTTAGGGCCAAATTGTACAAATGAGCAGAGAAAGAACAATAAGTTCCATCAGATGTTTGTTTCATACATCTGAGCTGTAAAACCATTTTAACACTCCAATTGGCATTTTCACCAAAAAAAAGGACAGAGCTGATGTGTTAAAAGCCTTCGTCTTGTGTGAAGAGTTTACAATAAACTGGAGCAACACTGAGTTTGACTTGAATTATTTAGGAAAACTACCCCTTCTTCTTCCTCCTATGTTATGCACGAGTTTGTAGATTAATGATTTGCGAGGGCAGGAGATTCGCGGCAAGCATCTGATGTCAAAGACTGTTTTAGGGTCTGACTGGAACCTTTAAACTCATGCCAAGCCTCTCTGCTGACTCACATTCATCGGCCCTGACAATGGGTTTTGTAGATCGCTGGCTGGTAGTTTCTGATCTAGTGGGCTCTTCAAAGGTTTTTTTTTTTTCACTCTCAAATTCCCATCTTTTGAGGGTGACAACACCACATTTAGACAATCATGGGAAACATAACACCGGGAGAATAATCTCTAGATGATGTAGTCAGCGTACCTGACTACAGAGGTTTTTGAAAAAAATAAATAAACAAAACACAAACGGAGGCAGCAGTCTACTCCTAAATAAGAGGCTGGTTTTATTTTGCTCCTCATTGGTTGCCCTGCCAACATGTCTATAGTCAGTCTAACAGCCTCTCTCACAGCCAAACTACACTGGCCTCTTTGAAAATCCACTGCCCACAGCAAACCCACACAACCACTGTGACTGCCAGGATCACACAAAGACAGCATGTTACTACAACCCACGGAGAGATGAGGGCCACAGAGAGAACTCAACAACAGAGATTCTTCTCACACTGGAGTTATTTTTATGGGATTCTATTTAGATGCATTTAAAATGTATCATTTAACAGTAATTTAAACACAACAGGGCAATCGGAGATTCCACTGTAAAGCTGCTGGGAAGGGACTTTTTGCAGGGAAAGCTGCTTGTGCACGTTCCTTTGGGCTGAGCACGAGACCCCGCCAGGGTGACAGAGCGTCCAGCGCTGAATCAGCGGGTCTCACATTGTGTAATCTCTCAAACGCACACACACACACACACACACAGATTAAAGCTCACAGAGAGGCGGGGTGGGGTGGGGGGTGGGGTCTTGTAGAGAAAAGGAAACAGAGGTCCAAAGAAGTGTTACAGTTGTGTCTTCTTAATTTACAGCATTGGCTCATTGCCACAGAATGGGTCCCGCTGGCCGATAAAACTACTTGCTTTCAATAGCAGATTCTTTAGAGATGACACTGGCTTTGTCAGGAAAAGCGCTACTGCTGGACACAAACACACACACACACACACTCATTACAAACAAATTCTGAGGTGCATGCAGCAATGCTGTCTTGAAGCGATGCACACAAGTTCAAGTCAACTATCAGCTCCTCTGTTTGTGCAAATTTTGTTGTCAAGCCTTTTTCCCAGTTTAATGTTAGCCAGCAGGTGGCGACACAGGAACGTAGAGGTGTCGTGAGGTCTCATGATATAAAAAAAAAATTCTGCGAAAACCAATGTTGCTTGATGTCCCACAAAGTTATTAGAAAGCCAAGCATAACTGATGCATCTGAGCTAATATTCAACATGTTTGCTAACCTCTACATTAGCTTCAAAATTACCAAGTGACTGACCTATTCAGGCACATTCTGATTGATGTGGTTGATCAAGCATCCATTATCATAACATGTAAAAGTTGCACAGAGCAGTCCTTTTGTTTCTGCTTTATTTTTTTAAAGTCTTTGTCTTTAAATAGCCAGGAATTGTGACAAATGGCTCAGATGTACAGTACTGTTGCTGCGTGCCACAGTCTCTTTGCTGACGCCCCCACCAGATAGATGCATAAGGATACAAATATTGGAGTAAACAACTTTTTGCTCATCAGAGAGTTACTAAATATCAATGTGCAAAATAAAGCGTCCAAAAGTTCCAAAGACTAAGTCTCGAGTCAGATATGTGTGCAATTCAAAGTCTCAGACTCTCAGTTTTCTGGGAACCTCAGGGGTCCTTTAGTGCTGGGCATGATGAGCAGCCTTATTTCAATGAGTCCAAGCTCGGTACAGTAATCACATAATGAACAGTTTCTATGTCAACGCTCTTATCTCCATGCTTGTACAACCCATCACTAATTATTAATTTACAACAGTCCTTATGGTGATACAAAGGACAAAAACACAAGATGTGTATGTCCTTGAAAGGTTGTGACATTAAAATATTTGAGGGTCACCTGCTGTCTAAGACTGACTAAGAGTACTGCAGACCTTCTAAGTAACCCCAGCCTGTTATGTAAGATAAAAATGAAAACCTTAGGAAATGTTTATGACTCCTATAGCCAAAGCTGCTGAACAACAATGAAGTGATTATTGTTGGATGATCATGGCAGTCACAGGGAAGTTCATGTAAGTGCAGGTTTGTGAATAGATTGATCAATAAACATATCATCCATTCAAAAATACTAAAAGGAGAAAATAATTTGAGAGACCTGACTGAAGGACTTTCAGCCAATAAGGGATGGTTGTAAATTCGGCTTATATGAAAAGAAAAGCAGTGCCCAATTAGAAGTTCAAAAATGTACGAGAACCCAGTTTTAAGTGGGCATGTGTGGAAGAGGCATGTTCAAGTGATATATAAATACGAGTTTTTTTCAATTACTTGTATGCCGAAATTACAACTATATATTTCTGTATTTAAAAATACCTTCATTCGTGTTCTAAACGTATCATTGACTAATGTATAAGCAAGGTTATTCTAAAGCGACGTTTTCTTCAAACGGATTTCGGGATGCAGGAGAAATCACAGTGTATACCGATATAGACATATCCAGATGTTTGGATTCTCAATGCTTACTATGTTTAGCTAAAACACTGAATACAGAGGTACTCGGAGTTGCGAATTAAACTTTAGAAAAGTGCTTTGACCTGCTTTTCACCTAAGAAGTGGACTTCAAGACAGTTAAAGACAGCAGCACTGAACAAGGTGCCTACAACAGTGAACTTCATTCGAAATTCGGCAAATTTAGGCTGCTTGTTTCTTATCAACGAGAAAACACACTCATAAAAAAAATTTCCGAATCATGAAAAAACATTATTTTCTTCGGCGTAAACATATGTCACAAACAGACTTTTATTTAAATCGTATCACAGCATTTTACTGTGTCCCATTCACTTTTAGCTCGTACCACATACGTTTCGCAAAGCCAGACAGCGTTAAATTCAAAGATTTGTCAGTGTAGTTTGGTTATTGTCTCCATACTGTAGGTAGTGTTTGACCAGTGAACAAAGTTCAGGGTGACAACAAGTCAAACTTACTAGAGTTTGTTCATACTGCAGCGCTCGCTGGTCGGAGCCGTCCCCTGCCATGGCTCGGTTCCGTCTCTAGCCTGCCGCCTGGATGAAGGTTTGAGCTTGGAGGAGAGAGAAACGATAGCGATATCTCTCAGGGGTGAACACTAATCAAAGCATTGGACTGACTAGAGTCCCTATGTTGGAGTTCAATAAGGGAACTCCGACTAAAGAACACATTCCGATCACAGTAAGTTCCTTCATTTTATACCCTCAAGTCCCTACCAAGATCCACAGTGTGAGGCGGGACTTAGGTGGTTAGATCGTGCCCTCCCATCTACAACAGCTGTCAATCAAATCAGGAAACATTACGCCCATAAATCCTTTTTCTCATGATAACGCTAGAAATGGGTTATCTGTAGCAAGTTACCTGAGTGTCGGTAATGGAATTGTTCCCAACTACATTGAAGATGATGATTAACAATGTATAAACTTCTCAATTAAAGCAACTAGGGGCTAGACTTATACTTTCTTAGCAGTACTGTCTGCAATATAAAGAAAAAAAATCCCTGAAATCAGTATGGTATAAATAATTTTCAAAAGGAACCTGTTGTGGCAGATATAGGCTTTTCTGAAACTTGAAAATATTAATTAAAGACAATAAAAAAGATTGCAACATATAGTGTATATGAATACTGTGTGTGAGGGTGAAACAAGTTGAACACGTCAAATTGACATTATGTAATATCATGCTGACGCCTGATCAAATTTGACAAAAGGAAAAACAATTAGGATCCTACATGTAGTATTTATGTTATATATATGTATATATATATATATATATATATATATATATATATATATATATATATATACATATACAGTCGTCCTCAAAATTATTCATACCCTTGCTAATTCTTGTGATTTTTTTTCATTTAGTGACGAAATAAATGCATTGTTTCAAATTTGTGTATTAGCTTTATGTGACCAACAATTGAAAGAATGACAACAATACAAATTTTATATATATATATATATATATATATATATATATATATATATATATATATATATATATATATATATATATATATATATATATATATTTCTGGGGTATTTTATTGATGGAGTTCCAAAAAAGGCCAAGTTCAAAATTATTCATACCCCTGACAATTTTTCAACAAACATGTGCCAAATGTGGTAATTTTGTCCAATAATTCCTTCAAGATGTCACAATGGAATAAAACCTTTTATTTAACATTATTGGCCAAATACTACAGCGAAAAAAGACATCTTTCCAGAAGAGTATAAATAGTGGGAAAGTGTTCAGGTCATTGTCAATTTCTGGTCATCATGGTAAAGAAGACGGAGCCAGTGAGGACCTACGTCAGCGTCTTGTTCGTACCCACAGTGAAGGAAAGGGTTACAAGGCCATTTCCAAGCAGTATGGTGTCCCTGTCTCAACCGTCCAGAGCATCATCAACAAGCACAAGAGGTTCAACACTGTCAAAAAACCTCAGTGGGCGTGGCCGAAAGCATAAGGTGTCCCCCAAACTTGCCGGGAAAATCTGCCGAGAGATCAACACCAACCCACGGACCACAACCAAGGCCCTAATTCAAACACTTGAGCAGACAGGGACAAAGGTGTCACTGTCCACCATTGAGCGAGTTTTGCACAGAGGAGGTCTCCGTGGACGTAAACCTCGGAAGATGCTGCTGCTCAGGAAAAAACATCTGGTAGCTCGCCTGGCCTTTTGTAGAGGTCATCTGACGCAAGATCCTAGCTTTTGGTCAACCATCCTGTGGTCTGATGAGACAAAGCTGGAGTTATTTGGCCAGATGGATACTCAACATGTCTGGAGGAAGAAAGGAGAAGCCTATAGACCAAAGGACACTGTGCCCACTGTCAAGTATGGTGGTGGAAGCATCATGCTATGGGGATGTTTCTCTTCCAGTGGCACAGGGAATCTCGTCAAGGTCCAAGGTACCATGAAAAAGGAGGATTACATCAGGATACTTGATGAAAATGTCAGGGAATCTGCTGTGGAAACTCCAGCTTGGCCAAAACTGGATGTACCAACAAGACAATGATCCCAAACACACTGCCAAGGTAGTGAAGAAATGGTTCAAGGACAATAACATCAATGTCCTGGAGTGGCCAAGTCAAAGTCCTGACCTCAATCCCACTGAGAATTTGTGGCATTACTTGAAGACCAGAGTGATGGCGAGGAAGCCAACCAACCTGACCCAGCTTGAGGCACTCGCCAAGGAAGAGGGGGCCAACATCCCACAGGAGACGTGCAAGAAGCTTGTGGACACGTACAAGAATCGTCTGGAAGCAGTCATAAAGAATAAAGGCTATGCCATTGACTATTAAATAAAGACGATGGACTAGGGTATGAATAATTTTGAACATGGCATTTTTTTGGACTCTGTTAATAAAATACCCCAGAAATATATTTTTTTTCATTTTATATTGTTGTCATTCTTTCAATTGTTGGTCACATAAAGCTGAAACACAAATTTGAAAATATGCATTTACTTCATCACTAAATGAAAAAAATCACAAGAACTAGCAAGGGTATGAATAATTTTGAGGACGACTGTATGTCCCAAAAGAGGAAACAGCATAAAGAGTGACTGACTTTACATGTATTTTAAATTATGATACATTTTTAATGATTTGGTCTGCTATTGATTTTATTCATACATTTATTTATTTATCCACTACATCTGTGAGGCCAATTCAAACTTCGTAATGAGCTAAATTTTGTCCCCAGGCCTTGTAATGCACAGCTCTGTTGTGCAGAAGTACCATACATGAGACAATACAAAGTGTGACTGCATATTATAGCAGTCTGAAAGCCATTTTAATTTCCAACTAAGACATCTGACTAATGAATATCATAATATTCTTCAAAAAAGACAAAAAATATTATCGGTGCTGTGCAAACATCTTAGATTCAGTGACATATTTGTAAAAGTATACATGACACTACCCATCCAAGAACTGGAAAGTAAATAGTATCTTATATCGTTTTTTTATTTTAAATATATGTTATGTATTTGTAACTTGTGTTGGCTTTATTGATCCAGTTTTACTAACTCACCTGCTGATATCATCAGATTTTTTTTTAGCGTTCAAATATTAATGTCCATATCGACCTCAACAATGCTGTAAAATTGTACTGTATTTACTATGTTGTTATATGGTTGCAGTGATCACACCAGTGTGAGAAACACTAGTAGGCATTAAATATCGGCAAGCCACTGAACTTCCTTAACGGTACCCGCTGAAGTCTTTTCATTTTTTTGTTTTGTTCCAAACTTACGTTGTCCATGTATTCAATTTTCCACAAAAGTGCATTGTGTGAATTACAGGGAACAAAGCTGTAACATTACCTGACCCCGAGACACTGCATCTGCTTTTCACCAGATGTTAACAAATCACTCAACTGTTCTCAGGAAAATAAAACTTGTGGCTTGTGACAGCAACTTTTTTGCATCATATCCTTTGAGGTATAAAGTTGCTGAGCTAATTCTATAATGGAATAGGTAAAGCAGGATCTTCACTGCTTCATTGCTTCCAGTGTGATTAAACAGAACAAAGTGACCACTACTTCTTAACTCTGTGGTGGGGGGGGGGGGGGTGTCATGTGTTCAAAATACGTGGAGGGAGCATGGAAAGAATACCAATGTAAATCAATTAGGATCCTCTTTGTGGTTGACACATGAATTCCCTGGTTCAACAACCTCGTGCGACTGGACGTTGTTACACAAAAAAGTCCAAATCAGGGGGCAGCTTGAGGTGATGGTTGGTACTGGACCTTACAGCAGGAGACAAGTGTTCAATTTCTGTTAAAATCTCTTACATAACACCATGTTTCGCAACAGTAACCAAACTGACAATGTTTTACCGACTTAAGCAAAGTTTTTTGTGTGCTTAAATTAACCAGTTTTGACACATCTACAGAATAAATTGACCGTAGGTGTGAGTGTGAATGGTTGTCTGTCCCCCACGACCCTTAACAGGATGAGCAGGAAAAAATGGATGGCTGGATGGATGGATGAATGGATGGATGGCTAGATACAATGTGAGAAGGTAAAAAGTGCCCGGAGGAGATTGTCAATCTGAGGACATGTTTAGTCCTGTAGTTTAGCTTGAGCATCCCCTAGAACTGCATGGGCATTATGATTTCACCATCATTCTAAACTTTTACTTTCATTGGATTTAATGGGCTATTATTTGTTTTATATGTTGCTGTTGTTGTTGTTGTAATTGATGCCTGTCTTTTGAAACAGTTCAGAGCACAAAAAACATGAAAGTGTATGTAAATCATGAAGTGTATTTTGAATAATTTTAATTTTGCAAAATTTTAAAGGGATCATTGAAAATAATACACAAAATTATTTTAAAACTGCCACATGAGAAGCAGTTCATTAATGCACTGGGTAAGTACTGAATAAATGAATTCACCCTCATCCTCAAATATATAAAACTCCCTGTCATTCTATCATTTAAAAAAAATATAAATTATTTTTTTACATATTTACACTTTTATATTAAAGATAGAAGGCTGCACAGTGGTGCAGTGGTTAGCAGTTGGGTTCCAGTCCTGGCTGGAGCACAGGATCTTTCTGTGTGGAGTCTGCATGTTCTCCCTGTTCCTGTGTGGGTTCTCTCTGGTACTCCAGCTTCCTCCCACAGTCCAAAGACATCAAGAGGGGACGAGGCTGATTGATACTCTAAATTGACTGTAGGTGTGACTGTGAGTGTGAATGGTTGTCTGTCTCTATGTGTTGGTCCTGTGATGGACTGGTGACCTGTCCAGGGTGAACCCCGCCTCTCACCCAAAAGCCGCTGGGATAGGCTCCAGCCCCCCCGCAACCCTTAACAGGAATAAGTGGAAGACAATGGATGGATGGATTTGAGATAGATAAAAAACAATTGGAGGCCAACAACCAGCCAAACAACATAACAACAACAACCAGTTTGAGGGACTAATAAATGATTATCTTATCTTATCTTATCTTATCTTATCTTATCTTATCTTATCTTATCTTATCTTATCTTGTTGTGAAAGTCCACATTGTTCGTATGTACAACTCAACAATGTTTCCATATTAATTAAGTGCTGCTCTATACCCATCTGCACCAATGGAAAATAGATCTCAGGACATACCAGGACTGCAAATATCTGCAAATTTTTTCCACAAGAAATTTCTTTTAAAAATTCAGGTAAGCATGTTTCACTTAAGAAAAATTGTGGGCTTGCAAATTGTCCAATTAATCAAAAGCGTTGTTAACTATTACCCTGTCTTCATATGATGTCAACTGTAGCCTTAAATCCGAGCAAACATAGAAAAAGTAATACATTAAAAAAACTATGAAGCACATCTGCAGGGCTGTGCTACAGCATGCAAGCCAAAGTTATTATTTGTCCATAACCACGCCTGCAAAGAGTGGAGGTGTTTGGGTCTTATTGTTTGTTTAAAGCAATACTTCAACATAAAAGTGGATTTTGCCTTTCAGATACTGACAAACACAAGTCAAACAGATGCTTTTTCACTACTGTCACTTCTTTGTGACTCCAGAAGGTAGAAAAGGCCAGCCTCAGTGTGGCAACCACCTTCACCAACTGTAAAAAACTAGAAAACTGTCCCAAAATGTCAAAATCCCATGATCTTACAAACTCTCAAGGGCGTTGTTCTGTACCATCCCCATCTTCTGAATGACCAGCAGGAGTTTTCAGCTGAACCAACTCACTCCTGCTTGTCAATGGTACCAAAAGAGAACCAATCTAGTTTGTTAGTTTTTCGCTCAAAGCAAAGCGTTTGTGGAGTCACAAGGATGGGACGGAGCGGTGAAACAAAATGTCTTAACGAGCTCAAGACACTTGTACTTGAAAAGTATTTGAAAGACATTAAAACTTTTTGGTGAAGCATCGCTTTAAATCTGGAGGATATAATCTCTGTGTAGATTTTATCCATAACTCTGAACCTGACTGTGTTTGAAATTTCTCAGGGGCTCTCCATATTCTTTACTACTCTGCTGAGCTCCGAGTCATGTTTAAGAGCACTGACATCCAGTTTGAGTTTTCAAAACTACAAAAAAAAACAAGCAAACAAACACAAACCAGAGTATAAATTGTCCACCATGACAAAAAAAATACTTTTGACTTTGTATCAGCATTATTTCAGTGGGACTGGCTAAATAATTTTAACAGATATCATGCTACCACCACTAAAGCAGTGGTGAGTGGTCAGTTTGTGGTCAATTTATCTATGTCTGTGAGATTAACCTGCTGCATTTCAATAATTTAAAATAGACCGGACGGATGTCTCCACAGCTTAATTTCTGAAGAAATAATCTAGTGAATATTTGGATGGATGATCATGGAAGGAGAGCAAAAGACAGCAAACTGTATTACATGCTGCAGAAAACAAAACCCTAGCACCGAAAGTGAGTCAGCAGCCTCGAGGCGGTGCCATGTAGTGGAAAAGCAGTTTGAGAAAGCAGTCAGTCCCTTAAATATATTAATTCAGTGCTACTAGTGTGGTCAAACACAGGACAGAGTACCTGTAATCTCCAAATTCTTTCACAATTCTTACAGATTATGAAAAGATTGGAAGAATATATTTACGTACTGACTTTAGCCAGTTTTGTAATGGAACTGAAAAACTGGGGATCACACTTTTAACAAATGCACCAGATTAGGAGTCACAGACTGACTTTTCACACCATTTGAAGCAGAGTCAATGCACCAAACTTCCAAGAAAACAAGCAGGAGAATTAGAGTTTGTCGAGTCCATGCACGTGGAGGCAAGACAGCCAATGGTAGTTCTGTAAGCAACACACCATGGACGTAAGTAAACAGAAAAAACACATTTAGGTAAGGTGTTGGAGAGATGACGTGAGCGTGATGAACAGTTTGGTAACGTTATATACTGGAGCCAAGGCTAAGCTATGTGGGAGGAGGAGTCTGTTCTCTTCACACACTTTCCAGTCGAGGTGATACACTTCAGGATTTCTGTGCCGTTTGCCATGCAAACTGGCCCAAACTATTGTAGACTACCGGACGGCCCCCGAACGACTGAGCATCCTGTATGAAAATCCTGTATGAAAGTGGTCTGGTGAATTTCCAGCTTTTAACAATCATGAAGGTCCCCATGCCACTCTTCTGAAAACCCTGAGGTAAAGAGTTAAAAGGAATAGAAACAAAAATAGACTGTGACATAGTATAGAACCGTGCTACCTGGCATTCAGTGGCCTGAGCTGAAATATTGATTCTACCCACCACTTAACTGGACTTAAGGCCTTTTTAAGTGTGGAATTTCAAGCTTTAAGTTATAAACCAATCTATGCAAAAGACATAGATTTTGTCTGACAGACATAAACTTTTGCTCTAAGTTCAAACCTTTAACATTTAAATTAGATTCAGTTTGAAAGATAATAACTTTTTGCCCAGAGCCAAGTTGATTCTTTCCTGAAGTCAAAAACATGCCCGACCAAATTCATCCCCAGAAACGAAATTGTGAAACTGAAGTGTTTGATGTTCTTTTGCGGTGATATGAAACAAAGACGAGAAACCTATTCATAGCTGTCAGCAGGGAGTTCAGCCTGAGGTGGACCTCCACAGACACACAGACACAGAGACACAGAGACACACAGACACACACACACACACACACTCTAGCCCACAAAGATATTTTCCACTAAAGAGAATGTTTGTGCAACTTGGCTGGAGTGGGTTAATGATTAGAACCTCCCTGCTTTGTGTGAATCTCATTTAAGAGTGACAGCATCTGGTGTTCAAACGAGTATCATGTTGATTTGCTCAAGGATAAGCAAGGGCTTGAGTTAACGAAACTCACGATACCATTTGTTCATCTCAGTGGAAAATGACTTGAGGTCCGTTACAAGCGGAAACTTCCATGAACAATAAATTAATTCATTATACCCATATTATCCGTATCAGTGCCATGAAGGCGACAGGCAAAAAATAAAAATTTAAGAGGTATTTTTTCAACACCCAAAAAAACCACAACTACTCTTCTTTAACGCAATTAAGGGTTAGCTGAATTTATCACCCCATCTCTAACACCAGATGTCCATCAAAAGAAAATTATCTTGGAATAATTTTTATTAGTCTACACATAGCTTGTGACCACAGGTGTAGATTGAACCGTGCATTGATGGCTCATTAAAAGCTTGCCCTGGAGGTGGAATTATACTTGGGCGTCATAGTGTGGGGCTGTCTTGCTGGAAGTGCCTCAGGCAGATAGAAATTAATTTTTAGTTCATAGTCTTTTCAATTCTCCCACTGAGAGTGTTACTGCAAGGTCAAATAGATGCGTTGCACATTACCAGGCTGTGAATATCCACAAGTAAAAAAAGAACTGGAACTAAACACAGCACTATATATGTGTTTACACTTCTTTTTGATAGAGGGACTGTGAAAAAGTTTGCACGGTCTTACAATTTCATTCAGTTTTAATTATATGGTGCCAAATCACGGAAAAAGCATAACGCATGTTTACAAGCAGTTCCAGAACCAGAACCAGATTCTTAAAATTAAATTAGTTTAAAGAGACTCAAAACTTGTGTGACTAATCTGTATTTTGCACAGGGTATCAATTTCGTTCCTCATCTGTCTATGACTATATGAGCCTCTGAGCATATAAAATGGCAGAAACATCCTAAAACTGTTCAAAACATGCACAATGTGTTTCAAAATGGTGCAAAAAAATACCTTATTCTTCCAGGTGACGTATCAGCACAACGTTGTGTTTTTTTTCCCCATTACACATCAAATTAAAATGACCCTTAAAATTCATAATAGAGGGCACTCAGAAAGTAATAATCATGTCATCAGATCTGGATCAATTCCAAATTCTAATAGATCATTCCTCAACCTATCCTACCAGCCTCATCAAAATCTATCAATAATCTAAAAACAGACAGATCATCCAGTGCCAGTGATTGCACCATGAAGCTGATCATTTCTGTGACAAATCTGGTAAATTAACAGAAGAAAACAAAACAAATCTGTAAATAGTTGGCAAATTCTGCTCAAGATCTTGTGTAGCTGCTAAAATAACCTATGTGATGTACCACATATGTACTTGAGACCATACATGACCCATTTTTCCAATCATGAAATAATCTTGACTGGACTGTGTTGTTCTGACATGCCAACATTAAATATTTACAGTACTTTGTGGAGGATAAATGTGTATGGAAAAATACATCCATTGTCTTCCGCTTATATCCTGTTAAGGGTCACGGGGGGGCTGGAGCCTTTCCCAGTGGCTACGGGCAGGGTCGCCAGTCCATCGCAGGGCCAACACACATAGACAGACAACCATTCACACCTACGGTCAATTTAGAGTATCAATTAGCCACGTCCCCTCTTGATGTCTTTGGACTGTGGGAGGAAGCTGGATTGATACTCTAAATTGACTGTAGGTATGACTGTGAGTGTGAATGGTTGTCTGTCCCCCACGACACTTAAAAGGATGAGTGGGAAAAAATGGATGGATGTATGGATACAGTCTGAATAAATTAATTCACCCTCATCCTCAAATATATAAAACTCCCTGTCATTCTATCATTTAAAAAATATATTTAATTTTTTACTTATTTACACTTTTATATTTGAGATAGAAGGCAGCACAGTGGTGCAGTGGTCAGCACTGTCGCCTCACAGCAAGAAGGTTCTGGGTTCGAGTCCCGGCTCCAGCACAGGATCTTTCTGTGTGGAGTCTGCATGTTCTCCCTGTTCCTGTGTGGGTTCTCTCTGGTACTCCAGCTTCCTCCCACAGTCCAAAGACATCAAGAGAGGACGAGGCTGATTGATACTCTAAATTGACTGTAGGTGTGACTGTGAGTGTGAATGGTTGTCTGTCTCTGTGTGTTGGCCCTGTGATGGACTGGTGACCTGTCCAGGGTGAACCCTGCCTCTCACCTGAAGGCTGCTGGGATAGGTTCCAGCCCCCCGTGACCCTTAACAGGATAAGTGGTAGAAAATGGATGAATGGATGGATATATCCCATAATATGTATATCCCATTTGTAAAACTTCACATGACAAAATATTTAGTACAGTTTCCAGTATAAGCCATTTACGGTTTACCAGTACCAGAAATTACAGTCTCCAAAATGATAGTTAATGTAATTATCCTGTCTCTCGAACAGATTAATTAAAAGCTGAACATTATAATCCTCATGAAAGGGGACTTATTGTAGGGCTTCTCAATACTCAATATGAAGACCGTCAGTAATTTTAATGCTTTTGCTGATGGGTGTATGTCACAATAAATTGACATACAATAATGTATAATTGTGTGATTTAAAAATAATCACATTCACAAAGGGTTGGAGGCCATGCAACCCACAGTGATCATGGCAACCATTTTCTTGTGACTGTCCTCGCTTTTCCAGTTACGCTCCATTTACACATTTCTTGGACACATTTGTTGGTTAATCACCACAGTGCAATGTTTGAGAACTGACTTCCAACTCCAGTCTAACATATCCTCTAACTCAGCCTCCTGTTTTATCCGAAGATAGCTTGACTAGCCTAAACATAGCTAAGCTACAGTGAGGCCATCATTCTACCATTGCTCTTGAGAAGGCAAGATAATTGATTATGTTGTGATGTTTGCATTAATATGTGATATCATGCATTCTGTCTTTTGCTACTTTTTGGAGTCTTAGAGAGTTGGGTTAATAGCACTTAGCAGGTATAATAGTGTTTTACTTGCTAGTGCTACTATTTTTCAGCATCTCAACATCCTGTTTTAGTCCTGAGACTTACTAATGAACATCTTAATCTTGCCAGATAACTGAAAGGGGGAGCAATGTGTCTGACAGCTTCTATGGCATAATGTTTGCACTTTCTTGATGTTTTCAACACTTGCGGTAGGTCCAAAAAAACCCAACAAGCTGGCCAGTGTTTAATATGGTACTGCTACGCCCTGATGAGTTCCTAATGTGTGGTAAGAGGAGGAGGTACACTTAAGGGTAGCTCAGTTAGCAGTCTGTCTCACGCTGATGGCTCAAGTCACATACAGTCGTATCTCATTTTATTAATCGAATCACAAACTTCTCTCTTTAAGCCTGTTAACAGAACGGGCAGATTACAAAGCTTCAAAAAACACTTCTGGCTTCAGCACAGGCAAGAAAACAAATGAAAAGAGAGGAGAGTTTTATTGTCGTTCTCGTCTGGCTGTTAGAGAAGACAGCTAGACTACACTCGAGCCACACGATGGCACAACCTTCCAGCGTGACTTCTCTTCTGACAGAACTCCCAGCACCAACACACGGAAGTTGCTATGTGGAGTGCTCGGATTTTAATACTGAACTACCACCCAGATAAACATGGTACATACTGAATGAGGTCAAGCTGCCTTGGATAAAGTCTATGTCAAATGTTTGGACGAAGTCTAAAATCTTCTCCGACACTGTTGTGAAAAGTATCATGAAGAGTTAGATATTTTCTCTTTCTTCACTCTCCTTTCTCTGTTTTCCTACTTTTTTACGAGCTTGTTGATCAAAAGTACATGTCATACTCCTCCATTTTTACCCAGTTGAGTGTTTTGTCACCCTTAATTAAATCCTGTCTAAGTGTGGTCCTTCTATTATTTTGACCTCATTACAAACCTGCGATCCAAAATCGTTAAGTAAATCTAACTGTCCTTATCTACCCCTATTCCTTAGGGACTAACCCTGAAATGGCTTTGTTTGAGGCAGAAGAGGTCATGGTCACAAGTCACATTCCTTTCTTAGAAGTAGGAGAAGTCGTCTTTGTTGTCATTTAGATGACAACAAAGAAATTTCACCTCTGGATTTAGACCATCCTCTGCACACCACATAGCTCTCTGTGTCCTGACTCCAGTTTCTTGGTCAGCAGGACTATTAGCGTGTATGTTTCTTGATGGTGGTAGGAAAAGGAACGCTCGGAGGAAAAGCCCATGCAGACACAGGGACATGCACGCTCAACAGCGAAAGAATCTGGAGCAGCTTGGGCTGTCTTGCAGTAGGGCAACAATGCTAACCGCTGAGCCACTGTGACCGTCGTCCTGTTTTTGTTTTTTTGAACAAGTGATAAACACCACAGTGCACCCTGAAGATTAATATATTTGGCAAAAGCTGAGTCTGAGTAAGATCTGGTCAAAAGGAGAACTTCAATGAAAACCGTTCATGATGCTTTATGAAGAAACAAATATAAAAGTACTGAACATTGGGTTTTTAATAAAAAGTTAACTTTCTGATTAATATGCAAGGTTCACAAGAAAAACATACCGGAAGAAATTGTACATGAGAGATGGAAAAGTCCAGATCAGTTTCTACAATCCAGAGGAAATACAAATAAAAATCTCACATTCCTTTGCTTTCACAATTTGTCACATTCAAATTACTGATAATGCACTCCATCAGCAGCTTTAATACAAAAGCTAATGGCTTCCATTTGACTGTGTGACAGCTTGTTTGCTTGTGGCCTCTGAGTGTGACAGATTAGGCCACCATGGAAATGCACCTGGAGAATAGCAAATTAGACAGCTGACGACGAAGCAGTGTGACACTTTTATCGGAAATTGGTTTGGGTCTGTCTGCACACATGATGCACAGACAGATGTGTCATGTGTGTATTTTCAATATTTAACTCTTATTTAAAAGACACTCTCCCCAAGGAAGCACATTATTATATAAACTGGGACAACCAACATTCCAGCGTTGATAAAGTATTACTTACCTCAAACAGTGAGTAACTGATGGAATGTTTTTCATCACGCAACTATACAATGAAAGAATGGAGATCAATGGAAGGAAGAGGCACGCGTGTGTGTGTGTGTGTGTGTGTGTGTGGGTAGGTCATAACCTTTCAGCTGTGACTGTCCTGCTATGGGGACCAGATTATTCTCTTTCACACCCTCTGTGTTGACAGGATGGAACAGTCTGGCTGGATGAAAAGTCTGCAGCAGTTCACTATTTCTAATCCTCTTGATTGTGTCTGACGAGCTGTCACCAGTCATGGCTGTACAGAGTCATCTCTGACTTTGGTTTAATACGCCAGACACACACAGCAGGTGCATACCTCACCTAAGAATATTTTCTTCTCAGAGCTTTATCGTATTCATGACCAGCGAAAAAAAAAGGAAAAAAACTCCACTTATATATCCCAAGTAGGGTGGGTGGGCAGAGATAGCAAGCAGTTTGTTTTTGTACATTTCACTTACACCTGACATGTTACCATAAACCTGCACATTCTACTCTTTACATTTCAAAATTAGCCTTGTTATTTGAGGTTTGATGCACACTAGACAAAAATGAACTAAATGATGTAATAACCAGTATAGCAATATTACATCGTTTTTGTTGTCTCAACGATGAAATGAATGCTTTTATTCATATATCATTTTATAACAGTGAATGGTATTGGTGTGGTCTTCTAATTTGAATGTTTTCTGAAGTTCAGTGATGTGACTCTTTACTGTTATAGTTTTGAGAACATTTAATTGCCTTTTACTTTTACTGGACAAAAAGGTTTGAATCAGTACTTTTACCAAAGGTTGCACATTTACAGAGGAACATTGTTAATATTTAGTGTTCAACAGCAGGTTACACTTTGCAGAGCCACTACAGATTTTTGCCATGAAAAAAAACCTACATACCTGTAGGGAAGCAGTTAACCGCCACAATAAAAAGCAGAAAATAAATTTTCAGCTTCTATCATAACTTAAAAAAAAACAAAAAACAAAAAACAAAACAGGCTTTAGTTCACTTTAAATTCAAATTGTGAAATTGAACGCTGGAAAAATATCTGGATTTTACTGTTGTTTTAATTGACATAAAAAGTGAAAAAAAAAACCCTGCATTGTATATGTTTATGTCTGAAGAACAACTCACAACTCTGCATAAGAATAATAATAATCATCATAATAATGATAATAATTGCCGCTTATATTGTTTCAAGACACTCAAAGACACTTTACAGGGTGAGCAGGAGAAATAAATAAATTAATTAACAGAAAAAATAAATAAATAAAGGAAACCGATAAGGCAGGCTTCACTGAATAACCTGAAAAAAAATATAATTCCCTCTCAAAGAAAGATCCCAAATGGAATTTTATTTTCGAACAAGTAATCTGACCTAGTTTGGGTTCAAAATGCTGTTTGTGAATTGAACTGTTCTTTTGGGTGAATTCAGCAAGAGTTATGGGTTGTTTCTCAAGCATAGAGAAATAAAGAAAGCTTTATTAATATTTTTCAAATTTTCTGTGTAAATAAAAAAGATCTTAACTCCCATGTACTGTGACAGCTTGTTGTTATACTGAGCAGGGGAATTGTTTTAATACCTGTTCTGCTTTTTATATGAAGGTTAATACAATACTGGCTTTTCCACAACACAAACATGAGCAAGTTCCCCACCACCCCCACAATAATATTGTTCCTCCAGGCTTTGTTCCTGTCTCACTCATGAGAAGCTGATGTGTGGTAAACCAATTAACCAATTTAAAAAAATAAAAAAAATTAAAAACAAACAAACCACATGTCCGGCAGCTCAGGACTTTGCTGTTTTGGGCA
This sequence comes from Aulostomus chinensis, assembly GCF_037954235.1. Classification (NCBI taxonomy): domain Eukaryota; kingdom Metazoa; phylum Chordata; class Actinopteri; order Syngnathiformes; family Aulostomidae; genus Aulostomus; species Aulostomus chinensis. The sequence continues at coordinate 12,133,618 of NC_141329.1, read as the reverse complement.
ATATTTATTATAAAGCATTACACCCCTTTTTAGACTGTAGCTACTCAGCTGGCACCCTAAAGGTTATGGCAACAAAAATCTCCAAAAGTAGTTAATGTTAGCATTAAGTATTGCTGTTTATTTGGAGAGTAATATTGAATACTTACACCACTCAAATGTTCTTGGCTTTATGTTACGTTGTTAACCTCTATGAATCCAACAGCTTCAAAACTTTTTTAAAGTTCTGGTTGAAGATGTCTAACATAAACCTGAAAACTGAATTTTAATATTGAGTCCAATGTCTTTCTGACATCAAATGTATGTCCCGTGAAGCAACTAAGTCTTTGGTGTCTCTTCTGTTTTCATAATTTTTCAGCATATAAACGTGTATCCTTCAATTCACCTCCACGCACTTTCCTTTCAGCTCATTTCCTCAATCCGCCTTTGACTTACTGTGACTTAGTCCTACGCTCTCCCTCACATAATGTATTTATTCTGGTTTGTCTTGGTGTATTTGGGTTTTCGCGTTATGTACATGTGTAATTTAGGGCTTGATCCATTCAAGGTCATTCTCTGCCTCAGCATGTGATGTTTGTTTCAGCTTGATGCTTTTAGGCTTTTGTGTGTGTTTTAATGTGTATGTCAAACACTATCTGTGGCTTCCGTCTTTGACCATGTGGGGAACTGACAAATATCCTGAAGCTATGTGCTTTCTTGAAAGTGCATCAAAGTTCAAAAAAACTGCTGAAAATATTGTCAGACAAATGGGTGATTAGCGGTGGTGGAGCTGGAGTACACTGCAGTAAATTGGTGGTAGTGAAACAATCAGGCTCATTCAGTGTCAACACTGCAACACTGACCCCTTTTGTTGGATTTATACACATACCCCAGACACACTTAATGCACACAACAAATATCAACATGCTGCACACAGAAAACTGTGGCTTTGGAGGGTTCAACCAATTTCATCTGGGTTATTAGTCTCCTAAAGAGAAAACATCTGCTGATAACTGAGCAAATGCACCTTGCAGCCATAGCTGGTTAAACCATCGAGGCAGACAGCATCTGGCGCATCTCACTGAATTAAGAGGTTAATTATAGATGCTCAGATTGTTTTTCCACCTGTCAACATTTAATGTCTTGGATGGCACTCATACAACGAGGTCTCAGTGCAGTTCATATAACACAGTGCCAGAGGGATGACATGTTTTTGTAGGCCAATCTGAATCGACTACCATTGATTCCCTCGGACAAAAAACAGTGGGATATTTATTATATTAGATTCTCAAGATCTGTGAAAATTCTTAGATGTGACATGAACTCAAAAGCTCTCTTTTCTTATTAAAAAAAAAACAAGTTCTGGGTTCTTTAGGCCATTGTAGTTTTTAGCTATTTTCCAGTTCTGTGGTTCAGTTACAGACGTAACTGAAAATGAGAGACCGCCATACCGGTATTTGCCAGTATGGTTGGGACTGAAATGCACATTTTCTACCACTTATCCTATTAAGGGTCACGGGGGGCTGGAGCCTATCCCAGCAGCTTTCGGGCGAGAGGCGGGGTTCACCCTGGACAGGTCACCAGTCCATCACAGGACCAACACATAGAGACAGACAACCATTCACACTCACAGTCACACCTACAGTCAATTTAGAGTATCAATCAGCCTCGTCCCCTCTTGATGTCTTTGGACTGTGGGAGGAAGCTGGAGTACCAGAGAGAACCCACGTAGGCACAAACTAACAAAAACAGTACTTTACATACATAAGAGTGCACACTGAAAGTCCAGTAAGTTTCAGTTATTACAGTTAACATAAGTCTGTAACTATGAAAATGGTGTGAGTCAGATGACATGGCCCTCACCATCAGGAAATTTCAACCCACTTAATTACGAGTACTTCTGTCATTGTAGGGTTGCATCCCTAATTACCCACTGGAATTCAAAATATCAACATAATTTTAAAAGTCAATGGATGTCAGTCAATGCAGAATATTATCACAGAGACAGGTTTTACCAGTGGACTGGAGCAAAGTAAAAGCAAAGATCTTGGGGTGATAATGAATAGAAATGCTGCTCAGCATGACCGTGCTTGACAATGGCTGAAGTCCCTCTTGTGGCACAGATGGGCTCATTGTTAGTCCCCCTGTGGCTCTCACTGGATTGTTTTTAACCTAAGAAACCACTGCGTCATGTCAGGGTGCCAGATGCAAATATTACATGGCTCTGCACACACCTCCTGGGTATTTCATTATCATTATCATTATCATTACATACAATGTAGCCATTATGGAGCCAAACTTTTGATTCCTTTTGTAGTAGAATTAAAAAGCACACTTGAACCCCACTGACCCACTCCAGAGTTACAAACTTAATGTTTTTAAAGCAGCACATAGACTGCACCACTTCTCATCGCGTTCATCTGTTTCGTTTATAGGCTGTGTCCTCAGAATACCTTAAAATATCTCAAAGGAACAGAATAATACTCTGGGATTTGAGCTTGTGATGCCAGAATGAAAAATGTTTATCAGCAGAGTCTCAAAGGTAAAGGGTAGTTTGGATCTTGGTAGCATCTCTATACGAAGACATGAAAAGTCTCATCAATTACAACATAGAAAATCTAAAATCTATTATATCTTCCTCTGCGCTGAGAAAGTGCCTGTTTATTCTGTTTGTTTGTGTGTGTGTGCGTGTGTGTGTGTGTGTGTGTGTGTGTGTGTGTGTGTGTGTGTGTGTGTGTGTGTGTGTGTGTGTGTGTGTGCAGAATGCCATGTCAGGTGATAATCCTCTGCGGGCTTAGCGGAAGCAGTTTTTCTTTTTTTTCATATCAAATCAATTCTTGCTGTTTGAAGATTTCCATTGTTGCAACTCAAACTATGGTGATGTGCTGCTGCATGACTCAGGGAAACACTTTCTATCTTTGTGATGTCTGAGAACACTGACGCAAGAAGTCCCTGGTGTGTATTTAAGTGCCAGATGAACAGTTGGGTGATGTCCTGCTATGTGCTGATAACACAGATGTTAACGTGTTGCTCCAGTGCTCCTTGAAACACTGTTGAAATGACTCGAAATAGATTTCAGCATAAGAAGACGAAGCACCGGTTACAAGATCAGACTCACTTTGTTTAGCCTGGCAGTTAATGTCATATAAATGTAAATGTGGCAACCAAGCAGTCGTTTCACAGTTTGAATAAAAATTGAGGAGGGTTGTCAAACGGGCTCTGTCCCAAATTGGCTCCGTGGCAGTTCTAGTGAATGCCAGCGATGGGTGCTTCGTGAATCGCATTACATGTCTATAAAGGACTGGAAATTGTTTCACTCTCTGATCTTAACACTCTGGACCGTTTCAGTATTTCTCCTTAAACTCTAAATTTCAACTCATCTAGTTTTACTGTGAAGATGAGCAGAACCAAAAGCTCATAGAACCAATGTGAAATTATTCTGGACACATTTTTTTAATAACTATCCACTGGCCGCTTATGTACATCATCACAAGCAGCACTAGGCCATTTTGAACAGTACTTCTAAAAGTATCAGTCAGTTTTTGTCTGTGTACATAATCAGGTGTCTCTAGACGGCCTCTCCTGGCTCTAGCTATATCTATGCCGTCCACACTGCCTGCGAGCAAGAACACTCAGACACTATTTTAGTGTCAGCGCATGCTCTGGTTAAAGGCTTTACCCACATGCTTGAATTCTCCTACCCAGGCAAAGTATTGCCTCACCAGGGTCTTGCATTCCTCATTGTCAGAGTTCAGTTTTTGAAAGTTGTAGGACTCGTTGTCCATTTGCAAGTCTTCACATATAGGGAAAGCCAGATCCTGATGTCTGAGCCATCAGATTCCAGAGATGCTGTTGTCGTTGTTGGTGCCAGACAAGAGGAACTTGAACCTTGAATGCACACGCAAATATATCTTTAAATTATAAACTCTATGGTATATATACCACTATAGCGATTACTACACAATGTGGGTTACAAGGGCCGAAGGGTACTTTCATATTTTCCTTGTTTAGTTTGGTTTTATCTACGCTGAAGTGTTTGTCCTCTTGGTGCAGTTCATTTGGGCAGTTGTAAGCCACAGCAGCCATTTTGGTATGTTCCTGCAGGCTGAACACAGGTAGATAAGACTAAAGTATCTTTGAAGGACAGACACTGATTCCTGTTTTGTCATATATAATAGAGCACCACAGTGATGAGTTGTTTTTTGTTTGTTTTTCCTTTGTGGACCAAACCTGAAGCATTATCATGGGTTGCCGCCACCAAAACCTATGTTTTATATTGATTTTGTAGTTTTGCAGAAAGGAAGGTCTGTGATGTCACGATGTGTGACGACTACGACAACTTTGTTTGACTGCAATTTTAACAACTGCCATTTTTTTAGGACAGAAACACTTCAAAATTCCCAAGTGTAGTAGTTACTAGCATATTTTTGCTACATTTGTCTTAATCTCAGTATTAACCAATAAGAAGTAGATCGATACGTGAACAGTCTTCTCACTAAATTTGTATTCTTTTACTCACAAAAATGTGTGTCACTACTTTAGATTCTGTTTCAATACAATATTAAAGGAACAGTATTTAACTTGAATACAAATTTTGGCTACTCTACTCAGCCCTGTGTACTAGCCCAGATGCCAGAACTTCTCCCTGCTTTTACTGTCTTGTATGTCAAGTGTGTCCCAGACCATTCAACAGAGGTAAGGTGGTTTGTCATGACACGTTTGGGTAAACTTAAAATTTTCTGTGTGAGAAAAACTCAACCAAGAAGAAATTGTTCATAATTTAAAAAAATATGATTACTTATTAGAGTAGATGAACTATGGGAGTGAAACACCTTAACTCTGCAACTAAGGTCCATTCACACCAACTAATTCCCACAATCAACCTGCTGGCTGCAACAACTTCAGTCACTTCAATCTTTGTGAATTGAAAAGGTGCAATACAGAAGCATACATTAGACTTCTTACTGAGTCATTTTGAAGACTTTTGTGTTACAGGACCCCTGGGATCTAATACAGGTGAGAATTAATAATTCAGAACATGAGCAGGAAGTAGCCAGCAGCAGGATGACCATATGGAGGTTCTGGATGACTTTAGCACAGCGTCTGGTTGATGCCAATTCAGAAAAGTGTACAGGTGGAAATAAAGATTCCACATTCAATCGAGAAGCCCTAGTTAGTTCATTCATGTCTGTACTGTCAGCAGGACAGAAATGACTTAAAAATAGAGAATATATTTTATAATATATCAGAAAGACTTTCTGGGAAGAAAGGACAAATTCACCCTAGTGCCCTTTGGTGGTGAGAGATATCTTCACACAGACACCCTTAGGCATATGAGTTGCACCATACTTTCAAATCTGAGCTGCAGCAGAGCCGAAAGACCTGAAACATCCTGTTACTGTGGGTTTGGAATGTCCAAGTTGCACCAGTCTGTGTGTTATAGACATTTGTAGACAAGGGACACATGCCTGATACTTGAGTCAAAATATAAATACTGATGTTCAAATATTACTACACCACAAGTGAAAATTGCTGTTATTTTTGTTTTACTTGGGATAAAGTACTGGAGTAATATAAAAGTATGCTTTCTTACAAATTTTCTTTTCAAGTTTTTACTGAGTATAATGCAACAGCCCTGCAAAAACACGAGTAGAATGTTTGTTCCTCAGCATCCACAGGACATTTTCTGTGTTTTACAGGCATATTGCATATACATATTGATGTCGTTAGGAGCTGGTAACAGATGCATTGCAGAGGTACTTGAATATGTGATCAGTTTCTAAGCACAGCTTGAAATCTCTCTATGATATTTTCATGAAATCATTTTATTCGTAACACAGGCTTTTTGAATGCTGCTTTACAGTGTTTTCAAGCAATGTTTGTACATATTTGTATGCCACATTCCCTCTGATATCAAACAGGACGGATGTTTAAGAAATCAGCTGCATTACTAGAACAGATCTCCTCCCTATTCATTTGTTTTTCCTTCTTCATCGAATCCTATGACTATTAACACTACTAATATACTATTAATATATGAGGGCATTTTAACACAAAAATGAAACTACTTGAATACACACAGTTTCATTACCAGATGTTTAGAACTGTTAGCATTTCTGAAAATGCCTGTCACATATCTAAAACAAAAGCGTGTTTGCAGAAGATGTGTGTGTGTGTGTGTGTGTGTGCGTATATATATATATATAACAAGTCCAGCTCCTTTGTCCCATCTCCACCTAGTAAAATAGCTGTCTTATGACTCAGTCTTTCCAATAAAAAAAGGAGTCTTATACAATATTGTCCTACTGTCTCTACAAATCCTCAAAATAATCCCCAAAATGCAGCTTCTGTCCACTAAAATAGACAAGAGTAGAGTATCTGTGAAGGACTGAACTGGATGTCTGTCTTGTCATATATAACGGATGAGGATGGGGTGTTTTTGTGGGCCAGAATTGACATTGGTTCCTTCAACCAAAAACCTTTGTTTTATATTGGATTTTGCAGCAGAAAATAAGCTCTTCAACACCAGTTTAAAATGTTCTGCCCAGCATGAAAACAACTTTGAAGATTTTTGAAGCCTTAATGTGATTAAGTGCAAAGCTACTGTTGTGTGATCAATGAACTGCATAATGGACACACAACATCAGTGTCACCACAGTTAGCTTTCCATGTTTTCATGAATGTTTAATGACCATGTCAACCTTGATTAGCTGCAAGTTAGCAACTACCATTTTGTGAGACACAGCAACATAAGATTTAACTCATCCTTTTTTTTCAGGCATCTTTTATATATATATATATATATATATATATATATATATATATATATATATATATATATATATATATATATATAAATATATTGAACAGCATCTTAAAAATCAATCAGTGATACTTCACCCAGAAATGTATATTTTGTGAAAATTGGGAAAATGCTGAGCCAGTTATATATTAAACTTTATGCTAATAGTGACCTACAGCTCCCTTACAGTACTGCAGAGCATGACCAGCTCGTGTATTCAGATGAACGAAGTTGCTCACACTTGTCTGCAGCACTACCTACTGAAAAGGTTTTAGGATTATTTTTTTTTAGTTCAATTCACATCGTTTACTATACTTTACACTGAATGCAAAACGAAAAAACATGCATTACACTATACCATGCTGGCCGCAAGTTGCCATTAGCCTCTGGCTAAATATACATGACTGGCTCTTTCGGCACACGTTCAAAAGTCACTATTTTGTTTTATTCTGATTTGTGAATTATTCCTGCTCTACTCTGTTAGACTACTCCAAGGGCCTATGGTATTATTGAATACTTTGAACAGAGGAACTCCGCAGAAAACACCTTTCAGTCCCCAATGAAGCCAAAAAAGATGAGTCCAAGACATGTTTTATGAACAATCTCCATGCCTGTGAGGGTTATCGTGCAACACTATCGCCCCAAATTATCCATCACAACCATGTTTTACATGCATTTCACCGATGGTAATCAATTGCACGTATTCATATAAGAACACTGACTCTCATTCATTAATGTATATGAGAGGAGGAGCCATGTTTACTACAGAAATGATTAATGCCATACAGAATAAATCAGAAGCAACTGTGATTTAAGAGCTCATCATTCGAACTGAGAGCCACCAATTATGTGAGCCTTGACTACTTTAAGTGAAGCAGTATATTATAATACAACCTGCAATGGAAATTTGGTCATAAAGCATGTTGCTATTCTGTATCACGATGTAATTCCGACACAGTGCGAACATTGTGGGTCTTTGAAGTGAAACAGATTATTTCTGAGCAGATGTGAGTCATATTTTTATTTATACTCCAACAACGATGGGCTGAGTAACAAGCAGAGTCATATAGTTAGATGAATGAGGGCCACTGTCTTTTAAAGAACCTTGAGAATCAATTGCAGGCTACATCGATGTAAACAATAAAAAATGTTTGCCATCATCATGTGCTCTGCTTTTGCTCATGTTCATCCCTTCATTACAATGCTAACCACAACCCAAACATAGGCCACAGAATCAACCATCAGCTCTAGTAGTTTTCTGACTGATACAGCAATTCAAAATTTTCTATTTTCTTTTTGGGTCATTCTAGACATCACGGGAGAACTTGGAGACAAGCCTCAGACAGCGGGTGATCTGTATCAAATGCGAGCACAACAATAAATCTAGTGCTGTGTGTAAACACACACAATGACTTCTCTGATGTTTGATTTGAATTTCACAATCATTTGCACTGGTAGTAAAACGATCCAACTCTGGGATCAGTTGTGTAAGTTTTGCAAAACCACAAAAACATTAAGTCAACCCCATAACAACTCAAGAAGGGGCAATCAAGAACAATTCTGTGAAACCCAAATTAAGCTTTTTTTTGTCTCCTGTTGATGATACACATATGCTTAATGTAAAAGAGAAACTATGGTTCAGACAAATGAACTATTGGTTCAGTACACCAATTTTTTTCTTTTTCACATCTTTGACGGATATTTTGTGTTCTTTGTTTAACTTCCAGTTGTTGCGCTCCCAGTAAGCTTTTAACACTTGTTTCTCGTTGTGTAATTAGCTAATGGTTATTCACCTTCATCAGTCAAGTTCAACTGTTAATTTTCTCGCTTAATTGCTCACTTGTGAGTCTGCTCAGTTGTCCTAAGCCTAGTTATGTTGGCTAAAAATTGCTTTCTTAATTTTGGTTTGTGACAGTGGTTATAACTTGTTGCCCCCCCCTTCTCTCTCTCTCTCTCTCTGGAGTGCTCAACAGCACGGATGGTTTCCATCCATCCATCCATTTTCTTCCACTTTTTCCTATTAAGGGTCGCGGGGTGCTGGAGCCTATCCCAGCGGCTTTCGGGCGAGAGGCGGGGTTCACCCTGGACAGGTCACCAGTCCATCACAGGGCCAGCACATATAGAGAGACAACCATTCATGCTCACAGTCATACCTACAGTCAATTTAGAGTATCAATCAGCCTCATCCCCAATTGCATGGCTCTGGACGGTGGGAAGAAACCGGAGTACCAGAGAGAACCCACGCAGGCACAGGGAGAACATGCAAACTCCACACAGAAAGATCCCATGCCCAAGCCAGGACTCGAACCCAGAACCTTCTTGCTTTGACGCGACAGTGCTAACCACTGCACCACTGTGCCACCTCATTGATGTTTTATATGTTAAAATACATTAGAAGTAAGAAAGATTAGTTTTCCTAGTATTTAGAAGGGGTGGGTTCCATACCATATTTTACATAAAAGTGCTACAGCTGTCAAGTGAACATACAAATAGGTATCTTTAGCACACAGACATTAAGGGACACAACCATTTTATGAAAATAGATGGTCATCGTCATCCTCCTTCGCTTATACGGTTGGTCTGGGTCACGGGGGCTGCAGCCTCAGCAAGGAAGCCCAGACTATCCTCTCCCCAGCAAGGTCCACAAGCTCTTCCAGGGAAATCCCGAGGCGTTCCCAGGCCAGTCGGGAGATACAATCCCTCCAGCATGTCCTGAGTCAGCCTGGAGGCCTCCTCCAGGCTGGGCATGCCCACTCATTGCCCACGTGACCGTTGAAGTCCCCCAGTAGGACAATGGAGTCCCCAGTTGGGGCACCATCCAGCACTCTTCCCAAGGACTCCAAAAAGGGTGAGTATTCTGAACTGCTGTTTGGCGCATAAGCGCAGACAACAGTCAGGTCCTGTTCCCCGACCCAAAGGCGCAGAGAAGCAACCATTTTGTCCACCAGGATAAACCCCAACGTAGGCAGAGAGTCTGAAGGCTATCAAAAAGCCCACCCAGGCCCTCCGCCTCTTACCTGGAACTACTCCAGTGAAGGAGAGAGTCCAACCCCTCTTAAGGACTTGGGTACCGGACCCGGAGCTATGTGTTGAGGTAAGGCCAACAATATATAGCTGGTAATGCTCAACCTCTTCCACCAGCTCCGGCTCCTTCCCCACCAGAGAGGTAACGTTCCAAAGGAAATATATTAACAGTATATAATAACAGTTACCCTTAAATATTATTCAAACATCCACAGAATTTTTAGAACGGTGCAGGACAAAAAAATTAATTTACCCCCCCCCCCCCAAAAAAGGATTTATTGGGGTGAAAAATGATTAGAATTTGTTTTACCCAGGTCCAAAATTTTCCAATATATACATTCCAGCAAGTTAACTGGCAAACCGTAAGGCATCACTGAGCCAACAGCATAAACACATTGATATCATGTGTTATCTATAGACCCTTTCACACTGCACCAAAAACATGGGTAAACACAGGTGTTTGGGCACTCTGAAATGGTCGACTCGGCATTTCAACCCACGGCCACAAACCTTTCAAGTGACCCGGGTGTTTAGCGGCTCTGCTCGGCTCTGCTCAGCTCACCTGCAGCGTGAAAAAGGCAACCCAGGTTGTCTCAGGTTTCACACAACCGTTCTGTCGCATTCTGATTTTGTCACTGTGCCGCCTGTCAGGCTGTCATTGTGGAAGCTCCAGAAAAATAAATAAATAGATTAAAACAAAATGGGCTGGAAGAGCTGCTCACTCATCTCTCAATAAAGTTTTGGCCTCTGCCATAAGATCAGTCTTCCTGTTGATGCCCCCGAGACTCTATATCACTCCTTTTTTTCAAACAATTTACATGTGTATGAACCCTAACGTGAACTGCGCAAGTGCAACTGTGTTTATAAACAAGTTGTATAGCGATCTTGCACATCTTTTTTATCGATCATGGCAGCGCACTGGCAAGATCGCGAGCTGCTCATCATACGCGGTGAAGAGGAGATCCGGCGGCAGATTTCTGGAACTGTAAGGGGACACAGGGATTTATGGGAACATCATCGGCATTTTGAGACACAGCGCGCTTTTATGTGTAATGATGATGTTGTCAGTGCGATGACGAACGAGAGAGAAAAACACAGGCATGCAGCCCTCACAGCAGGAGCGCAGACCCGCATCTGCTTGAAGCTTGAATGGGCCCTAATGCCGAGCAAACACGGTTACCAAAACCCTCTTTGACCCGCGTGTTTCAGTGTGAAAAGGGTATATGTGTCATCACTGACTTTTGAGCTCAGGAGTGGCCAGGTGTTGTATTTATCAATGAAATGGCTGAGAAACATAAGGGTCCATTCTGTTATCCATGTTAAATTCTGATGAACCAACAAAGGACCAAGTCAAGGGTCAATATTGGCTCAGAGGTTTGATGGTAGTCTAATCTTAAAGTCCAAAAGGGGCTGAAGAGCTATGCTGAGGTCATCACTTTACTGCTGGACGAGTAAGCTAGCGTTTGCTAACTAACAATAGCAATTGCTCAAAATAGCAACTTTAGCCTCTGACAGGTTCATGTTGTAAATGTTAGTGTGTGACAACATCACAACGAGATCAACCACCTGAATAGTCAGTCTTATTACTGCTATGCCAACTCTGGCCACGTGGTTAGTTTTGTCAGAGTTTGAATCCAGTAGAATAGATAAGAGCAGCAAGAGTGTGGGAGAAAACTACTGACAGGGAGGTGCATATGTTGTCCATTACACCTTCAAATACCAGCAATATGTATTTAGCTTGATGCTGTTGGCTCCTGACTTCCAGCAGCAAAACTGTCCAAAACATGTTAACAAACTCTAAAGAGCATCATCGAGCATAATCCAGATCTTCTTTATCCTGCCAGAAATGCTCAGTAATCCAAAACACTTCTTGGAACTAAAAATAAACTAACTCTAATTTCTGGCTCAGTGTTCTGCACAGAAGCACTGAACAGGACGATTTATATTTGGTTTGTGATTAGGCCCGTCCATCCAGCCATCCATCCATCCATCCATCCTTTTTCTATCGCTTATCCTGTTAAGGGTCGCACCAAAAACGCAGGTGAACACTGGTGTTTGGGCACTCTGAAATGGTCGACTCGGCATTTCGACCCGCGTCCACCGACCCTCCAAGCGACTGGGGTGTTTAGCGGCTCGCCTCAGCTCTGCTCGGCTTGCCTGCAGTGTGACAAAGGCAACCCGCTTTGTCTCAGGTTTCAGGTGGGGTGCGCTGCGAGAGCTGCTCACTCCTCTCTCATTAAAGTTTTGGCCTCTGCCATGAGATCAGTCTTCCTGTTGATGCCCCTGAAACTCTATTTCACTCCTTTTTTTCAAACAATTTACATGTGTATGATCTTACCTGAATTAATCTATGTCATGCTAGGGAACTCCCACCAACTGGGGAACCCTAACGTGAACTGCGCAAGTGCAACTGCGTTTATAAACAAGTTGTATAGTGATCTTGCACATCTTTTTTATCGATCATGGCAGCGCACTGGCAAGATCGTGAAGTCCGCCAGCTGTTACTCATACGTGGTGAAGAGGAGATCCAGTGGCAGATTTCTGGAACCGTACGGGACACGGTGATTTATGGGAACGTCACTGTCATTTTGAGACACGGTGCACTTTTTTGTGTAATGATGATATTGTCAGACCCGCGTCTGCTGGAAGCTTGAATGGGACCTAATGCCGAGCAAATGCGGGTACAAAAACCCACTTTGGTCCGCGTGTTTCAATGTGAAAGGGGTAATATAGACAGACAACCATTCACACTCACAGCCATTCCTACGGTCAATGTATGTAATATAATGTATCCAATTAGCCTAGTCCCCATTTGCATGTCGTTGGACTGTGGGAGGAAGCTGGAGGACCCACGCAGGCACAGGGAGAACATGCAAACTCCACACAGAAAGATCCTGTACCTGAGCCGGGGCTCGAACCTGGAACCGTCAACAGTGCTAACCACTGCCACCGTAGGCCCATACAGACCATTCGAAATTCTTGTCAAACTCAAGGAAGGAGACAGCCAGAAATGTTGTCTCAACATCAGTAAATCAACAAAAATATCAGTAAAATTGGGATGGCCCCCTCATCTTTAAGTCAATGGTTGGTTCCACTACAAAAAATAGGTTCACCATACCACACCTGAGACATTGAAGCATCGTGTCTTAATATCAGCAGTTGCTAACAGTAGCTAAATGACAACAATGCTTGGGAGCATCAGTGAGGACAGCAGCAATGGAAACAGCTGGTATGTCAGATGAGTTCCCTCCTCACTATCTTAAAATAGAGGTTTCCATCTCCTGGTTGTGCATTTAATCTTTTTTGAAAGGGCAAAAACACCTCATGTGAAGCAGCCATAAATCCTTAGGTGCGAAACTGAAGGAGTTCATCAACCTTTCCTTATGGGACACTTCAAAATGCACAATGCAAAACGTGAAGAAAAACCCTGCCTACATGACCATATTTTTCTCTCCAGTTTGTTTACACATAAGCAGCCAGATAATTTACGGGTAGCTGTCCACCTGCAGGAATAAATGGCATACATCACTAGAGAATCTCTGTCTCATCCTGACTTTAATACACAACAGCCTGAGGACACACACACACACACACACACACACACACACACACACACACACACACACACACACAGAGCAGCAGCAGCACCACCACCAGAACAGCTTGAGGTGGATATTTTCTGTATGATTCTTTTGGTACAGACTCTATTAACTTTCACTGTGACACTGCAAACCAGTAGCACCTCAGGGTGCACATCTCCTACCTATACCCTAAAGGACAGTATTATTCCACCACCTGTTCCTATATTTTCCTCAGCAGAGGCTCTAACTGTCAAGTCTATACTGAAAAACATAAATGCTAACAGTTTTTTTTTTGTTTGTTTGTTTTTTTTGCTTTATTGGTTGCAGAGAATAAATCCCCCTGCAAATCTCCTGGGCTGGATGTGTTCGATGTTGAGGTTCGCAGAGCTTTCTCTCTCTCTCTCTCTCTCTCTCTCTCTCTCTCTCTCTCTCTCTCTCTCTCACACTCACTCTCTTTCTTTCACACACAAACACACACTGTCTCTCTCTCTCTCTCTCTCTCTCACACACACACACACACTGTCTCTCTCTCTCTCTCTCTTTTCTGTCACCAGCTTGGCAGCATATATACAATAACACATTCATGCAATGTGTTGTGTAATCTATTGTGTATCATTTTGTAAAAAGTGTTGACTTAAAAACTATTCATTTTCTCTGTTTAAGAGCTTTTATCATGTGTATATTTGTTTAATTTCAATTGAAGGGCATGTTTTTGTTATCCATCTTCACACTACTGATCAGCTTTCAAAAACGTTAAAGAATGTTCAGGAGCACGACACCTTTTTTGTTGTTGTTGTTGCTGTTGTTGTTGTTGTTGTTGTTGTTGCGGAAATTCAATGATTTGCCATCCTCCCCCGAAGCACACAAGAGGGTAGATACGCAACAGTTTTGTGGTCTTGTGGCCAACTAGGACATTTGCAGTTCATTAAAATATACAGGTTATAAAAAAGTGAGACAATTCTGCAAAGTATTATAAACATATTATCTGTTGTATTCGAATATATTGTATTGTGCTAATTGAACTGGGAAGAGTAGAAGAAAATCATTACTTGGCAGTGGAAATTAATATTGTAACTTGTTGGCACAAGCACTTCTTCGATGACAAAATTCTGCTTATTAGAAAGAAAATTCATCTCCTCCTGCCATCAGCTGACAGCACAGCGCCTATAACCCCAGAAACCACAGAGGCAGCTGTAGGACCAGACATACACTTTGACAGTTTTTCTCCCATCAGCCTTCATGAGCTTAGTTAAATAATTTCCTCCTCTAAACCGTCCACCGGTCTCTGTTATCTGGGTACATCCCACAGTCCTTTAAAGTGGCAGTAATTAGACCCCTTCTAAAAAACAAAACAAAACAAAAAACCCACCCTGGATCCAGGAGTTTTGGCCAAATATAGACCAATATCAAATCTTCCTTTTCTCTCCAAAATTCTGGAGAAAGCAGTTGCTAAATACCCTAGTGACTTTCTCCACAGCAACAGCTTATTAGAGGATATCCGGTCAGGTTTCAGGGTTCATCATAGCACAGAAACAGCACTAGTCAGAGTTAAAGTTACCATTGACCACCATATCCTTCTACAGAGACTGGAACATGTCATTGACATTAAAGGAACCACACTTAACTGGTTTAGGTCATATTTACTAGGTCATACATACTAGGTCAATCTCAGTTCATACTCACTAATGATAATCCCTCTGAAACCACTGCAGTCACATATGGTGTTCCACAAGGCTCTGTGCTTGGACCAGTCCTCTTCACCCTATACCTGCTTCCTCTAGGTCACAATTAATTTCACTGCTATGCAGACGATACACAGCTGTACTTATCAATGCATCCACATGAAAAAAATCAGTTGACTAAACTGGAGGCCTGTCTGAAGGAGATAAAAACATGGATTGACCTATAATTTCCTTTTATTAAACTCTGACAAAACTGAAGTTATTTTGCTGGGCCCAAAACACCTTAGAAACACCCCATCTGATGAGATAGGTACCCTGGATGGCATCACCCTGGCCCCCAGCACTACCCTAAGGAACCTGGTGGTGATCTTTGATCAGGATCTGTCCTTTAACTCCCACATTAAACAAATGTCAAGGACTGCTTTCTTTCATTTACGTAGCATCGCTAAGATCAGACACATACTGTCTCATAAAGATGCAGAAAAACTAGTCCATGTTTTTGTCACTTCCTGGCTGGATTACTGCAATTGCCTCCTATCAGGCTGCACCAGTAGATGTCTCTCCTGTACTGGCCTCTCTGCATTGGCTTCCTGTCAAATTCAGAATAGAATTCAAAATTCTCCTTCTAACATACAAAGTCCTCAACAGTCAGGCACCTTCATATTTGACAGAGCTCATAGTCCCCTATTATCCAGCTAGAACCCTTCGCTGACAGGATGCAGGGTTACTGGTGGTTCCTAGAGTTTCTAAAAGTAGAATGGGAGCCAGAGCCTTCAACTATCAAGCCGCCCTCCTGTGGAACCGTCTCCCAGTCTCGGTCCAGGATGCAGACACCCTCTCTACCTTTAAGAGCAGACTTCAGACCTTCCTTTTTGATCAGGCTTATAGTTGGGCTGCTTAGGCTGGCCCTTAGATATGCTGCTATAGGCTTAGACTGCCGGGGATCTCCCATGGTGCACTGGGCTTCTCTCTCTTCCTCTCTTTCCTCTCTGTCCTCCTGTATGTGTCATACATAAATCACAGTCATACGTGTTACTAACTCATCTTCTTCTCCAGAGTCTTCATGTTCCCAACTTCCCAGATCCCAGGTCCTGCTGGAGGAGGCTACAGTCCTGAAGAGGCTCAAGCTGCCACCCTTAGCACCACCTGCTCACAACCCCATTTCTCCATCAGTCTCTTTCCGTTTCTCTCCTTCTGATTAAGTGCTGGGTCATGTGGTGGTATGCAATCATGTATCAACAAAAGAAACTGTCAAGATTGTAACTCACCTGCCTTGAAAACCATGCAAATCACTGTAAATAAAAAGTGTGACACTTTTGTCTTTAATTTTTAAAAACAATCATGGCTGTCCATGTTTTTTTCTTCGTGTGTACTGGTAATTTGTTACTCTACACATTCCACTGTAGATTGCATTACATAATAGCCCATTACAATGTTACATTAAGCCTTACATGTTCCGATGTATCAGCACAAAGTTCAGCAGCAGTTAGTTTTCGCCCTAGGCTTGATTACACTCTAACTGCATGTAATTTCTTCATCTCCCTTCTTTGTTTTTGTATGAATTTTGTGCTAATAAATAAAAAGAAGTCTGACAATATTATATCATTAATCGGAAGATTGACCAAATTATCAAACAACTGAGCAGATAGTGACGTTTCCTTTCTGGACATTCTCATTTACAGACGAGGGAATGCATGCTGATTTTAGAGTATTTACATGGAAATGGTCACTATTACAGAAACAAAATTAAAATGTAGAAGATCTGCAATTATTAAGAGCTGCCACTTGAAGCATTTTTTTTTAAATCTTCACAAAATTAATTTTCTCGATGCCATGATATCATGCTATGAGTGACTTTTTGTGTTCCAAGCTTACAACTGTTTCTCCTCAACATGTCATTATCGCAACATCAGAGTCTCATTAACAGAAACTGTAATTTGCATAGCATCATCTAAGTTGTTCCCCGGCTATTTTGCGAACAATCAAGGGAAATGATTATCAGCGCTAATTGAACAGGAATGTTATTGGGATTGCGCACCACACACACACACACACACACACACACACACACACACACACACACACACAGAGCGCAACATGAAATTAAGACGATTAAAGCTTCATTTCTAAAGCTCCACCTACAAACTGAACTCCATTATAAAAGCTTTTCCTTCAATTTTGTTCATTTGAGGAATATTGGAAGGAGGCGGGTTATTTGATAACCTCTGCATGCCTTATTTCAACATTTAGTCTTGCAACACACACACACACACACACACACACACACACACACATGCTCAACCTCTCAATCCATCAAAGAAGGAGCAAGATTTACAGATCAATATTAAACACTGGGGGCTACCCAACCCCTCCCTGACACTCCATCCCCTTCTTGCCTCCACACTACAGCACATCTTCTGTCTGATACAGTCCCTCAAGTGGTGAACTTTAAAGTAAATCCCATTACATGCCCTCCGCAGCACGTCCCCCAGTGCTCTCTGTATTTATTTCATGTTAGACATCTCTATCAGTCTTGCAGATGTGCCGGACTGATTTGTGCTCAAAAAAAGTCCTCCAGCAAGCAGCTCTTCACCGGCTTAGTTCCTGCCACGCCTAATTGTTTCACACTTCAGCATTAATAGAATGTGTCTAAAGAGCCCAAGAGGAGAAATGTAGTTTTATGGTGGAGTGGAGAAAGTCTCTGTTCAGCATATATTCTCCCATGAGCCTATAGCTTCAGAAGACAGGATAGAATTGATCAATGAAGACAAATAAAAGCCATTCAACCATGACTTTATATCTGCGGAGAGGATAAGAAATGTCCCAAAGTGCAAAATGAGGAATTTTCAAGCAGTAATACAGAAGAAAATGTCATGACAAAATTGTTCTTTGGCACAATGGTGCTGGAGTCCAAAGATATATCAGCTGCTTGGAGAATTAATGAAGTATATTATAAGTAAAGTTCAGGAACAAGACCTCGCCTCCTCTTGTTCAGCCACCACACAGGCCTCACTAATTCAACCACCTGTAGCTAAGTGGTCTCATCACTCCCAGTGGAATAATTGCAGAACTATCACTGTGTACTGTACCTAAAAACGGTCCAAAAAAATAGCTGCTTGGTGGCAGGGCATAGTTTAGATTTCACAACAGTGTGTGTGTGTGTGTGTGTGTGTGTGTGTGTGTGTGTGTGTGTGTGTGGATAAGGATAAGGATAAGTCATCTGTAATACCTTCCTCATGATCAGATGCCAACACTTCATAAGCCTATTAGTTGAAAACAGATAATTATGCATCCCATCAGTTTCTCAAAGTATTATTTGCACAAATATCTGGTATGATTTCATTCTGCAACAGTGCAGAAAATATAGACTTCGTTATCATCTCCTAGTCCCATATGTTTCCCGTATTAGTAGCATAAAAATGATGGATATCTGTACCACTCCTCTTCATTATTTTGAATCTAAGATTAGTAAACAGTGGAAAGAACTCACTCTCTACTGGTTCACCTTAGCTTATCAACAGCTGGTGATGCTAAAAGCTACGAACTCTATGCAAATGTTCCAAACATGGTCACGTCCATCATTACACACTTGACAGCTCTTTTTTTCATATACTGAAAGTAAGACAGTACCCTAAACTTAGGTACTACATTAGCCAGTGGCACTTATCAATCACCAGTCCCCACGAGCTTGCTGTTGTATCACGAACAGGGTCAAAGACCTCAGAGATAGTTTGATCCACATTAGGGGGGGCGGGGTGAAATTAATCGTGTCTCTCTCTGAACTGGAGACAGCGTTGAAACCTTTTGAAAGGAAGTTGTGTACTCTTGAGCAAGTATGAAATCCTTTTTTGCCATTTCTTTTCATTCAGAAGGTCCTTTTTTTGGTCTCTTGATATTATGTGCAATATGTTTGCTGTATGTATATGTATCTGTCAATACAACTGACAGTTTGTGTCAGAGAACCATCTGGGAAATCCTCTGTAGAATTTTTTTGGAAAAGAGCAGGCTAACTGTCACAGTTATCGGTACAGTTAATAACATCAGTTATTCAGATCAGTTAACATACGTAGAGCCTGAAGTCAGCCACTAAGTTTTATCGAGGCATTCTTTACTGTTCTTTAAAAAGGGAATGCTCTCCAAATCGAACCGAATTGATGCTACAGCAGCATCTAGGCTTGCCTCTTCAGGAGTCACAACTGTTGTTTTGAACCAGCAGTCTCACTGTTGTCGCTCATAAACCACACAACTATCCCTCAAAGCTACTCACTTTTGATGAGAACACTAGCACATACCTTGAAGCCCCATCTTGTGTGGATCAAGCTGCCTCACAAGGTAAATCTACTCCAGAACCTTTGTCAAAATGAAAGGATGTCAATATGTTACTGTGGTCTGCCTACCTGGATGCTACAGGTCAATCTGACTTCAGAGAAGGGCAGTATGGGTAACATAGGAAAGCAACTGATTAAAGATGGAGGTAAGTGAGGGACAGGAAAGCAAAAATAAAAAACAAAACAAAACAGGATGCTGTAATATTTGGAAAATCATGGAGGATGATTTAATCCTTGGAGGGATGCTCCTCAAGGACCACAGTGGCTCTAGGCCCCCTAGTGGGACAATCCAGACACAGGCACAGTCCTCGTGTTGTCATTTATTGTACTTTACTATGATCCAGGATGTGTGGAGTGTGGGTTGGCTCCATGCCAGCAACATAAAAGCAACTTGTTGCCTCTGTCCAATTCAGCATTACAGTGTGTGTGTGTGTGTGTGTGTGTGTGTGTCTGTGTCTGTGTCTGTGTGTTTGTGAGTGTGAGTGTGTTTGTGAGTGTGAGTGTGAGTGTGTCTGTGTTTATGCGGTCACCATAATTAGAGGACTTTTTTCCCCATTTCCAGAAAGAATCAGGCACATGATCTCTCAGCCATCAAAACATCACTGCTAATAGTCTGGAGCCACTTAAAGAACTGTCTTGTGATTAGTGAGGCCGAAACTGATGTGCAGATATTTATCTGCTGAGGAAGGGAACCGTGACCACTGCACTAAACTGGGGCTCCTTTGAATAAATGCATTTGTGTGTGCGTGTGTGTGTGTGTGTGTGTGAGAGAGAGAGAGAGAGAGAGAGAGAGAGAGAGATGATGAAGTTCGCTGAGAGGCGATGTAAAGCTGTTAAGGGTGGATGAAAGGCAGCTACTTGCACACACAGACACACAGACAGAGACACAGACACACACGCAAAGCCACATGCATCAACTCACCATCCTGCTTGGGGCCCCAGGGTAGCAGTGCGTCCAGTAAATCCCAAGAAGACGTCCTGAAGCAGTGGTGAGCGCTCAGTCACCTGCAACTCTCCATCTTCAAATCCTGCAAGTTCAAAGACAAACTTTCATCGCAACAGCTCATCCTCAACAACTTGACTGCTGCTGCTACTGCTGTTGGCATGTCAGACTGTGGCCACCAACCTAGTCTGGATCCTGATGTTTCACGCCACCTCCAGGAACAGGCTGGAAGGGAATCCTATTGGTTGTAGCAGCCCAACTTCCAAGACGCATTTAATATCCTGGAGCACACCCTCTCTGAAATCCGTCCAGATTTGTTTCAGAATGACACAAGTGAGTGCGTGACTGCGCGCAGTGCGTCTCTGCCTTCACTGCGCTATTTCAAATAAAGCAATAAACCAGTGAAAGGATGCTGCTTAGCTCAGACATTCAACAGCCGGTCCTCAGCGCCGCTCCACTGTAGCAATGCAGGTTGCTGTCATGAACACAACCTCCCGGTCTCTCCACCCTGTCGCTGCTCCAGATATGCAGAATCGGAGACGGGCGCCCGCTGCCTGGTGGACTGGACGACACTGAGGTTCGGTTGGAGTAGGGTTGGGGGGGGGGGGGGGTGAGGGGGCGCACTTCTACTGGGGAGGAAGGGAACGCATGGAGCTAGAGAGGAGAGGGAGGAGGCTACCTGTGAAAGCGGAGTTGTCGGGCTTTCACCAGTTCGGATCATGTGTCCGTAGTTACGCCCCCGCAACTGTTTGGGCTTCT
The DNA here is from genome assembly GCF_037954235.1 of Aulostomus chinensis. Taxonomy (NCBI): domain Eukaryota; kingdom Metazoa; phylum Chordata; class Actinopteri; order Syngnathiformes; family Aulostomidae; genus Aulostomus; species Aulostomus chinensis. Next base: position 12,112,523 of record NC_141329.1, on the reverse strand, counting down.
CATGGGTGTAGCAGAAACAACTGATTGGGATTCAGGTGAGGGCGGTGGAGGGTTGCGCATCTTAGATGCTTGGGGCACAGGCGCAGGTTGGGGGAAGGATATGAAACATCTGTCTTACATGCGCGTCAAATGATGTGGAGAATTTCTCAGAGACCGGGGATCTTCACACTTTCATAAATACAACAAATAATAAATAATAAACATAATAGCGAAAAGAGAATACAACCAGAATTCATCACTAGACGACAATTAAAATAAAAAAAAACACAAAAAAAAGAGTAACAGCACAATAAGTAAGGAAACTTGTGTTTGGTTGATTATTTTTTGTTGGAACAGTGCTTCTTGGAAATAAATCTACAATTGGAAAGCCTGTTTATTTCCCTTTTAACTGTTGCCACATTTGTAAGGGACATCCATTTGAGGGATGAGCAGCAGAGCTGAGTATGTGGGTTGCGCCCATGTAAAATTGGCCAAATCTTCTCTGACAATGCCAGACAGCTTATTTGGCCATTGACTCTTGTTTGGTGTGTGATGGATTGGTTAATTGAAGTTTGAAGAAACAAAACATATTGACAACTTAACAATTTATCCATTTAACAAACAGGAGCCTCAGTAGTGTGTGAAAGAACCATACTCAGCCACAACAGCCTGGCACCTCCTCCTCATGCTGGTCACCAGCCTGGTCACACACTGCTGTGAGATGGCATCCCATTCTTCAACCAGCATTTGTCGCAAGTCAGCCAAAGTGGTTGTGTTGGTCACTCTGGCACGAACAGTACGCCCAAACTGATCCCACAAGTATACAATGGGGTTGAGCTCAGCACTGCAGGCAAGCCATTCCATCCTCTCCAACCCCCAAATTCTGGAGGTCTCTGATAAAGCCTGCTCTGTGGGGGGGTGAGCGTTGTTTTCTTGGAGGATAGCGTGCGGTCCCAGACTGCGAACATATGGGATTGCCACTGGTTGCGGAATCTCAACAGCAAAATAAGCTGTTTGCCTTTGGAAGAGAAGATTTGGCAAATTTTTTCATGGACTTCAACCCATCTCTCCAAGGCTATAAGATCTATTTCCAAGAGCACTGTTACAACAAAGAAATAATCTACCAAACATAAATTTCCTATACTTTTTCTGCTATGTTTACATAAAACACATTAAATGGGCATTAAAGAAGGGCGGACCAATTCGGACCAATACATCATATTGTCAAAAATGGAATACCAGATACTTTTTGTATTTATCTGATTTTTATATCTTATTTCAGTACAGGTTTAGAAATATTAAACCAAGTGACATGTTGCCCCATCAGCAGGCAAGTTGTCATACTAAGCTGCTTTGTAGCAGCTCATCCCCTACCCATGCTTCCACTTCTATGTAAATATGCCTGGATTTTGCTCCATAAGATCAGTGTACGATGTTAAGAGAAAGTCATGAATTTATTTATGTATTTAAGTAAAGTTTCGAGCACCTCTGCTCCTCTTACGTCTGATGACAAGCAGGGGTGTGACCTTTGTCAAATAAAATGACTTGATATCATTTTGAATGACTTGATAAATGATACCCAAGTATAGGAGGACTTGTTGTTGTGGTAATGCTTAACACTTATATGGGACCATCATCAAAAGTGTGCAACAGAGGTGTTAGCGGTTTTGCAATTGAACCCTGGTAAAATTCTCAATGGTTACTGGTTCATTAGTGTGTCCAGTTCATATTTCATGATAACATTTAAAAACAAAACAAACAAACAACAACAACAACAACTTTTACAAGCAGGTAGATCATTTTTTGGTCTTCAAATGTATTTATTTTTTCTGTTCCCATTGCACAGCCTCTCCAATATTCTGTCCAGACTTCAGAATACTTGTGAAATGTTTGAACCAACAGTTTGTTTAGCTCATGTGACTCTCCACTCATGCGTTGCCACTATGACAAAATCCCTGCACTAAACTATCCCTTCATGACCCTTTTATGACTAGATGTAACAAAACAACCAAGGTGTACAGGTTGTCGAGAAAGTTATAGTGTTTAATGAGTAAAATGATGAGTGAGTGTAACACAACAGAACTCAGGGCAAAAAAAGACATCACTCAATTTAAAGAACCAATGATAACAAAACCCAAGACAAGATGATAATCTGGCTTGATACCTGGTCAGAGAGCCAAATTGTGAGATTGCTGCACAAATAGATTTGTTGTTGGGTCCACGTAGTGTATTACTGGAGAACATTTGTTCTTCTGTTTGCTTTAGTGGTTCAGTAAGGGTCTCTGAAGACGATTGAAACAGCTGAACACATAACATGGTTCTGCCAGACATGCCTTAGATGCAGTCATAACAGCAGAAATCGTCACTCATATTTCAGATGTTTGATTTATGAATTAAAGTTTGATTATAAGCCAGGACTTGAACCTGGAACCTTCTTGCTGCGAGGTGACAGTGCTAACCACTGCACCGCCGTGCCGCCCCTCAGGAAACCACTTCCTGGCTTTTCTGTCTGAACCACCAGCGAAAGTAAACCTCTCAAACGGCATCCTCTGTGCGGGAAGATGATCCCAAGTCCAACTGTCTTCTTGAGTCGGTTTAATTAAATGCTTGATCATGTAACATAGCAGAGGATGTATCCTTGAGTGAAGCATTCCGTGAAGGGAGAATGAAGTTACAACTCTGATTAACCTCATCGCCTTGCCTTAAACCTGCATCCAAAAGAATATGAAGCCCCATTAATCACTTGATATCTCTCGCTTCAAGCCAATAAACTCATCTAAATGTATCTAAATGAATGGATTAAACTAGTGAAAAAGCTGCTCCAAAATGAAGCCAAACAGACCAAAAAAATGTACACAAAGTGACACCACTTAACCTTGTGACAATACTAGGCGACGAAGGAACAAACTAAGTGTGGATGCAGCATGGTATGGGTTGTGCATGTAACTGCTATAAGCCACATGAGCTGCCATGATTGTCTGAGTTGTACTCACACACAAGAAACAACTACTCTACATGTACCTTAAAAAGACACAAAGTAAACAGAGCTATTAAAATGTAGTGGTGCTGGACTAAGCTAGATGCTCAAAGTCGCCACAAGTTTGTCTCTAACAAACATGGTGCAACGGAGCAGCTAGAAACAGGCAGGCTGATGGGCAGTGGATGTAGAGGAAGCAAGCTGTGATTGGCCGGTGGGTGAACCAATCAGCTCTTGGGGATGGAGACTCGCTTGCTGATCACACACAACTTAAATACAAGATGGCAGGGGTTGCTTGTCTTTGGCCCACCAGTCCCACCAGCTTCATGAGAACCGTGTTTAGAAAGGGCTGAAGCAGGGAATCACCGGCCTGTAGCCTCACTGGTATGAGGTCGACTGTAGTGTTTCCTTCTGATTCAAACCTCCCTCTTGACCTGTTCCTTATTCAAATCCACCAGAGGGAGCAACCAGTCGTTTTTCGACAGCACATTCATAGGAGCTCTGTCCCAAGTCACACACACCTGTTTTTAATTAAATTTTATTTCGCTTTTCATGCCATCACTTCATAAAATAAACAACAACATGGAAAGATGTAAATATCACAAATTAACAATTCCCTCATCCTTGAAAACAATGGGTCTTATTCATGAAATATTGATCTTACACAATGCAGGATATAGACATTTTTAAACCAAACATTAAATCTTACAGACAACTATTTGTAACTTCTTCCTCCTGACAGCTATAGTATAATGTATATAATGTATCTGGCAGTCACCCAGGCATGCAAAGACTGTTCCTCCAGTGTTGTTTCTCCTTCAGGTTTGCTTGGTAATTAGCTATAAACAGAGTGTATAAAATGCTCCCATCACATTTTTATTAATGTAATACTCAAACTTGAGTCGGTCCATATCTCAAAACTGATTCAGGAATCCACTCAAACCTGATTGAGGACATTTGCAGAACACGCAGAGAGGAAACTGTTTTTTCATAACCACTACATTTCTGGAGTGTTTTTGAAACAATAGAAAAATGCAGTATATCCCTGTAACTTAGAGGCTAACTTACTGTAAAAATATGACACCAACTTTCCTCAAAACCACTTGTTTAACCTGGCAAGTACCATCCAAAGAAGCTAAACATGAAAATTGTCTCCATCTAGTGGTCAGTCTCTACAGGTGTTCTGCTGTCGTCTATTTGTTTGCATGCCAACGCCTTTCCCGGAATCTCCGAGACAGATCGACTGTGAACGTTCAACCCTAAACTCATGATGTGCTGTTCCTTTCACCAGACTCCTGACTGTCAAACAATAAACCTTTTAAACAGTCATTGACTGCTTCTAAGCGCATGCTGTTGTTGCACCAGACTCCTCTCCAGCTGTGAGCTACAGTGGAGTCAATCAAGCAACTGCAACATGCAGTATTGCCTCCTCTGCAGCTGCGATCCACAGCAGAGTCACCCGTTAACTCAGAGGGATGATGTATTTAGATTTATCAGAAGACACACAGAGTCATTTATAGCTGCAAATTAAAGCCCACTCTGCTTTCATCTGATCTACAGGCTCTACTTGTGACCACATTTGACTTCAGACAAATAAAGTACTTGACTATTAAAAATTTGCAGCAGCCAAAGGTTGACAGATTAATAAACAGAGCAAATAAAGAGCAAAAGAGAAACAGTGAAAATAGATATGAAAAATATAGCAAAACAATTTGTAAAGTGTTCATATTTATATTCAACATTTATGTAGTTAACATTTATTCTGCAGCCCTGAATGTGACATTTTTTCACACACCGGGCGCGCGCGCGCGCGCACACGCACACACACACACACACACACACACACACACACACACACTCAAACATTGCCCCAAAATTTATGAATATTTCATTTTGGCGCAGATCCATTTAAGATAGCAAAAAACTTCCTCTTTTCACATTGAGTGTGGCAGAACATTTTATTCCCCAAATATCTGGGTGTTATCATATCACCTTGTTGGGGGTATGCACTCTCCAATTGCCCTCCAGTTTAGTCTGTTTTTACCAAAAACACCAGATCCCCCCCCCCCCCCCATGTTCGATGTATCCACAAAACCTGCTTGCAGTGATTATATGCATTAAAAAAGATTCTTTCTTCTGCCAAATGGAGATGTAGCATCATTTTCTCTGTCTGCACAGATCGATAAACAGTGGAAGTGGAAGAGCTTCTCATCTTGAAGCAGCTTGAAATAGAAGTGGTCCGCTATAGGGTATTACCATAGCTGGTTGGGACTTCCACTGCTTCTGTAGGTGATGAGCAAAGCTCTGGGTCAGACAGCAACATTATTTGAATAACGCTGCAACAACAACAAGCTACTTGGTTGCATTAAGCTCCCAAATGTGTGTTTCATTGCTGCTGCTTGTGCCTTCATGAAGTCTCTGCATTTGTTGACTATTGTCATGATGCTGTGTTGAGCTGCAGCTGTGAAAATGTTGCTTTCTGAACAACTACTTTGCTTATTCTTGTACAAATATGGTTTATATTATTACCATCATTATTATTATCAAGCCAATAATGATATGATCAGTATACACTATTAATAATACATTTAAGCTTGAGTTAAGCAGGTTTGTCCCATTGAGTTCATTAACTTGAACGATAGAGTGGAGCCTCAGAGAACAGGTTACAGAGAATTAGCAAGACTAGGGGGCGCTGTGAGAGCACCTACCACCCCTCTGCCCAGCCAAACCCAAACAACTAGTGATGAGTGGGCCCTCACAGCCCCCACATATGTTTGAGTGTGTGTGGCTGTTCCCTTGACTGACAAGGTGATGACACCTGGTCACTTTTTGCATGGAGGGGGCCACCTAGTGAAGCATGGAAGTGAGACTGCTATCACAGCGCACACACTAGTCTGTTCCTTCATGCAAAATCCCAGCATCAGAAGGCTTCCCTTCCCTGTGAGCCCCTCGTCTCAACTTGAAGCTTTAAACGGGACCTTGGTAGAAAAGTGCAAAAGGTCAAAAGTTCATCTTGTTGGAGGGAGGAGCACTTTTTAGTTTCTAATGCATTTTTAACGTTTATTTTGATAATACAGGACCTGACACAGGAGATATGATGATCATTAAATCTCGACACGCTTACTATTCCTTCCATATCAGTCAGCACATGTCCTCTTATGCACAAAGTTGTAATCATATGAATTTTTAAAATGCAGCACAAGAGGCGATATTTTTTAGATCAGGCATAAGATGACAACAGCAGTCATTGCACTTAAATGTTTGATACATCTCAACACTGTCTCTGCTACTGATATGCAACAGCAAATCGACAGTGAAAAAGACATTTCATCTTCAGCCCCAACCTTGCCCTGAATTTCCCTCCTGTTTGAGCAGATGTCAGCGCAGTGATGGCGAGAAGCTGGGAGAAGACGGTCCAGCCTCTGGCCTTCTCAGGGTGCAGATAATGAGCGTGTCTGAGAGCGAGGTAGCGGGAGTAATGATGGTCTTCTATTACCATATCTGGCCATTTTGTCACTCGTGTGGCTGGAGCAGAAGCACAAACAACAATAAACCCTGCAGGAAATGATGTCATGTCAAACTGGTGCAGGAGTCATGTTGGGAGGAAATCAGTTAATAGAAAATTCTGCTGCATACGAGTTGACTAAGAACAGAAGGAGACATTATTCACATTGTAAGGTCTTAAGATTGTTTACCTGATAGATTTTTTTTATTGATTTTAAAATCCATTCATTTATAAGGAAGTACACAGATTTACAGTAGACTAAATTTTAGTTTGCTTTTAATTTAGGAACCAGGATTGCCTCTCAGAGCCTCCAGTACTTTTCTTTTGGTTGTTGCCACAAAGCAGAACTGAAACATTTGGTGATGTCATTTTTCCTTTTTTCCTTTTTTTTTTTTTAAACACCAACGATTAAAAGGCTTTGATTTTTTTTTTAAACTTGCAAATCGTGCCCTGATTTATTTTACTGAGATCCACATGGGCTCCATAGTCTATAACAGATGCAGCTAATTAGCCTGTTAATTAATCTATTTAATAAATCTTTGGACAGAAATGGATATAACACGATTTGAACTGGATGATGAAGAATGTAATAAAACCTTTTTATGGGAGTTTGATCACTACTACTGGTCAAATATTTAGCCCGGAGGGTGGATGGCACAATTCATATTTGATCGAAATGAGCATATACAATTAATTACCATTCATTTGATTATAATTGTGATGGTGATTATCTGATAGATGTGCTGATGGTACCCACTGTTGTGGTTGTATCTTGAAATTGTTTACGTATCATGTTTACAAGAATCATAGCTTTCAAATGATGTGGCACCGGTGGACAATTCAAAGCAGAAGCTAGTTAATATTGTTGAAAACAAGTATTTTTTTTCTCCATAGAAATTACCGTTGTACATGCTTGCAGCTAAAAAAAAAAAAAAAAAAAAAAAGGCAAAAACTTTAAACGTCAGTTTCAGTTAAAAGTTACAGATATTGGTCATTTTGATTGTTGGTGATGGTACATTTAACTGTTAATGCTACTTATAATAATCTACTTTTGTTTTTTTAATTTATTCTGTGGGAGTAAAAGAACACCTATTTTTGTGTTTGTGAAATGTAATGATTGTCTCTGTTAACATCAATATTTAATGAGAGTAATCCATCCATTTTCTTCCACTTATTCCTGTTAAGGGTTGCGGGGGGGGGCGGAACCTATCCCAGGGGGGTGGGGGCTGCAGCCTATCCCAGCGACTAAGGGTGAAAGGCAGGGTTCACCCTGGACAGGTCACCAGTCCATCACAGGACCAACACATAGAGACAGACAACCATTCACACTCACAGTCACACCTACAGTCAATTTAGAGTATCAGTCAGCCTCGTCCCCTCTTGATGTCTTTGGACTGTGGGAGGAAGCTGGAGTACCAGAGAGAACCCACACAGGAACAGGGAGAACATGGAGACTCCACACAGAAAGATCCTGTGATGGAGCCGGGACTCAAACCTGGAACCTTCTTGCTGTGAGGCGACAGTGCTGACCACTGCACCACCGTGCCACCCTATGACAGAAATCATGTTTTTAAAATACTTTGGACTTGCTGTGTAATTTTTCTCATGTCTGTTATTGCTTTTCAAGCAGGCTTTCATGAAGATTAATTCAAACTGAGCAGGTTTAATAGCAAAATCATCAAAGACAAACATCAGTAATCCAACCACACACATATTCAAGTGTGTGATGTCCTTCTCACCTAAACCATAGCAGGGGGTAACAGGCACCTCCTCGTCCTTTCTAACTGTTCAACTAATAAAGTTTGGGTGCATCACAGCTCCAAATCTTTCTGTCTTCAGACCTGAAAGCTTTGAGGTAGGATTTTGGTGGCTTGTGGATTCATTAAATATACTGAGAGAGAAACAACACTAATTTGAGGAAATTGTCAAGAATCAGACTTGAAAGTTTATTTCTGACCTTAATTCAAGTTTACAGCAAAGTTTAGAATTTGAAAATGTCCTCCTGGACCAGCTCAGACGATGATGTTGCTTCAGGTAGGAGGGAAAGGTGCTGAATTTATGAATATATGCATGCAAATGTTTTACTGAAATGACTGAAAGGTTATTATGGACAGAGTTGCTCTTGATCACTTCTGCAGTTTCTGTACAAGTTACACGAACAGGGAAAATATTGCTCAGAATATTTTACCGATGTTTAATATTTTAAGGCTTTTGTTGGTTATATAATCTCTTTGGTGTAACTTCCTTTTTCTAAATGTTTTTCCAAGATAAATCAGTAAAAAAACAATAATAAAACAATGTCCCCTGTTTTGGCCCATGTTATGTTTCCTGAGTAAGTCATGAGAATGTTTGATATATGATTCATTGCATTTGTGACACTTTACCCATTAGTTATACTACTGACTCTTGCACAGTCAATCGAAGTAAAAGATAATAAACTAATGTGTTTTAACAATGAAACATGGTAGAGGTGCATATAGTGTTCAACACCACAGCAGTCTGAGCAGGGGCCGCAGGGCTTGAGGGTAGAGTGGCCGTCTGGCAACTGAAGGGTCGCTGGTTCAATCCTCACTTCTGCCGGTGACCATGTCAAAGTATCCTTGAGCAAAATACTGAGCTCCTTAATTGCTCCTGATGGCCCTGCGATGAACTGGTGACCCACACTCTAAAAAGTAAGTCAGAGTATCTGTTGACACCACTTAATTTAATACATACATGCAATTTAAAAAATGTAATTAATTGATTTAGATAAACTTCCTAAGTTGCTAACTTTATTTTTTAAGTTGTGATCAAATAACTATGTTGGTAATTACAAAAACTTCATTTAGCATTTCATGTACACTCAGATTTCATTGTTGGTAAGCTCAAAACAAAATTCAAGTTGCCATTACATAATAAACTTAGCTTAATAATGGAATTTTTCTCAACGTTGACTTTTCCATTTTAAGTTCCATCTCCTACCCAGACAGCTGAATAAGACAGGCTTTCATTGAGATGGTGAAAATTGAGCTTGTTTAACTGTGGGACTGCTCGCTACAGCACTGTTATCCAAGTGCCACAGCCACATTTTTTTAAAATGGAAGGAAATTTTAGTCATGTAAATGCAATGATGTCATCTTAAATGACTTTAATCAGATTTACATTTTGTTAAATGTGTCATTGTTTTTCAGATGGGTTGTGAGCAGGGCCGGATTAACACTCCACAGTGCCCCTGGGCAACAACCTGTTAGTGCCCCCCCCCCCCAACCCCCAAAACCCACAAACCCAACCAACACCGCGGTATCAACAATTAACCACAGAAGATTATAATATTGTCCAGTCAGTGCTTTAATATTAAACAGTCTCCAAGTACAAATTAAATGACAGAACATTTAACTTGGACTTGGAATCCCTGTCCTTTTTTAATTTTTGTTTAGCGCTCCCACTAAGCTGACCTCCTCTAAGGATCTAGGGCTCCTGGGCAACTGCCCAGTTGCCCTAATGGTTAATCCGGCCTTGGTTGTGAGTCTGCCGTGCATTCACCAGCACTGGTTTTGTTCATTGGGAACATAAAGCCCGAGATCACATTTATCATGAAATCACTCCCGTGAAGCTCAGCAAGGTGTCGGGTCAGAAACTCTTCCCTTCACTTGCCAGTGTTGTAGCACGAGTGCAGTCTCATCGGAGAGAGAGTTGTTTGTCCACCTCAGTCACCATTTGAAGAAATATGCGACTGTGGTGTGTGTGTTTAAAAACTGTGATTTTAGCACCAATATCCATGGGACATTTGGCTCCCACAAAAGCAGAAAACGCGCTCCTCACACACTGCAAGACTTTAAAGACGATGTGCTGAAGACGACTTGTGCATGTTCTCCAAATGCTCGCTCACTCACTCACTCACTATAATATTTTGGTCCCCATTTATGCTATTGGAAATACTGTCGCTAATTTCTTAACTATGGGAAACCTGGAGGCGACTTTCATGGCCAAACTTGATCGGTGCACCAAGAAACTAATGGATGTGGTTTCATCAAGAGGAGGAGCTTCAGGAGCAAGGATCAGGCAAATTAAGGACCTACTTCTTGAGGTATGATAAATATTTAGAGTTTGCCTAAATACGCTATGGGCAGTTCGACATACTGCAGATTAGCCTCATTTGAACACTTTATCCTGACACCCTCACTACCCTTGTTTCACATAGCACAACACAATTGAAATGTGGAGAGAAGCAGCCATCCGGTGCCTTGCTGTATACCTCGGAGAGAAAGAAGAGGACCTGTTCAAAGAGTTTGGGGTCTGTAAAGTAAGATTGCTCCAGCGCTACTCATTGCCAGTAGATTTTTTATAAAGCTGGCATAATTTTTATCCAGGATGTAACTCCCCCGTTGCCTGTTTGTATTTTAAAAAGACGAGAACAGAACCCACCTTCTCTTCTCCAGCTGCTTCAGGCGCACGCACCACCACTACATATTTTTGTAACATGGTATTTTGAGACACCGTACTTCATCAACAATAAAACTAGGTGCCAGTACATAATATGAGCCATGAAACGTTCTGGTTGGTTTTTCAACTGGAAGGTTACATTGTTCGATGCTCAGAGTTTCGAGTTACCATGAACACACTGTTACTCAGAAGCAGCTGGAGAGAAGTGTGTGAGGTTTTTTAAACTATTTACCCCATTTGTGCTGTTAATGAAGTATTATGCTTGTTGTGATCATGATTTGTGGACATCAGAAGCTTTTTTAATCTCAGACTCATGATGTGTTAGACTCTGGGTTGTGTGTTGATACTGTCTGGGAGACGCTGTCACATTTTCTTCAGGTGACGTGATTTTTTTGAAGAGGCAACAAAGAAATAAACTGAGAATGTTTCTCTGTCAGGCTAGTTAGTATTATGATATACAGTATGTTCAATGTTCAGGATAGTTGTGACAGCGGACCAAAAAAAGTGTTGTTTAATAAATATGTACATATGTTAGCCCAAAGAGAATGTTTTTAGTTCGTTTTCAGAATGACTGATGCGGGCTTACTTATGGTGATTATACTGATGTCACTATGCAGCTTTTAGTCTCTTGCAGTTTGTCTCTTGCCATAACATTTGACGAGTTGGCTTTTGCTGTTCTGTGTCGATGTAGACTTTGTAGTTTCGATGGCAATTTTGAGCCGGTCACACTTCAACATAGGAATTACAAACTTTTGGCACAGAGGACCAGTTGAAATGTAATTTTGTTTTCTCCCTTTGTTTTTGCAATGCTCAAGTTCAAAATAAAAATAAGCAGTTAATTGCACAAAAGCAGTGGTTGAACCGTCTTTCTTGAAAGCACAAAAAATATAAAAAAGAAAAAGAAAGAAAAAGTATATATGTATAGTTTTAAATTACTGCTACTTAAAAAGTTGTGTGCATTGTTATTATTAACTAGAAAACAAATTGAACTACTTAAAAAAAAAAATTGAGTTACCAACTTAAAAATTCGTAAGCAGTACTTAAAATAAGCTTTGACTGAAGAGGGAAAGCTAATTCGTCCAATGTAGTATTGTTTGTTGGTTCAACGCATTTCAAATTAAGTTATCATTACTGAGAAAGATTAATGGCAACTGTTGCGTTGATTTTTTTTCGGTCCATCCATCCATTTTCTTCCGCTTATCCTGTTAAGGGTCGTAGGGGGGCTGGAGCCTATCCCAGCGTCTACAGGTGAGAGGCAGGGTTCACCCTGGACAGGTCACCAGTCCATCGCAGGGCCAACACATAGAGACAGACAACCATTCACACTCACATTCATACCTATAGTCAATTTAGTATACCACTATAGTGGTTTAGATTCAACCACGACATCAACCACGACACTCCAGTACCCTGGCATCGACCTTTCTGGGGAGGCTGAGGAGTGTGACCCCCCCCCCCCCCCCCCCCAATGATTGGAACACAACCTCTGGTCCCCTTTCTTAAAAATGGAGACCACCACCTCAATCTACCACTCCAAAGGCACTGCTCCCCAATGTCCATGCAATGTTGCAGAGATGAGTCAACCAAGACAGCCCTACAATGTCCAGAGCCTTGAGATCCCCAGAGCAGATCTCATCCACCCCCGGAGCTCTGCCGCCGCACAGTTGTTTCACTGCCTTGGCGACTTGTGCCTTGGAGAGGAAGTCTTCCTCCGGTTTTGTTTCCTCCATGGAATACGTGTTGGTGGGATTGAGGAGTTCCTCAAAGTACTGCACTGTCCAACTATCTCTCCATTTGAAGTCAGCAGCCTCCCATCACCACCGTAAACAGTGTGAGCAAGTTGCTGTCTCCCCATCTGAGGTGACGAATGGTTTGCCAGAACCTCTTTGGAGCAGATCGATAGTCTTCCAATCCAGTTTAAGATCACTGACAGATCAAAGTAAGCACAAAGAAACTGGTTTCTTAGAGACCACAGAGCACGGAATTTAGACACGTGTCAGTGACATCGAAAGCCCATATAAAAGAAATCAGCTTCATCAGTAAAAACATTTCACCCATATCGGCCACCAGAATCAGTTGTCACCCAGAAAGTCTTTGGTGTAAAAACATGTCTTCTTCAGTTCAGCCCACGACTCGCTGGCTACGCTCCAAGACTTCCACCTACCAGGTGGTGTCCCACCTTGGACAAGGCTCCTTTGGTCTCGTCACCAAATGTATCAAGACAGATGAAAACAGTGACAGAAGACAGAAGACAGTGGCCATCAAAATGATTAAGAATGAGGAATATTTTGCTGGAATGGCCCTTCAAGAGGTAAGAAGGCAACCTGAGGATTCTCAGCATCCACGCTTGTGATAATCCTTTGGGACACGAGTCTGGTGCTAACCACTGCACCAGTGTACCGCCTCCTTTGTGACATTTTAAAATCTTAGTCTCATAAATTTTCAGATCGCGGCGTTGAAGAAAATTAGCAGCCTGCACTCAGAGAAGAGCAATCTTGTGAAATGGTATGGCCATTTCATCAACAATGGACACATATGCCTTGAGTTTGAGCATCTTGATCAGAGTCTCCAGCAGTTCATGTGTGAGAGACAGAACAAACCTCTCCTCCTGGAAGAGATACGGCCTCTCGTCTCTCAGGTATCTTCTATCATGTCAAATTCTGCAAGTAATAGAGTTCAGAAAAAAGATTTCTGATGAAATATTTTTGACCTTGTTCTTTAACTTTTCAGATAGCAAATGCTCTTCAACACCTTAAGTCCATTGGAATCATACATGCAGACCTCAAGTTAGATAATATTATGCTGGTCGGTCGGAATGAGCCCTACAGAATCAAGGTTATTGATTTGGGCCTGGCCTTTGAGGTGTCTGCTGCCAAGGTGGGCTCATATATTCAGACCCGGCCATACCGGTGAGTAACTGCAACCCTATTTGATCTCTCAGTATTGTCTTGGTGGCTGAAACTTAACTGTTGATGCTCTCTCAGGTCTCCAGAGATCCTGCTCGGAGCTCCGTTTAACGAGGCCATAGACATGTGGTCTCTCGGCTGCACCGCTGCAGCTCTTTACCTTGGTGTACCGCTCTACTACGGAAAGAATGAATATGACATGGTAAGTAGCACATCAGGTCTGTTCTGTTTTGAACTTGGATCAAGATTTTATTGAACCTGTCAAGTGTATATTTAGTATATTTTATCTTTACGCGAGTGAATGAACTTTTTACATTCTTTCACTGTTCATACAGTCAAAAACTGCAAACCAAAAAAAGAAGAAAGTGACAGACATTTTGCATTTGTTACATGTTCATTTCTTATTTCAGTACTGACTTAAAATCATTTAAATAGTGAGTGGGAACATGTGGCATGTTGCTCCAATGGTATGTCAGAATGATGTGTCTTTCATAGGAACTTGGAGGTAATTTGTGACGTGACGATTAACTACCTCACTTTTAGCCCAACCATGTGACAACAGATATAGCTGTTTCATTGAAACATTCATACTTGATTATTTATGTAAATGAATGAATTGTTTGAAACTGACTTTCTTTGTGTTATATCTTTAGTTGAGGTACATCATGTGGACGCAGGGTCAGCTCCCAGAGAACCTTCTGGCTTCTGGAAGCAAGACAGAAAAGTTCTTCCAGAAATGCTCTGACCTTCACACCACCACCTGGACATTAAAGGTATGGAACTCTCCAGTAAACCTTGAATCTTACTGACACACACACACTTCTTCTAGTGCTTCATATTTTAACAAACAACATCTCTTACTCATCATTTTTCCTGAGAGATCATAGATGATGGTTGTTTTCATCGCCTGATAGGTTTTTCGAAAGAATCAACCTCTAATTGGCCTGTACTTGGTGCCTAGTTTAGACATGTGGAGTTAAGATCCAATCAGAGGAAGAGAAGCAGGCTCTACACTGACACACAGAAAGCATTGGTTTAGTTTTGACTGAGGATTTTGAGAGGATTAAATAAATGTTTTTAGGTGTGTCTCTTGACATAACTTTGATCTCTGCCCCCCCAGTCAAAAGAACAGATCCTAATAGATGCTGGGATTGAGTCTAAAGAGACCAGGGCAATCTGGTTTAGCAGCCTGGATGATCTCCTGAATGTAAGTGACCTCAGTAGAAATGAATAAAGGTGTTACACGCTCAATAAATCCCAATGATGTTTCTATTTACTCTGAGAACTGAGTGATACATCTGAACTCTCTTTTGATTTTTCAGCGCAACAAAAACGTTTTCAACCGGGATAAAGATCAGGCTACAAGGAGAGCAGATACACTCATGTTCGTGGACATGATTAAAGGACTGCTGCAGCTCGATCCGTCCCAGCGGATGACACCCTGCCAGGCTCAGAAGCACCCCTTTATTAGCATGAGCTACCTGACGGAGTTTCACTCCAGCAGCTCCTAGTAAGTCCAAGCTCTGAATTTGATGAACTATTCCTCCCTTATCTCTGTGATTGTGGATTTATGTGTAATGTCTGGGACATATAATGAGCTCTTGCTGCATTTTATCCTGCAAGTTTTTTTGAATAAGTTTTACATTTGCACTGAGTTGATGACGGGAGCAGGCCATTCAGGCCATGGAGTAAAAAAAACTGATCCATTTGCTTCATTTGAACATGATTCATTCTATATATGTTATATTTTCAAGGCTAATGGATGACTTGATTTTTCTTTCAGTGCACAGTCCTGCTTCAAAATCATGTCCATCGCTAAGATCAGGACACAGCCAGCTCCACAGCAGTCCCATCCCAGGACTGCCATCCCGGTCCGTGAGAAGCTTTGTCCTTCTCTTGCTAAGAGAAGCAGTCTGGACCACCTTCCCCACAACAGTGGACAGAAGAGTGGCATCCAAGAGATGAAGAGGAAGCGCAGTCCTGGTCCTGATCCACTCAGGACTGCAGATCCTGGAGATCAGCACAGGTAGGCTCACCTGCATCACTCTTTAAAGACTCAGAGATTGACCTTTTTCAGTAAAGTCAAACTCATCTTGTGCACAACCAAATAATATTTCCTTCCTACATGGCCAGCCGATTCCATCAGATGGCTCCTCCTCCTGCTAAGAGGAGCAAACAGGACCCTCCTCTCAGCAGTGGCCACAGAGGTGACATCAGGGGAACGAAGAGGGCTCGATCTGAAGATGAGATGAGAGCACCCCCCCACCACAGAGGAATCAGGACTGCAAATGATGATCAGCACAGGTAGGCTCACCTACATCACTCTTAAAAGACTCAGAGATTAAACTTTTTCAGTAAAGTCAAACTCATCGAGCGCCAAACAAAATAATATTTCCTTCCTACATGGCCAGCCGATTCCATCAGATGGCTCCTCCTCCTGCTAAGAGGAGCAGACAGGACCCTCCTCTTAGCAGTGGCCACAAAGGTGACATCAGGGGAATCAAGAGAAAATGCTCTAAAGATGGCACGAGCGCAGCCCCCCACCACAAAGGAATCAGGACTGCAGATCCTGGAGATCAGCACAGGTAGGGTCACCTGCATCACTCTTTAAAGATTCAGAGATTGACCTTTTTCAGTAAAGATATCTTTGCACCCAACAAAATAATATTTCCTTCCTACATGGCCAGCCGATTCCAAGAGTTTGCTCCTCCCCCTGCTAAGAGGAGCAAACAGGACCCTCCTCTCAGCAGTGGCCACAAAGGTGACATCAGGGGAATCAAGAGAAAATGCTCTAAAGATGGCATGAGCACAGCCCCCCACCACAAAGGAATCAGGACTGCAGATCCTGGAGATCAGCACAGGTAGACTCACCTGCATCACTCTTTAAAGACTCAGAGATTGACCTTTTTCAGTAAAGTCCAACTCATCTTGTGCACAACCAAATAATATTTCCTTCCTACATGGCCAGCCGATTCCATCAGATGGCTCCTCCTCCTGCTAAGAGGAGCAGACAGGACCCTCCTCTCAGCAGTGGCCACAGAGGTGACATCAGGGGAACGAAGAGGGCTCGATCTGAAGATGAGATGAGAGCACTCCCCCACCACAGAGGAATCAGGACTGCAAATGATGATCAGCACAGGTAGGCTCACCTACATCACTCTTAAAAGACTCAGAGATTAAACTTTTTCAGTAAAGTCAAACTCATCGAGCGCCAAACAAAATAATATTTCCTTCCTACATGGCCAGCCGATTCCATCAGATGGCTCCTCCTCCTGCTAAGAGGAGCAGACAGGACCCTCCTCTCAGCAGCGGCCACAGAGGTGACATCAGGAGAACGAAGAGGGCTCGATCTAAAGATGAGATGAGAGCAGCCCCCCACCACAGAGGAATCAGGACTGCAAATGATGATCAGCACAGGTAGGCTCACCTGCATCACTCTTAAAAGACTCAGAGATGATACATTTCAGTAAAGAAGAAATACATTTTCTGCCATTAAACTTCTTATTTGACAAATATTTACTTCCAGGAAGAAGAAGCTTAGGTTGGGCCACACCCACAGCAGCGGCGTGTTTGGGCTGTCCGACCACGGAAGGACAAAGAACGATGGCTGAAGCTGGAAAGCTCAAGCTAGAGTCGCCTGAGAAAACCTGGCATAAGAAGCAGAGAGACAACAGCAGCTCCGATGGCCCTGTTCTTGTTTTATTTCCCTGTTCTTTTGATTTTTTTTAATGTTTGTTTAAAGAAAATAAAATTGACATCAAAATAGACTCAGCTTGTTTTGTGTCAGTCCATTTGACAAATAAAGAATGTTGCGTTTTTCCTCAAAATTTGAAATATCCTCGGGGACTGGATCTTTCTGTGTGGAGTCTCCATGTTCTCCCTGTTCCTGTGTGGGTACTCTCTGGTACTCCGGCTTCCTCCCACAGTCCAAAGACATCAAGAGGGGACAAGGCTGATTGATACTCTAAATTGACTATAGGTATGAATGTGAGTGTGAATGGTTGTCTGTCTCTATGTGTTGGTCCTGCGATGGACTGGTGACCTGTCCAGGGTGAACCCCGCCTCTCGCCCGTAGACGCTGGGATGTGCTCCAGCCCCCCCGCGACCCTTAATAGGAATAAGTGGAAGACGATGGATGGGTGGGTGTCAGCCTCACCGCTGGTGGACCTCTTGGGGGGCTCTGGTCGGGTCTCGGACCAGAGGGGCCCTATGCCCCTGGGCTCTGCTCATGCTGTGGGGGGGTGCTCGATGGGACCGGGGTCCTCTCTGCCCCGTCTCTCTGTGGGTTGCTTCCAGGTGGGCATTGCTGCTCCTATTCTTTCCTACGGGTCCTGGCATGGGTTGGGCCTGTGGCTGTTTCCTGGGGGGAGGGGTGGCCTGGGGCTCCCCGTGTCCTGGGGGTTTCTGGGTGCTCTGGTGACCTGGTCCTGACCTGCCTGCTATCCTGGACTGGGGGTGTGATGTCCTGGCCCCCCCACATCAGCTACAGCCAGCTACGCACAGCATCCAAGACAAACCGTAGCACACACATACACACACACATACACACGCGTATACACACATACAAGCATGCGGCGCACAACTGACCCATAAACACACACTCAGACATTTATCTAAAAATTATATTAAACCAAATGGTAAGCCTGCACTGGAAATTCTGCAACCAATGCTTTTTCCTTTTTTTTTCTTTTCTTCTCTCTGTTGTAGTTGTAACTTTTTGTTTGTTTGTTTGCTTTTTTGTTTGTTGGTTTGGTTTTTGTTTTTTTCTGCTATTGTTGTTGTTGTTTTTGTCCCCCCCCTCCTTGTCTTCCCTATCCTGTCCCTGCTCTCTCTTTCTATCCACTCCTGAGCCTCAGTCCGGTAGCTTCATCAATGAACCAACACCATTCCAAATAAAATTAAGCATAAATGGCGATAGGAGGAGTTTGTCAGATTCCTCCAATGCAGAGTAAAACTGCTTCAGTTCAACAAGGCACCAGGAACATTGATGCTGCTTGCCCCAGCTGCTGAACAGGACAGGTTAAAAAATATAAATAAAGTCTTCCACCTGAGGCAGGACCTCTGCCCTGACCCAGAGTGGGCAGTCCACCCTTTTCTGGATTGGTCTTGAGGACCATGGTCTCAGACTTGGAGATGCTGATTCTCATCCCAACTGTTTCACACTCAGCTGCAAACTGCCCCAGCAGGAGCGAGAGGTCGTTGTTTGATGGAGCTAAGAGGAATCTACAAAAAGCAGAGACGACATCCTTCCACCACCAAACTCAACAACCTGACAAACGGCAGCCTTGGTGTAGTCCAAACCTCACTGGGAACAAGTCTGACTTACTGCCAGCAACGTGAACCAAGCTCTCACTCCCTTGATACAGAGACTGAAAGGCCCTTTGCAAGGGGCCATCTTCCCCAAACTCATGGAGTACCCCCTCCACACACACACACACACAAACACACACAAACATACACACAGGACGCCCCTGGGAACATGGTTATAAGCCTACTCTAAATCCACAAAGTAGATATGGATTGGTTGAAAAAACCCCAATGCCCCTTGCAGCACCCTAGTGGGAGTAAAGAGCTGATCCAATCTCCTCAATCTGAGATTCAACTATCAACCACGACATCAACCACGACACTCCAGTACCCTGGCATCGACCTTTCTGGGGAGGCTGAGGAGTGTGACCCCCCCCCCCCCCCAATGATTGGAACACAACCTCTGGTCCCCTTTCTTAAAAATGGAGACCACCACCTCAATCTACCACTCCAAAGGCACTGCTCCCCAATGTCCATGAAATGTTGCAGAGATGAGTCAACCAAGACAGCCCTACAATGTCCAGAGCCTTGAGATCCCCAGAGCAGATCTCATCCACCCCCGGAGCTCTGCCGCCGCACAGTTGTTTCACTGCCTTGGCGACTTGTGCCTTGGAGAGGAAGTCTTCCTCCGGTTTTGTTTCCTCCATGGAATACGTGTTGGTGGGATTGAGGAGTTCCTCAAAGTACTGCACTGTCCAACTATCTCTCCATTTGAAGTCAGCAGCCTCCCATCACCACCGTAAACAGTGTGAGCAAGTTGCTGTCTCCCCATCTGAGGTGACGAATGGTTTGCCAGAACCTCTTTGGAGCAGATCGATAGTCTTCCAATCCAGTTTAAGATCACTGACAGATCAAAGTAAGCACAAAGAAACTGGTTTCTTAGAGACCACAGAGCACGGAATTTAGACACGTGTCAGTGACATCGAAAGCCCATATAAAAGAAATCAGCTTCATCAGTAAAAACATTTCACCCATATCGGCCACCAGAATCAGTTGTCACCCAGAAAGTCTTTGGTGTAAAAACATGTCTTCTTCAGTTCAGCCCACGACTCGCTGGCTACGCTCCAAGACTTCCACCTACCAGGTGGTGTCCCACCTTGGACAAGGCTCCTTTGGTCTCGTCACCAAATGTATCAAGACAGATGAAAACAGTGACAGAAGACAGAAGACAGTGGCCATCAAAATGATTAAGAATGAGGAATATTTTGCTGGAATGGCCCTTCAAGAGGTAAGAAGGCAACCTGAGGATTCTCAGCATCCACACTTGTGATAATCCTTTGGGACACGAGTCTGGTGCTAACCACTGCACCAGTGTACCGCCTCCTTTGTGACATTTTAAAATCTTAGTCTCATAAATTTTCAGATCGCGGCGTTGAAGAAAATTAGCAGCCTGCACTCAGAGAAGAGCAATCTTGTGAAATGGTATGGCCATTTCATCAACAATGGACACATATGCCTTGAGTTTGAGCATCTTGATCAGAGTCTCCAGCAGTTCATGTGTGAGAGACAGAACAAACCTCTCCTCCTGGAAGAGATACGGCCTCTCGTCTCTCAGGTATCTTCTATCATGTCAAATTCTGCAAGTAATAGAGTTCAGAAAAAAGATTTCTGATGAAATATTTTTGACCTTGTTCTTTAACTTTTCAGATAGCAAATGCTCTTCAACACCTTAAGTCCATTGGAATCATACATGCAGACCTCAAGTTAGATAATATTATGCTGGTCGGTCGGAATGAGCCCTACAGAATCAAGGTTATTGATTTGGGCCTGGCCTTTGAGGTGTCTGCTGCCAAGGTGGGCTCATATATTCAGACCCGGCCATACCGGTGAGTAACTGCAACCCTATTTGATCTCTCAGTATTGTCTTGGTGGCTGAAACTTAACTGTTGATGCTCTCTCAGGTCTCCAGAGATCCTGCTCGGAGCTCCGTTTAACGAGGCCATAGACATGTGGTCTCTCGGCTGCACCGCTGCAGCTCTTTACCTTGGTGTACCGCTCTACTACGGAAAGAATGAATATGACATGGTAAGTAGCACATCAGGTCTGTTCTGTTTTGAACTTGGATCAAGATTTTATTGAACCTGTCAAGTGTATATTTAGTATATTTTATCTTTACGCGAGTGAATGAACTTTTTACATTCTTTCACTGTTCATACAGTCAAAAACTGCAAACCAAAAAAAGAAGAAAGTGACAGACATTTTGCATTTGTTACATGTTCATTTCTTATTTCAGTACTGACTTAAAATCATTTAAATAGTGAGTGGGAACATGTGGCATGTTGCTCCAATGGTATGTCAGAATGATGTGTCTTTCATAGGAACTTGGAGGTAATTTGTGACGTGACGATTAACTACCTCACTTTTAGCCCAACCATGTGACAACAGATATAGCTGTTTCATTGAAACATTCATACTTGATTATTTATGTAAATGAATGAATTGTTTGAAACTGACTTTCTTTGTGTTATATCTTTAGTTGAGGTACATCATGTGGACGCAGGGTCAGCTCCCAGAGAACCTTCTGGCTTCTGGAAGCAAGACAGAAAAGTTCTTCCAGAAATGCTCTGACCTTCACACCACCACCTGGACATTAAAGGTATGGAACTCTCCAGTAAACCTTGAATCTTACTGACACACACACACTTCTTCTAGTGCTTCATATTTTAACAAACAACATCTCTTACTCATCATTTTTCCTGAGAGATCATAGATGATGGTTGTTTTCATCGCCTGATAGGTTTTTCGAAAGAATCAACCTCTAATTGGCCTGTACTTGGTGCCTAGTTTAGACATGTGGAGTTAAGATCCAATCAGAGGAAGAGAAGCAGGCTCTACACTGACACACAGAAAGCATTGGTTTAGTTTTGACTGAGGATTTTGAGAGGATTAAATAAATGTTTTTAGGTGTGTCTCTTGACATAACTTTGATCTCTGCCCCCCCAGTCAAAAGAACAGATCCTAATAGATGCTGGGATTGAGTCTAAAGAGACCAGGGCAATCTGGTTTAGCAGCCTGGATGATCTCCTGAATGTAAGTGACCTCAGTAGAAATGAATAAAGGTGTTACACGCTCAATAAATCCCAATGATGTTTCTATTTACTCTGAGAACTGAGTGATACATCTGAACTCTCTTTTGATTTTTCAGCGCAACAAAAACGTTTTCAACCGGGATAAAGATCAGGCTACAAGGAGAGCAGATACACTCATGTTCGTGGACATGATTAAAGGACTGCTGCAGCTCGATCCGTCCCAGCGGATGACACCCTGCCAGGCTCAGAAGCACCCCTTTATTAGCATGAGCTACCTGACGGAGTTTCACTCCAGCAGCTCCTAGTAAGTCCAAGCTCTGAATTTGATGAACTATTCCTCCCTTATCTCTGTGATTGTGGATTTATGTGTAATGTCTGGGACATATAATGAGCTCTTGCTGCATTTTATCCTGCAAGTTTTTTTGAATAAGTTTTACATTTGCACTGAGTTGATGACGGGAGCAGGCCATTCAGGCCATGGAGTAAAAAAAACTGATCCATTTGCTTCATTTGAACATGATTCATTCTATATATGTTATATTTTCAAGGCTAATGGATGACTTGATTTTTCTTTCAGTGCACAGTCCTGCTTCAAAATCATGTCCATCGCTAAGATCAGGACACAGCCAGCTCCACAGCAGTCCCATCCCAGGACTGCCATCCCGGTCCGTGAGAAGCTTTGTCCTTCTCTTGCTAAGAGAAGCAGTCTGGACCACCTTCCCCACAACAGTGGACAGAAGAGTGGCATCCAAGAGATGAAGAGGAAGCGCAGTCCTGGTCCTGATCCACTCAGGACTGCAGATCCTGGAGATCAGCACAGGTAGGCTCACCTGCATCACTCTTTAAAGACTCAGAGATTGACCTTTTTCAGTAAAGTCAAACTCATCTTGTGCACAACCAAATAATATTTCCTTCCTACATGGCCAGCCGATTCCATCAGATGGCTCCTCCTCCTGCTAAGAGGAGCAAACAGGACCCTCCTCTCAGCAGTGGCCACAGAGGTGACATCAGGGGAACGAAGAGGGCTCGATCTGAAGATGAGATGAGAGCACCCCCCCACCACAGAGGAATCAGGACTGCAAATGATGATCAGCACAGGTAGGCTCACCTACATCACTCTTAAAAGACTCAGAGATTAAACTTTTTCAGTAAAGTCAAACTCATCGAGCGCCAAACAAAATAATATTTCCTTCCTACATGGCCAGCCGATTCCATCAGATGGCTCCTCCTCCTGCTAAGAGGAGCAGACAGGACCCTCCTCTTAGCAGTGGCCACAAAGGTGACATCAGGGGAATCAAGAGAAAATGCTCTAAAGATGGCACGAGCGCAGCCCCCCACCACAAAGGAATCAGGACTGCAGATCCTGGAGATCAGCACAGGTAGGGTCACCTGCATCACTCTTTAAAGATTCAGAGATTGACCTTTTTCAGTAAAGATATCTTTGCACCCAA
The DNA here is from genome assembly GCF_037954235.1 of Aulostomus chinensis. Taxonomy (NCBI): domain Eukaryota; kingdom Metazoa; phylum Chordata; class Actinopteri; order Syngnathiformes; family Aulostomidae; genus Aulostomus; species Aulostomus chinensis. The sequence goes on along the minus strand of NC_141329.1, from coordinate 12,088,947 downwards.
CAAAATAATATTTCCTTCCTACATGGCCAGCCGATTCCAAGAGTTTGCTCCTCCCCCTGCTAAGAGGAGCAAACAGGACCCTCCTCTCAGCAGTGTCCACAGAGGTGACATCAGGGGAACGAAGAGGGCTCGATCTAAAGATGAGATGAGAGCACCCCCCCACCACAGAGGAATCAGGACTGCAAATGATGATCAGCACAGGTAGGCTCACCTGCATCACTCTTAAAAGACTCAGTGATTAAACTTTTTCAGGAAAGTCAAACTCATCGAGCGCCAAACAAAATAATATTTCCTTCCTACATGGCCAGCCGATTCCAAGAGTTTGCTCCTCCCCCTGCTAAGAGGAGCAAACAGGACCCTCCTCTCAGCAGTGGCCACAAAGGTGACATCAGGGGAATCAAGAGAAAATGCTCTAAAGATGGCATGAGCGCAGCCCCCCACCACAAAGGAATCAGGACTGCAGATCCTGGAGATCAGCACAGGTAGGCTCACCTGCATCACTCTTTAAAGATTCAGAGATTGACCTTTTTCAGTAAAGTCAAACTCATCTTGTGCACAACCAAATAATATTTCCTTCCTACATGGCCAGCCGATTCCATCAGATGGCTCCTCCTCCTGCTAAGAGGAGCAGACAGGACCCTCCTCTCAGCAGTGGCCACAGAGGTGACATCAGGGGAACGAAGAGGGCTCGATCTGAAGATGAGATGAGAGCAGCCCCCCACCACAGAGGAATCAGGACTGCAAATGATGATCAGCACAGGTAGGCTCACCTACATCACTCTTAAAAGACTCAGAGATTAAACTTTTTCAGTAAAGTCAAACTCATCTAGCGCCAAACAAAATAATATTTCCTTCCTACATGGCCAGCCGATTCCAAGAGTTTGCTCCTCCTCCTGCTAAGAGGAGCAAACAGGACCCTCCTCTCAGCAGTGGCCACAGAGGTGACATCAGGAGAACGAAGAGGGCTCGATCTAAAGATGAGATGAGAGCACCCCCCCACCACAGAGGAATCAGGACTGCAAATGATGATCAGCACAGGTAGGCTCACCTGCATCACTCTTAAAAGACTCAGAGATGATACATTTCAGTAAAGAAGAAATACATTTTCTGCCATTAAACTTCTTATTTGACAAATATTTACTTCCAGGAAGAAGAAGCTTAGGTTGGGCCACACCCACAGCAGCGGCGTGTTTGGGCTGTCCGACCACGGAAGGACAAAGAATGATGGCTGAAGCTGGAAAGCTCAAGCTAGAGTCGCCTGAGAAAACCTGGCATAAGAAGCAGAGAGACAACAGCAGCTCCGATGGCCCTGTTCTTGTTTTATTTCCCTGTTCTTTTGATTTTTTTTAATGTTTGTTTAAAGAAAATAAAATTGACATCAAAATAGACTCAGCTTGTTTTGTGTCAGTCCATTTGACAAATAAAGAATGTTGCGTTTTTCCTCAAAATTTGAAATATCCTCGGGGACTGGATCTTTCTGTGTGGAGTCTCCATGTTCTCCCTGTTCCTGTGTGGGTTCTCTCTGGTACTCCAGCTTCCTCCCACAGTCCAAAGACATCAAGAGGGGACGAGGCTGATTGATACTCTAAATTGACTGTAGGTGTGAATGTGAGTGTGAATGGTTGTCTGTCTCTATGTGTTGGTCCTGTGATGGACTGGCGACCTGTTTCATATTTTCTGGTTTGCTGCAGAAAACTTAAGTATGTTTCCACTGCAAGTGGATGGTAGATGTTCTACCGCCATGTGTGATGACCAGGAAGCTTCCCAAAAGCGGTACAGATGGCGGAAAACCCTGTACAACCATGATGTACAAGAAGTACATCATGTTTCTGAAGGTACCTTTATTGATTCAGCTGAAGTGAAAAAAAAGTATGGGCAGAAATAGAATTTGGCCAACATAATCTTTAGGTTACTGGCTCTAACCAGAAATATCAATCGCTATGATCAATTTTTGTCAGCATGTTGCTCTTACATTGAAAAAAATCATATATACTGTATGTGTGTGTGTGTGTGTGTGTGTGTTTGTGTGTCTGTGGGTGTGTGTACATTATGTATATGTATAGTATGTGTGTACATATATATATAAACACATATACACACAGAAAGAGAGAGAGAGAAACAGAGAGTAAGAGAGAGACAGTCACTTACACAGTCACTGTTTCTGATTTATGAAGCGTTAAAAAAGCAATGTAATAAAGCTCTTCCAACCATTTCATCACGGGGGGATTCATTGTTAAGTGGTACTGTTTTCTGAGTACATATACTTTATTACTGCTCGTAGCTCCATCTTCTCCTTTTTTTTTTTTTACTTCTGTATTTGTACTCTAAATCAAGATTTACAATTTCTTAGCTTAGCTGCAACTGAGTAAAACAATAAACATATTTGCTTCTCCAAAAGGTTGATGTACAGGAAGTACAACTATCATTCAGGGATCTGACACTGCTTTCTAGGACTCGTACAAGACTTGAAGACATGTAAGTGTCATCATTGATGAGCTGTAGTTTATTTCATCATCTCCGTAAAGGTGATTTCACTTAAATTACATGAAATGTAAAAGTATCGACAGTAATATTCAGTTGTTGCAGCTAAATGTTTTTAATGTCTCTTTCAGGACATTTGGATTCTGACTGATAGAATGGTGGACATGTCTGGTACCATACACAGTCTCAGGCATGTTACCATGTCCTTTTTTTCCTCCCCTATGTGCTGCGCCGCTTGTGGTCCTCTGTGATTCTGATGGCTGTCTTGGTGGGGGGACCCCAACAGGTCCGACCATGCTGGACAGGTTTCAGAGGAGAGACCAGACTAAAAGCAGCACCTGCCCCTCGAGCTCAGGGTCTGGACGCAGGGCTTGTCCTCGTCCTCCACTGAGTGTTGCTCTCCTCCACATGTGGTGGGAAGATGAAAACTGCATGTTGGCTTCTTCTGTTGCAGTTTAACTTCAGCAGCAGATGTTTCCCAAAGAAAACAAGAAGTTAACTCCCAGACACCAGCTGCCAGTCCTGCAGGCTCGTAAGCTTCACTGACTCTTCAAACAACTGCAAAACGTAATCAGCAAGCCTGCTCAGTACATTACTCTATGCAGACTGAGTGCGTTCATTCATTAAAAAAAAATTGATCACTGTTAAAGATGATATGTTTCACGGTTGATTTCATATTAATATTTTCTAAGTTTAGAAGTTCAATGATATCTTATAGTACGCGTCACACTCATGACACAAATGCAGTCATGCTTTTTCATGTGCGTGTGATTGTTATTTCTGTTTATAATGATATCTCTGGTTCTCAACAACTAAATAAAAAAATTGAAAATAAAAAGACTTTTGCCCCCCCCCCCCCACACACACACACACACATGTGTTTAAATTTCAAGTTTAGGGGAATTTTGCCTCAAAAGCAGGTCCATATCCCTTGATGTTGATGGTCACTGACACATTTGTCTGCATTACACTTATTTGCCAGCAGGTGTCAGTCAAGTACACAATATTAGAGGAGTCATGCCTTTGACCCCATTTTCAATGCAACTGGTTGAGCACCGTTTTCAAATACATGCAAATACATTTAGGTTAAATCCACATATAAAATTAAAAAATCTAAACTTTATGTTGAATTCCATATTTTGTGCTTTCAACTGACTGAAAATGAAAAGATGGGCATTTTATGGAGGAGCAGTTCCCCTATGAAGACAAAACAAATGTTACATGATAAAGCATCAGATAGCCCACTTTATAAATGAGGACTTCCCTAATCTCATTTGATTTTTGTCAGCTAAAGCTACCAGAGGAAAGCAGAAGGCTTTTCATTGCATCATTGCAAACATTTCCACTCTTCTGTGGCTTTACAGCAATATTAATTCCCTCACTTTACCCTCCTCTCTTCCGTCTGAAGGTATTCCAAATAACTGCCTCCGAATTTATAAGACGTCCAAATGTTGTTGTTGTTTTTATTTGTTGTTCCAACGCTTGTGCAAATGTGCAAGACTCAATGAAAATCACCACACTTTTTCTTGCATGTAAAGTGCAAAACCACATGTTCAGCTCTCGGAGGGAAGATCGGGTGTCGTTAATTCTCCACTGTGATCTATAAATTCAGTGAAAGACATTCTGTGGACGCGCTCCAGTTACCAGGGGCGCTTGAATCAGACCTGTTTGAACCATTAAGAGCTGAAAGGAGACACTGCCCCCCCCCCCCCGTGCTATTAGATCACGAGGATGAGGGAGAAAAATAGGTTTAATAGCATAACTTCTTTTAGAAGTGCCACTTTGATATCACTAAAACAAGCCAGGCAATGACCAAGCATGGTTTCTATCCTTTAACGCGCAATATTCACTCCTTACAGTTCTAACGTTTGCACATCCCTGCTCTGTTTTAACAATCTTTGATATAAATTGAGATTTGCAAGCAATATTAGAAATGACAACTTGTTTATATGTCATATTATTACCTGACATTATCTATTAATAAAAAGTTGGAAACTACAACCCTCTAAACTTTCAGCCCCTGGAACGTTGGTGCTGAAGTCCTCAGCTGAAATTTTGTTCTGTGATTTAGCACGACAGAGCAGAATAATGTGTATTATGTCAGTATCACTTCCTCTAATCACTAGTAGTAATACTATGACTAGGATTTAAATTCAACTAGTAGATGTCTTCAGGCCACCTCACAGTTATAGCCAAGTTCTCTCTCTCTCTCTCTCTCTCTCTCTCTCTCTCTCTCTCTCTCTCTCACTCATTCTCTCTCACATACATGCACACACATACACACACACACAAATACACACCCAACACACCATCTCTCTTCTGAAAACCAAACATTTTCCCTTCAATTGAACTCCTTTCACATTCCTCATGTCATCAGGTATGCTTTTCTCCCTTTGCTAGCTTGTTGAGTTCTGTCTCTTTCACGAACGGAGAGATCAATAATTCGTTAAGATACAGCCAACCCCACAACTGCTCCGCTTCTTTTTTTTAAGGTTTTTTTTTTTTTTTTTGATGGACTTTGTTCCAGGTCATTTTACAGTCTGGAATCTCTTGCATTCTAATCTCAGCGTCTGTTCCAGCAAAAGTCCTAATGTTTAACCTCTTGGGTGGATCTAAATAAAAAAGTCAAATTAAATTTTGCTTGTAACGTGAAAAATACCATCTGAGACTGTAACTGACTGAAATAAAAGTTAAGAGAGTAAGAAAGTAAAGTTGTGGCTTTTATTTTCTCAAGTTTAAACGAATCATCACAACCTTAATCATGAAAAATGCTCAGAAAATGTAGAAGACTAAAGGAATTACACACTCAAAATCATTAATTTGAAGAAAATGTAGGAAAGTCCAACGTGTGTTGTAAATTTCAGGATGGCTTATCAGTAGAAACTGATATTGATTGATACTGATGCTGAATTAGAGTCTTACTACCCGCACACATTTATTCAGCTGGAATGTTCTTGTATAATTTGTATTGACACACTTCTTAAGAATTTTCAAGATACATTTTCCAGCTTTGGTGTCTTGGTATTTTTCATGCACGTTTAATAAATTTATATCATTTCAATTAAGAGGCTACAAATTATTGCACTTCACAACCCCACCCCCAATTTGCTGCAACAATTTACATAATTGTGTATGGCAATGGCCGTCGTGTACTTCTAATGTAATAAACACACTCCAAACCCAAACCCTAAAAATCCTGAAAATCGACCTCAGACGTGTCTATGGGGTGTTTCTCATTACTTGTGTGACTTAACTTTTTCATTAGAACCCAAGTTTATCTTCAAGTTCAAATGTACTACATCCTCCTGTCACCCTGGTTGACCAAAATGCAGAAAAACTGACAAAACTGAATATCTAAAATGTCACATCCTGAAGCTGAGTCATTCCTAAACTCTGCCTCGCTTTATGGAGTGAGAAATGTGGCAGTTTATAGTCTTTTCACACTCCCGGAGTGTGTTTGTGTGTATGTGTGTAGAAGCAGGTGTTGAGGTCGTGCCTTTTGTGTTGTGTCAGCAGTTGAGCGGCAAGATTTAAAGGGCTCTCTAAAGGTTCTTTTAACAACCCGAGTAAAAGTGAAGCAGGAACCTAACACTTGGGTTATTAAAGTACAATTATGGAGTTAAATTATAAAATTATGGGCAGTCTGGCAACGCATGTCAGGTTGACTGCTCTGCTACTTTCCTCTGTCCTGGTCAAGGCCTTTCCCTCCCATTGGAACTGTGTGGTCCCAACCCTGTTACATACAAAAAGAATACCATGCGTAATTGTCCATTACCATTTGTGGCAGCAGAGGTTGCTGTTCTCAAGACAACTTCTAACTGATGTTTTGTTGCTTTCATTTCTCACGCATAGATCATCTTTTCAGGGTCATAGATGATGTTTCTGACTGATTACACAAGAGCTATGGGGCTGATTTTCACCTAAACTGGTGGAGGGGAGTAGCGTTGGCTGAAAAGGCCATTCAATTTTGGTGCAGACTAATAAATAGTGCCATCTAGTGACAACTTGAAGTAACGTGGTTTTTGTTGTACACTTACATGGACTCCTCCTAGTCCATCTCAAATTTGGTCAGAAACTTTAAAACCTTGGTGATGGACGAAAACTGAATTTTTGTTTAACTTCCTTACCATGGTGAGTTTGATATTTTGCCATACAACAGAAAACTGTTATTATTGGACCACATCTTTTCGAAACCTTACATTTTTCATGAGACCCACCCTGAATGATGAATGGTCAATGGACTCATTTTGGTATCGTGCCTTTCTACCTTAGCGGCACTCACAGCACTTTACAGTGTGATCTCATTCACCCACCCACTCACACACTGATGGTAGAAGTTGCAAAGCAAGGTGCCACCCTACTCAACAGGAGCAATTATGGGTTCAGTGTCTTGCTCAAGGACACTTCAAAATGGTCCTGGGGGAAGTGAAGATTGAACCAGCGACCCTTCAGTTGCTAGACGGCACTCTCGGCCAGTCATCATAGCACCACCAAGTGGTGACAGGAACGTGAGCTTGATGTAACAAAATTATACTGTGTTAGCTTAACCTGATGCACAACAACATTTTATGTGCATTTATATTCTCTGGTGCCACCTTGTGGACACAGGAAGTGCTACTTCCACCACAGTGCACAAGTTTTCTGCTTCTTCTTCCAAAATTCAAATAGCCTCAGGTTACACCATCCCCTGACTCTACAGAATAGCCACACTGGGATGTAGGGTGGGGTGTGAGGTTCCCGCTCATCCCTGCTTGTTTTACATTTGGTTTGGCTGGCCTGGGTGGAGGTATGTGAGGTCAGAGAAACCTCTAATTGTTGCTGGTCATTCAACAAGTAGCAAGTGTTTTATACTCAAAAATAATGTTGTAAAGTTGTACTTCAGGTGTCCTGCTGAACAGGAAAAGAATAAGAAAGTAAAAAAACAAGATGAGAAGGAAAGAAAAATAATCCAGCATGACATGCCTGTTCCATAAAACAGCATGTTTTCCTTTAACCACTAAAACATGAGAGATCAGGCATGGCTTTGATTAAAATTTAATAACTGCAATAAATTAGAGCTGGCAAAGTCAAATGTTTCATATCAGCAACAATGTGTGAGGAGGCAGCTGTGAGAAATGAAGAAGAACTGAAATGAACATCAACAGATTTTCTGTGACATGATAATATTTTGGCCCGTTGAGAACAAATCTACAGTTTTGTTTACGTACTGTGGGATGTGGAAAAAGGGTCAAATCAAGAGAATTTGCCAGAAAAGTGAAAGGAAAATTCCTCTCAACTGCTTTCATAAATCTTGTGGGTTTGACTACCTTTTTACTTTTGGCTGGTTCAAGTTGACTATCACGCATGCACACACACATGCGCATACACACACACACACACACACACACACACACACACACACACACAGTCACTGCTGCAGGTGCAGGGCTCAGGCTGGTACAAGTCTCATGCTCCTTCACGGGTTGCCACAGACCGTAGCACAGAATGCTTAACCTTTGCCCTCCCCCATCCGGCTCTGGCATCCCCCGCCTCCACACACACGCACGCACAGAGACGCTCTCACACACACACACACACCACTCCCTGCTGCCCTGATGAGTTTGCAACATGCCTTTAGTGTGTGCAAACAAACCCACACTTTAACACACACACTTGCACTGTGCCTCGGGGAGGTCGACAGGTGCTGTCAGAAGTGCTGACAGCCAGCTGGTTTATAGGAGGCACCTTTATTGCAATTATTTGTTTTGGCCAGCAGAGAGCAGTAGCTGTGTGTGTGTGTGTGTGTTGTGTGTGTGTTGGAAAGAATTCCTCTTGCCCTTTAGCAATGTGTGTGTTCCTGATTTAGGAATTTTTACATGTGTACATCTGTGAATATGTGTTTATGTTTCAGTCTGTTTGCACTTGAGGTGTGTGTGTGTGTGTGTGTGTATGGATGAAACCTTGCTGGACACATGCATGTGGTCTGCGAAGAGCAGGTTAAGGAAGGAATGGAATGAGACAGGGCACAAAAAGTGAGGAAAACAAAACAAATGGAATGATAGATGACTGGAGAGTAAAGAAAACAGCTAAGGATTTAGTTGGAACACGCTGGCTTGCAACCACCTCTTATCATAACTCCTTATTTAAAAATATGGTAATGGAAATGGAAAATAGAAAAAAATGGAGTCCTCCTGATGAAAAGTTCAGATAAAGACACAAAAAGGGGGAAGCAGGGAAAGATTAGTAAGGGAAGCTGGTTAGCGACAGCATCCAAAACAAACCCACAGGCATTCCCTCTTCTATCAACTGACATCTTGTTTTATTTTGTCTCCACACCATTCAATAAATACAAAATACAAACCAGCTTCATATTCATAAACACTAATAGAAAAATTCATAAAATATTACTTAATTCAAAACAGATGGGCAACAAACAGCCAAAGCAGAAAGAGAAAGATGATGATGAGGAGGAGGCTGTTGTTTCTCTCCCACTGATCTTGATGCCCTCTACAGACGATCCTCCACGAACTGGAAATATGTTCTGGCTATAAAACAATGTTGAACACAACTTTTTTTCCAAATTTTCTCTTTTGCGGTTCTAGAATGCCTCCATGCCACCCAGTAAGTTTATTGCCATGTACATCTGTATTGTAGAACCACGCACGCGCACACACACACACACACACACACACATTCTTCACTGGATCAGTGAGAGAAGTGAGTAGCTACAGTAGCGATGGCTTTACTTCAAATAAGAAGGCCTGTCAAAGACTTTTTGGAAGCTGAACAGCAACAGATTCTCTTTTTAAAGTCATTTCTTAAAAATATCTGTAGCTTTTGTCCTGTTGAGCTGCTTTGAAAACAAAAACAACAACAAAAAAGGCAGAGGAAAAATAAATTCCAGCAAAAGTGGAAGGCAGGAAGCAGAGGGTAGCAGTTTGGTTTGTTTGTTTTTAAAAAGTCTTGAAGGTCCACTTCAAAAGCTCCATCCTTTCACTTAACCAGTCTTTTGAAAGTTTGTGTGATTGTTTGTCCATCTCTGCTCTTTTCTATCCGTTACAATCCTGAAGCTGATGGCAAGGCGGGTGGATGGGGGGGGGGGGGGCATACAAGAGGAAGGAGGGTGGGAAGACCCAGTGTGCAGCTCTGGGTTTGGGTCCATCAAGGAGGAGGAGGAGGAGGGTAAAAGTGGGGATGCCTGTGTTGGCCATCATGGATCAGTGTGTCCAGGTTTGCCTTTTGTCTGGAGCCTTCATCGTCACATCACCTTCCTCTTTGGAACCTGTAGTTAAAAAAAAAGAAAAAGAAAAAAGAACCTGATGAAGCTGCTGTTTGTAAGGGAGTTAAATGAATAAGGATTTGAGAAATTCATAGACGTTTGTGTTCAGGGGGTTACTTCCATCACATCAGATGTGTGTGTGTGTGTGTGTGTGTGTGTGTGTGTCAGTGTATTGCTCACTGAGGCATTCAGGACAGCAGGAACCCTCTCGGCGAGTGATGTTGGTACAGGTCAGTACTGGACATTGCTTCCTCTGACAATTGGTCACACCATGCTATGGAAAATAATAGGTGATAAGAGAGAAAATATAGAGAGAACGTTAAGTTCCTCTTCATAATCAATCAGAATGTAATAAAAAGAGAATAGTCACTCTTCTCTTTAAGGCATGTGTGTGTTTATATATATATATATATATATATATATATATATATATATATATATATATATATATATATATATATATATATATATATATATGAAATAAATGAAAAACAGAAGAGTGAAAAACAACCAAAATAACAAAAGTAAAAAATATATTCAAATCCCTGTAGATTAACCATGAACCAGGGAATGCAATACAAATCTTTATCAGGAGATGGTGACATAGGCAGCATTATGCATAGGTATGACAGAGCTGAAGTCCAAGTATCAGCTGGTATTGCTTTGAGAAAATCTGTGAGGGTGATGGCAGAAGAAACAGATTTTGCTATATCAGAGATGATAAGAAAAAATGGTTTCCATCTTCCATTTTACGTTTTTCATCTTTTAAAAAAAAAAAAAGGGGGGGGGGCAAAAACAAGCTCAACTCAACTTTACTATATCATGTGCAATTCCTCAAACTCCAAATACAATGATGGAAACGTGATTGGTGAAACCTTTCAGTTTACACACACATTGTTCAACTGTAATTAAATTTTAAAGCAATTTCAAAATGCATGTTTTATAGATTAAATTAGTTTTATGCATGTTTTTAAGGACTTTTTTGACACTCAGAAAATGTGCCATTGTACTTACATCACACCAGCAGTTGATGCACTTCATCTCTCCCACCAGCGGTACCCAGGGATGCCAGTTGTCACTGTTTTGGTAATAGTTCTTGCCGAATTTGCAGTGTCTGGGTCCATCCGCTTGCATCATATCACTGTGCTCCAGGGCTGCAGTGGTCCGGTCCTCCTCTGGACACTCCTTACAGCAGTCAGATGGATTTCTTCTCACAGGATGACTGCAAGTCAGTGCTGGACACGTCACCTTCTCACAATGCACCTCGCCTGTCGAGCCCTGTGAGCACATTGTGGAATTGTAGATGTAGAGAGTGATTCTTTTATTCTAGCTCCAAATGCCTGTTTCATGAAAATAGTTGAAAAGTGTCCCAGAAAGGGCTGATGAGAAATGTATTTATTCCTTAGCTTCTTTGAAGTCCAACACAAGATAAATGATCCATTAAGAGCTTATGTAAAGTAAAGCCAGATGGTTTATTGACGTTTATTTACCTTGCAAGTGCAGACGGCACATTTAATGTAGCCAAAGGGAGGTACAAAGGGGTGCCATGTAGTTCCTGGGGCATGCATCTTCTGGTCTCCCTCAAAGTAACAGCCTGAGAAACGGAAAGGAGATGGAAAACGTTACTGGGACAGTTGAGACAATTCCTCTGTGATTTAGAGTTCACTTTTACCTGCGAGCAGAGAAAGAACGAAAGAAATACTGTGAACTCGTGCAACCGAAAGTGAAAAATCCCTCGGGGGAAATATCAAAGAAGAGTGAAAAAAAAAAAAAAAATAGAGGCAGCCAGAAGCTAATGTTCACATGAACTCTGAACAAGTTCTGGAAAATCAAGTCCAATGCCCTTTCCCACATGAAACACACAACAGGAAACTGTCCATGTCAGATGCCTTCTCACCTACTAGAAATACTGAAATATGGCTTAGGTGAGGGGTGGCGCCAGGGGAAAATACACAGAAGGCGAGACATGAATGTATGAACATAAATGTATGCTGCGGTCATATAGCCACTTCTACATTTGGCCATAAAACACAATGTCTCTTGCTGTTCCTGGAATTTCTCAACAATTAGCCTCGCCAACAATTTTTGAATGTTACAGTTTCTTCTGTTTAATATTATCTTTACAGGGGTGGACTGCAATGAAGAGCATTTACTCAAGTACTGGACTTGAAGCAATACTTCACCCAAAAGTCTACTTTGCACACAAAAGATGATTTTCTTTACCACTGCGTCACTTCTTTGTAATTCCAGAGAGACCGCCTATTCGCCGTTAACTTTATGTTAATGACTGTAAGCTAACAACTGAAAAACTGTCCAAACGTTTACAAACTACTTACAAAAAAACCAAACTTGCTTCAAGATCAAATCACGCTCTTTTTCTGGTGAACCATAGATCACATTTTCGCCTTCTTCAGATGAACGCAGAAGCTCTTGGCATATTATTTTAGTGTCTAGTGCGACTAATTTGGACATTTGTGTTCTACAAACTGCTCCTCGGGGGAAAAGTTCAGATTTACTGAGTAGACTGAGACAGGAGTGCAGGTGGTACCTACCTTCAGGATGTTCTTCCACCCTCTCTGGAGCTTTCATGTCTTTGGGCTCCTTCCTCTCTGTGCAAGAAAAGGGAAATGGAGACATAAGTACTTAGTTTATAACTCTTATTACTGTGGGGAGTAATTTGGGATTGTGCACATAAACAGAAACTATTTCTCATGTGAAAGAAAAAATCCTACCGTCACAGATTGGGCAACATTTATCCTCAGGCTGGATAGTTCGGGAGCAGGTCAGCACCGGACAGATTACCGGATCACAGATCACAGTTCGTTTCTAAAAATGTATGAGAGATGTAGAGAAGTAAGTCTGGGACAAAAGACATCACACAAAAACCCTGCATCCTGGAAGCTTAAACTATCAAAGAAGGTAATTAAGATTAGTGTCTGTACCTGGCAGCTGCAGGAAAAACACTTATCATAGTTGGGTGTCCAGCGGGAGCCATGAGCGTGGTGCTGGTTCTCAAAGAAGCAGGTATGCGGGTCTTTCTTTAGCTCCTCTGGGTCTTTCACAAAGAGGTCATCAAACTCGGCCTCCTCCACCTCCCCCCTGGTCCCAAACTCACAGTTGTTTGGCACATGGACCTGCATGGAAAACAGAGGGAGGTTAGTTAGTGATTTGTTGGCCAGCTGATGGCAGGCTGCTGTCAATCAGGCTTGTTAATTGCCCCTATATGGAGTGTGTCTGCTGGTCTGAGCAGATGGCTGTTTATGTGTTGGACCTGGTTGCTATTAAATCAGCTGGACTCTGCTGTTGCTTTCTTATTAAATCAACCACTGCACCTGCAAAGCTGCAAATAGGCCTGTGGTCTGTGTGTGTGTGTGTGTGTGTGTGTGTGTGTGTGTGTTTCTGATCCCCAGTAAAACAGACTTTTCAACGCTGTCCCTCCAATAAGACAACACCTGCAACCTGTGAAGGTGTGTGTATGTGAAGGCGAGGGAGCTCTAAGTGAGCAATCACACATAGACATAAACACGTTAAAAGGACGCCACCACGCCTCCTCTGCCTTCAATGCAATCATTTATTCAACACCTGCTTAAACAAACATAATAGGGTCTTCGCCTGAAGTACCTTCAGGCTCAGGCCCTAAATATAACTTCCATATGAAGTTTGAAACAAACAAGACTTGTTAGACACAATAAAAGATGTGTTCACAATCATTTTCAGTCAGAGGTTCAGTTTCTTCTGCCATGCTATAATGTCTTTCTCTATCTTTGCTGTGTCGTGTTGCAGTTGGGAGCAGAGTTTGCCCACATGAAGACACGAGTAGAAAACTCAGGCAGCAGTCACCTGCGTGACAGTTGTAAAACGGTAGTCTTGTAATAGTAAAACGGTCCTGTTTTACTATACCAGTTGTGTGTGTAAGGTCACTGTGCTGCGGCTGTGCTGCAGTTGTAAAGCAGTTATGTTATGTTTGTCTATATTTGCAACTATGCATGTAAATTTGGTTTTAAATTCTATTTTAAATCTTGGTGTAATGCATGTTATCTTCATATGTAAAGCTTTAAAAACAACATTTTCTCTCAGATTTTGTCAGGATCAGAACACAAATGTGTTGTGTTAAATTCAAAAAAGTGAAAGAGAAAAATCAACTTAACTCTGGTGACCAACTCAAATTTAATACTTAATGAAAAACTGAAAAAAGATCCACTAAAAACATATAAATCTGTGTCACATTATATATGTTTATATATATAAAAATAACTTGGTAAATCCTAAGATGAATACCACAGGTCTATGGAGGCTATACGTACCTGTCCTCGGATCTCTCCTCGTGGGTTCAGCTTGGTGCTGACCTGGATGAAAGCTGTTCCTTGGTTCAGGTGTTGCAGTAGCTCAACACTGATGTCCTTCAACACTCCCTGAGCCTGAGAGGGTGAAGCCAAGTAGAGCAGAGTAGAGTAGAGGAGATTGGAGGAGAGTGCAGTAGAAGAGAGTGTTGAATTTGTGTATTTTGTACACGTGTGATCACCTGTCACATGTTGTATTTACCCGTACATACCTGAGAGCCGTAGAAACCGGTCAGAAGCCTCTTGTGAGCAGTGCTGCTGTCGTCTATCTCTCCAATCTCAGCGAGCCCATGCAGGTGGGTGTTCACAGTGAGGTCATCAGCCTTGCTGAGGCCTGCCACAATGATCTCATAATGAAGGTGACAGTGCTTGTCCACAGACACCCAGGCATGGCCAGATGCACCGGTTCTAACGGGTGGGGACACAAAGTGTCCAGCCAGAGGAATGGGTAACTCTGTATGAGGAAGAATATGCATGGATTCAAAAAGACTTAACAACAACAACAACAACAAAACCATATGGACAATAACACAGCGAAAATCCTGTACCATGTCTGGGCGCTTCGAGGCCGCTGTAAGGCAGTGCCTTGATCTGCCCCCTAAGCTCCCCTTCTTGGCTGTGTGCTGTGGCTACATTGATGAAGAGTTCGTTCTGCAGCAGCATGTGAATGTTTCGGGCCTCAAGACGACTCCAGCTGCCCACTGCCTGGCCTGTGGCCTTGTTGTACTCTGGCGTCAGGTCGTACAGCACAGAGCGCTTGTTACGGCGTCGTGGCTTCAGTTCGATTGTGAGGCCGACCACATCACTGGTGACCCCTGCAACCTGAACCTGAAGGAAGCAGAGGAGGTGGTGTGTTCATCTGTACCTGTACATTTTGGGGAGTACTCCCTGTCTTCCTGAACACAACTGTTTTTAACATATTACAATAAAATAAATGCCTAAATAAAAAGAAAACACACAAACCCATACCTGGTAGTCCAGCGTGCCATTATCATGGAGGTTGAAGATAGCGGAGCCCATGCCTCCTGTCTTCCCTGGAGTCAAAGCATCCCCACTGGACATGACACTCTGGATGGCTGAGCCACAGAACCATAGATTAGATCCACATCACTTATTTAAAAGTATCACTTTTCCCATCAAAGTTTCCCTCCCTTAAACCATAGTGGAGCCTGACAGCATGCAGGATGAGGCAATGATTACTGTCATGTTCAAATTTGCTGCTTAGTTGAAGGAGGAAAAAGGAGGGGGAGATGCATTACATTCCTGCACGTTCTGCATCCACACACACATCCAAGCCACACACTCATAATGTCAAGACTTCACCTAGAAAGAGTCATTGAGAGGACAGATTCAATTGAGGCACTGATGTGGAGTCGTGTCTGCTCATGTAATTATGAGTGACACCTTTGGCAAAGACTGTACATGTTGTTGAGCTGTCCGGCGCGTACACGCGCACACACACACACACACACACACACACACACACACACACACACACACACACACACACACACACATTGAGAATGAGGTAACTGTGGTTGAAATAAAAAGACTGAGTTGAGGAACTGAGAGAAAGACGGGGGAAATGAGTAACAGAAAGGGATAAATAAAGTGGCAGTGAACAATTTAGAAATGAGAGGATGGATAACACAGAAGACACACACACACACACACACAAAGAGGACAGGACAGAAACATTATGCGCAAGACTAAAAGAGTGCAAGATGGAGAAAAGAGGTAGAAGGAGGAGAGAAGAGGGTGAGAGGGAAAGGAGTGTGCTGGGTTTGAATTCTTCACGCATAACGTCAAGCTGTTAATCACAGCACTGGAACACCGGCATGAATCGTCAGGTCCAACAGACTGTGACTCTGGCAGCAGCAGTGTATGTGTCAGAGTGTGTGCTTGTGCGTGCGTGCGTGCGTGCGCGCGCGTGTGTGTGTGTGTGTGTGTTGAAGTGAATGTGTGCTGGACACCTCCATGTTCATTGTCAGTGTTGAAGTATACGTCCCATGACAAGACCATGTGCGTGTGCTTTAACAGTTCACTTCAGACGATTGGGCTGTCCACAGCATTCCTGAAACTCTCTCTCTCTCTCTCTCTCTCTCTCTCTCTCGCTCTCTCTCTCTCTCACACACACACACACATGCATGCACAATCTTGGTGGGCCACCAAGTCAAACAGAAGGCCTATAAACATGGTTTTCCCCCGGTGATAAGACTTAAAAGGATGGAGAGGAAGAAAGAAAGTGACCAAGTATTAACAGAGGAGGAAGGACAAAAACTGCATCAGAAAGAAAAGCACAAACACAAACAAATATCCTCTTTCGTGCTTGACGCTGGATTAATGTGAAGAGGCTATATGAAGCTGTTAGATGTCAAGAGTGACTTACTGTCACATGATTTTCTTCCGGTGATGAATCCAGAGATTTGCCGGGGAACCTGACCCTCTGTTCCCACGGCAATCTCTAGCTGACCGCGAGAAAGCCAGAAAAGTTCACGGCTGTTGAGGTCTGTGAGCACCTCTGCAAAATCTGGATCCTGCAAAGATTGAAATAGGTCAACAAATAGGTTGACAACAAGAGTGACCATACCCCAACCACTATGAAACAAATACAAAGTGTTGCTTTGTTTCTGACCGTAATTAAATGTTGCTTCATTTTGAATTAAACAAGGAAGAAAACAGGACAGTAAAAGGACAGTAAAGGCTTGATTAATTCAGCACATCATCAGAAAAGTGACATACTAGACACAAATTACAATGTTACATAAAAACTTCTAACACCCCCCCCCCCCCCCCGATTTAAAACCTTGAGCAGCCATTGGCCCATAGTGCCATTTCATATTGAGCTAAGTTTAATTCCAAGCAGACAGACTCTACTCCAGGAATGGTGAGTACATGCGGCATTAATAGCACAGATGTATGAGCGTGTTGAAGAAATGTTACTTTTATGACCTCAGGGCCTCTGTACAATATAAATATGCTATATATGAACTATAAATCCGCATAGCCAGGAGCCAAAAAAGAGAAGGGGGTCTGGACAGAGGGAAGGAGACCTATGCTTGGAAAAATGAGTAAGGTGCACAAATATATTGAGGCTCTGTGTGTAAATCAAAAACACGCTCAGAATTGTTTTTAAAAATATGACACTTGGGTACTAGGAAACAAAGAAACTTGTCAAAACTGCTAAAAAAAAAATATGCGTGAACTATTGTTTGGATGGCTGGCTTTCAGTGTGTCAGCAGTTTGGGTTTCTGCATCTAGCTAGGGGACACATCAAGGGTCATATAGTGGTTACTAAGCTCGAAATTTTCATATATTTGTCACGGAGGGACTGTCTCACTGCCAGGCTAGAAAGAGACACATTGGTCCTTCACGCAATTCCTGTCAAAATTAAAACCAGACCCGCCTTTCATCGCTCCTCTTCCCTCTTACCCTCCCTCCATCCATCTAAACCCACAGACCACTAACCACTGACATGTGTGAGGAGTGTGTACACTGGTCCATCCTCCTCCTTCTCTCCTTTTGTCTCTCATCCCTCCCTCACATCTGTGTCCCGCAAAATGTCCTCTCTTGTTCTGTCTCACACACATGCACTTTCTCTTGTCCCCCCCCCCCCCCATACTTTTCTTCTCCATCCAGTTTTCTTATCAAGTCTCAGGTTGGTTAGCTGGGATCAGAGCAAAGACACAAACAGTGCAAGGATGTGGTGATACCACATCCGCCTCCAAGAGGAGGAGACCAAGAGTTGTTAATATGTCACTGTGTCATGTGTTCCTAACCACCAACAGCACTGCTCCCCCTCCCACAGACAGCCATTAATTCTTAGTCTTTCCTGAATGTCTACCTAAACCCTCCCCCTTATTTCATGATGCACATTAGGCTTCTTGTATTTTTCATGGTAACTCAAATACCAGCCCTGTCACTCTACACCAGTTAGACACAGAATACATGATTGATTCCTCTGTTCACACTGTCATAGTGGTACTTAGTTTTCCTAAATTATCAGATTATCAGATTTTACTCACGTGAGATGTGATGTTGGCTCGAATCTCTCTCAGAACGTGTTGACGGTAAAGCAGCTGGACTCGGATGGGCACCAGAACAGGTTCTGGGGAGAGCAAGAAAGGTTGTTTTTTTTAAATAAATTGAGACCGCACAGATAACAAGATTTAGAAACATTTGTGGACTTGGAAAAAAGAAGTGGCAAAAGTCCACAGTGGCATTGCTTGCTCATTTTTTTCAGTAAGAAATCACTTATATTCCTGTCAACGCATTCCTTTTCATTTCCTGTCTACTGAGCCCCCCTCTTTCCTTTACTCTCACCTTTATCTTTGTGTTTGATGAGGCCTTGGAGGATGAGGATAAAGTGAAGGTTGTTCTCTGTGTCGCTCAGCGTCAACATGGCGATGCCTCCCATCCCTGAGTTCTCCTCCGACGACGTCAGCGTTGAACTGAATGTCTCTGTAAAGACATCATCATCATCATCATCATCATCATCATCATCATACATACATACATACATACATACATGTGTATCTGTACTCTCTTACTAACTCACACCAATGCTTCTCAGTAAACAAGTGTAGCTATACACCAGGATTTTTAAGATTACACAAGAATGTATACACCCCCACCGCCTTGTAAATACTATGACAGAAAGACAAAAGAGTATACTCATCTAATCTAACAAATATTGCACCCCCATAAACAGGACGTTTATACACACAATGACATTGCACAAACACACACCAGCGAATAGAGCCCTGTGTTTGATGATCTTCCCCTCCACGTCTTCTTGTCTGCTCATGGACGCAGTCATGCTGACGCGCATCTGCTCAGACTGCAGCTGTCTCAAGAGTGGCTTGGCCAAGTTCTTCCATACACCACAGATCTACACACACAGAAACACGCTCAGGTAAGCAGCTGGAATACTGGTGTGTAAAACCAGTACATCAAAGTGTCACAAATACAATTACAATACATTTTTACAGGTTTTACAGACCTGTATCGATACTCCTGCCCCTGGTATTACAATATATCCTTAAAAGGCAGTCAGGGTTCACATACCTTTTTACCAACGCATTACCAATTTTTTTTCTATATTATAAATATCAAAATCATGCCAAATATCTATATTACATGTTAAAATTAACTCAGGTATATCTAATCACAACTGAGTGTATATATCATCAAAATTGCTGAAGACAATCTGTGTAGATTGATGGAACATAACCAAGTATTAAATTGTATCAGTACCAACTAAAAGAGATATGTAAACAACATTAACTCTACCATATTTACAAAGTTCTGTAACTTTTCAAGAATGTTCTGGCTTCATTCCGTTTGTTTTTTTTCCATACTTTTCCAGGTCTGGAAATTGTTTTTCTTTTCAAATAACTCAAGATTTTTCATGACTGTATTAACCCTGAAAAGTGCACAAGAGTGCATCTTTGCAAATATCTCTCTAATAAGTTGAAACAGAAATTTTGAATGAAACGCGTTCACTCAGTTTATCCACTTTCTTACCATTATAATGTGATGTACATACTATTAAACTACCCAGGTGGTAGACAAGTTGTCTTTTCAGCTCTGTTTTGACATTTTCAGTAAACTATACAGCAAATGGAAATATGTACCGTATCACATCACATTGCAATATATTGTGATAAAATCTTATCATAACTCTTGCATTGTGCTACGTATGGTATGGTTTCATGAGGTACTTGTCTTTACCCAGTCCTGGTGGTCATGGACTTCAAGCAAACACACATCGATCAGACATGAGACTACACTCCTCAGCTCAGGCTGCAAACCTTCAATTATTCCCTGTCACTTGCTGGTGTGTCGGCACCTCATAACTCAAGAGTTCAGGGGGTAATCTTCATCTTAATTAGCGATACACTCTGTCTCCCCCAGTAAACAGTGATGTAATATTTGAAAAATGCCCTTCTTCCAACATTTTGCTCAACCCTTCCAACACACACACACACACACACACACACACACACACACACACACACACACACACACACACACACACACACACACACACACACTGCGTGTTCCTTTTATGTGCTGGAGTGTTTTCTCTAAGGTCCTCTGGTGCTTGACACTGACATTTATCTAAAAATAATAATGGGCCAATTTCAGGGACCTGTATTTAGGGGGCTCCTGCCACGCTCAACTGTGTGTTCAGCCTGAAATGGAATGTGGAGATTTGTGTATTTTGGCAGGAAATGATATGTAGTGATAGGGTCAGACATCAGGGAGTATGTGAACATGCATGCATGGGTACTACTGTCACACTGATATAACAGTTGAGTGATTTATCGGGATAATATTGGCCTGTTCAAGATACCTTTGTGCTGTACACTTGACGGAAGTTTCCTAATTTTAATGTGTGTGGGTAGTTGGTGTTTACTGCAACCAGACTGGCTCATGTTTAGAGAGAGGCAGTGAAGCAAAGAGGCAGCGTCACTTTTTATGTGTGTATGTGTGTGTGTGTGTGTGGGCATGTGTGTGTGTGTGTACACACGTGTGTGTGTGTGTGTGTGTGTGTGTGTGTGCTGCTGTTTATTATTGCACAGTGATTTATGGGAGAAGAAGTCAGAGTTTGAGCACCAAGTCAAGGAGTCGACACATTCATCACAGTGGAACTTAATTTCTCTCTCTCTCAGGAAACACACAGACACGCATGAACACATAATAAAAACAGAACTAACGGGAGCAAGATGAGATTATTTCCTTTTTGTGTGACGCCTTACCATGTCTGACTGCCCCTTAGGGACTCGGTACTCAAAAGCGGTGGTGCCATCTGAATCCAGGAAGACTATTTTAGTTGGTTGAGACATTCTGGAAAATCACAGAAGATCAGAATATGATAAATATGTTACCCACAGCACTTTCATCAAACTCCAAATACATTTGGCCTAAATAACAGACAGATGATACACTGTGTTACCTTTGAAATGTGATGGAGAAAGCCAGGCTGGTTCTAGTCAGAGAGAAGCGGGCCCTGGCAACACCACTAGAGCTGGGCAGCCATGAGTCTGTCTTTCCGGTCAGCAGTGCTACAAAATCTGATGGCAGGAAGACTGATTTCAGCATCCCGTCCATGAATCCCACCCTTCTGGATGTTTGTGGTCTGTGTATGTGTGTCTAGGTGCTGCTGCTCACCTGTGCGGCTCTCCCCAGGGCCTACATCCTCTGAGCTCAGGTAGGATCGGTCATTGTAAGATTTGTGCAGGTCATCGTCTTCCTTCCCTTTGCCTTTCTCATGGAAATACTCAAAGCTGTCCAGAACAGCATCAGTCTGCTTCTTATCGTGTTGATCTGTAAAAAGAACTTTTGAATCAGAGATGTACCTGCTGGCTACCTGTAGGAGGGCTTATAATTGCAGCCTATTCTTTTATTTTAGGAAAAATACACATTATTTTTACGTCTTACATTCTATTGTGCAACCCTCCTCTCAGTTGTGGCCTGCATTATACACTTTCTAACTGATCTTGACATGATAAACCAAGTCAAGCCAGACTTTTTAGAACACATTGTGGTGCACAGATGAGAACAGAGCACAGTGTCCCCCTTGATTATGTTTTGAGGATGTATGAAGAATGTGGAGAGAGAGAGGAAGTGTGAGCTCCATTGGGAGAGGACGGCCAACGTCCATGTTCTCTCTTCTCTTGAACCACGCTTGATTCTTGTCGTTGAAGAGGAGTATTGGGACTGACACACGCCTTGCAATGCAAACAATGACCCGCTGTTCCACACACACACACTGCTGGCGAACGACTAGGTCTCACTGCTCACACACACATTCACATGTACATAGCAACACATGCAGTGGACCCACTGACACGATTTGACAAAGAAAACCACACTTATACTTTATTCCTACATCGCTGTTTTCTGAGCATGTCTGCTTTCTTTCTCGGGGTCTGATTGACACACAATGCACGCACTCATGCGCGCACACACACACACGCACACACACACCACCCACAAATCCCAAATTTAATCATTCCTTTCTCATTCCCTCACTCTTCTGCTCCACTGGGCATGCCGCACGGTTTCTGGGTAGTGTCACTCGCACTTCTCTCCACTTAGCAAAACCGTATCCTCAGGTGCACCAGTCACCACACACATACAAAAAGCAAAAAGTACACACACACACACACACACACACACACACACATATATAAAATACAAATACACAGCATTTTCCATCATTTATTCATCATTTACCCAAACATACTAGCTACTTTTGTGCCAAGGCTAAGACAAGCACACTCAACCTTTTCCTTAAAATCTGACCGCAGCCCTGTCCAATTCTGGACACACACACACACACACACACACACACACACACACACACACACACACACACACACACACACACACACACACACACACACACACAGAGCCCTGTGTTGTCGCCCACTGATGGAGGCCACAGTGCTTTACCTTTACTTTCCATTCCATTACCAGACACAAGGCACAGAAAAACACCAAATCTACTGAATACCAGTGAGAATACCCGCCCAGTGTGTGTGCATGTGTCTGTGTGTGAGTGAGGGGGACTCTAATTCTCTAATTGTGTGTGCGCAGCGGTGTGTGGACAAGGAGAGCAGCAAAGTGTGAATGAGGCTAAATGGATGGGTGGTGCTTTGAGATGTGGATGGTTAGAGAGGCCGTCCATTGGATCCAGCTGAATGGAGAATAACTTTAACCTGCTCATTGTGTCCAACAGCTGTTTCAAGACGAGCCAGTTGGAAGTAAAAAGCAAAATAACTGTGAGCGCACCGGGAAGAATAACAGAGAAAAAGAAGTGAGCGGGGGAGAAGAGAATGCTATCGAACCAAGTATAAACACATGAACAAAAGTCCATATGTTTTATTGTTGTGATTTAAGCTATGTCTCTTTATGTCAAGTACAATTTGTATCATGGTAAAAAAAAAAAAACATCTTTTGAAGATGAAAACTTTGGAGCAGATGAGTACCTTTGGGGCAGGTCTTACAGCAATGCCCTGGAAGCAGGATGGGATCATCGCAGTCAGGGTCTGGGCAGTCCTGCTTTATATTCTTACAGTTGACTTTGCCAAACACCTTCCCGCGACGACTCTTTTGCTGTAGAGCACAAGAGAAACAGCTACATTAGGCACTGAGGGAACAACCTCATGTTAGAGAGGAAGGAAGGAAGACAAAACTTACAGGTTCACAGTAGCACTGGACACAGTGCATGATGCCAAAGGGTTCCCCCAGATCTGGGTGCCATGTTTCCTCCAGAGAATAGAATCGACCACCAAATGAGCATCCTGGAACACACACACAGCTGATTATATACAATGCTGAACATATGATCATTCCAAAAAACAGTCAGTTTTGACATGAAACTGATGCTGCATGATTAATCACCACTGCAATTTCATAACCGTAAAAACAGTTTAAACAGTAAAACAAACCTCACAGAAATGGTCTTTTAGTTTTTGTAATTGCTTTTTTTTTCAAACGAGTGAAACTTGCGAAACAAATGTTTGTTTTTGTGAGCTTTATTCTCGTTTTAGTTAGTATGTTTGATTCGAGGGATATATTTCCAAATTATGTATGTATATTCATGATACCATTTGATCAATTTGTGGTAATAATGTGCAAACAATCCTGTAGTACAGCTGATCATATATGATTATCGTCATTTTTATTAACGCTCGAAGAAACGAGTTAAAGGAGATTTGGTGCACCAAGAAGGTTCTTCCTCCATGTAAGACGACAACATGGCAGCTAGAACCATTGCACCCATTTTCACATTTAACGACACAATCCTCTTTCACTCACTGCCCAGGCATGTTGGAGGGGACTGAAACTCCCCAGATATCTCTTAGGGTTTTGGGACTCAAGCTTTCATCCTGCCTCCTCTAAATGATCCATGCACTCAATGTTCCACAGAGAGATTAGCAGAGATTCCCAGAAGTGTACACAAACTGGATTTTTTTCTTTAAAAAAAAAAAGGGGGTGGGGGTTCATGATGTAAAATAATACATTTTGAAGACATCAAATGTCTGGAAGGTGACGAAAGCTCACATACTGGATAGAAGTTAAGTCAAAGGGATTGTTATAGCATAAGCTGTCATGTTTGTGGTACCCTGACTCTTTGGATTTGATATGAGACAATGATGTGCAAGTGCGTCATCTTGAGGGTGTTAAAGTCAGTTGAACCCTGTAAACACTACAGACAATGTTTGTACGGAGCCAGAGGCATATCATCGCTCTCATAAAGAGACTGCAGCATTTCTCAGTGGTACAGCTGATAACAATAACTTTAGACTTCTTATTACTGTCCTAAAATGACAATATTCACGCAGGAATATTACAGTGATGTTTGTTGGGGATACACTGGGGCTCCACTATCAACCTGGTTCACATTATTGTTCATCAGTCCAGTTTAAAGCAGCCAAAACTGTGAGCAGGTCGCTCTTCCTGCCACTTCTGTCTCGTCTCCAAGCAGCCCAGGCTTGTAATGGAAAGTTTGATTACTGATTACAGTTTCCATCGTTGAATTACACGTTAAGGCGCCTTGGAGTTCCCAACTTCTGACTAGTTACCTTATAAAACCCGCAGTGAGCTTTGAGCGAAGGGACTTTCACACATGAATCAAATTGCATTCATTGCGGTTATGACTCAGATGTTTGCCTCCAGTTTACACTTGAAGTAACCCAGGAACGTTGGCTACAAGGGAGTTTGGGAAATTGACAGAAATGTTGCTCTGTATGCCAGTAGAATAGGACTTAAAAACAAAACAAATAAACAGAAACTTGGCTCAACTCATTTAAAAAAAAGTGCGCTGCAGAATCGACTCTCGCGTGCGGCTTCCAGGCAGCTGAACTCAGGTCACTGCCTCGCGCTGGAACGCTTGTGCAGCTCACCAATCTTCATAAGAATATCACGTGATTTAAATATTACCGGGTTTTTTTTCAAGTAAAAACAAGTACAAATCTTGTTTTTTTCCTATTGGTAAAAATGTTAAAGTGTTTGCAGATATTCGGCATAACTGTGAAAAAAAAAAAGAATCCGTTATTTTTTAAATCGACATCAAGCAGGCTCAACTATACTTACGTTGTGTTCAGCAAAAGGTGTTTGTTTTTTTTTTGAAGCATAAATTATTTACAAGATGTTCGTTATATAAATGTAAACCGAATTTATGTTAAACTTCTTTTATTTCATCATTCATTCATCAAGTTAATTTTTAGTCAGAAACGCAACATACCGGTGACTGACATTAGGTTAATATGGACACATTTTGAAGGGAGTTTTGTACAAGTAGCTGCGGCTCTGTATACCTATCTAAAAGCTGCTACTGTTTCTGTAATAGGCGTTGACTAAAACCGAATCGCTGGTTTTCTTACCTGATAAGCCTTTGGAGGGCAGCGGTTCTCTCTCTGACTGGATGGGCAGTGCGGGAGATTTGAGCCGCGAGGCCGCTCCGGTGTGCAACCACGCGCAGCTCAGCACGCACAGCAGAGAGCGGAGAGCGCGGGGAGCCACCATCCCAAACGTCCGTCCGGCTCGTTACGTCTCTGCACGATATTTCACTGAATCCTCCGATGTCGAGTGTCTTCTTAGCTTCCTTCTTGCCTTTACACGTTTGATGAGGTCTTCGCACAGATTTCCCTCTGTATATCCAAGTGTCTGGGGACAGTAAAGCACCAGAATCATCCGAGGTTCAGTCAGACACAGAGGGGTTCGGAGAAATAGGACATAGTCTGGTCTGTGCCGCGTCTTTGCTTACTACCAGCAGCCTCCAGAGTCCCGTCCCTTTCAGTTTTATAGTCCGAGTCCCTGACAGCTTGAAGCAACCACCGGGTGAGGGGGCTGATGGGTGGGATGGGTGATGTGTGGGGGTGGGTCAAGGCTGCATTAAAACCTGGGCGACGTGGGCAGCTTCCCATGGACCTCACAATACCAGAGGTTTTAAAATAGCAAACAGTTATTCTTATTTTAGTCATAACTTGATAATTGAAAATGCACCATTGAAGAACAACATCATTTAAGGTCTTTCATCTTCCGTTAAAAGGGACTATGTCACCATCTGGTTATAGAATCCAAATTTGTTTATTTTAGGAGATCCTTAGTACCCAGTTACAGTTGTGTTTTTGACAAATTGCACACCTAAAACTGGGTGCAATTCCCATAGGGAGTTTGAGTTTGATTGCATTTATGCTCTATTAAACAACAGATAGTTAATATAAACAGAAAATGCATTTGAAATGCAGAAATATCTATAAACATAAAAACTGTTTATCTATATATACACATGCTCCCATACTTGGAAAGTCATGAATGCAGATTTACAAATATGATCAATATTCATGATGTATGTTAATGAATGTTTGCTGCACTTTCATGCAGTAAACAAAAATTAAAAACCATCAAAGTAAAAAAAACAAACAACAATGTACAACATGCAAACCAACACAGTGCACTCAGACAAACAGAAAACAGTCTTTAAGACTTGGGCTACTTCTGTTTCACAACTGCATTGTGCCTCAGTACTTAGAAGATGAGAAAACAGAGCAAAATCAACGTTTCATCAGAGGCCTAATTTTGAAGCGGACTTTATTATCGTGATTCATCTGCCATCAAAGTTGTTGCGATGTAATTCTCTGCTAATCATCTTATCAATTGATAATCTTTAGCGTGCCATCATACAGATCAATAGGATCCCAGTGGCAAACAGCAGCTAGGGATCACATAGGAAATTAATCTGGCCATGGGGTATGAGGTGATGGGGGTGGGGGGTGGGGGTGGGGGGGGCTGAGTTCAATTCACTAACACTTAACAAATGGAAATGAACCAGTCTAGTCAGCCTGCATTTTATACCAAAACATTTTGAACAGTTGAATCTCAGGAACAACTTTGATTTTGATAGATGAAACGGAGAGAGGGCACCCACAGTGAATGTTAGTCCGATAAAAGCTTGGATTCCATTCAAACAAACAAACAAACAAACAAACAAACAAAAACATTAAAGATGCACAATCTCTTGGTCACGGGGAATGAATTGGTTGTCTTTCATAGTGAGTTATTGTTTTGGATTTCTTCTATCATTTTGGTAATGCCAGTGAAATGAAAGAATTCCATCACGCTGATCGGTGGTGTCTGTCATGACAATCATGCACATGAACATTATTGTTTTTTTTTTTTCTAATGTCCAATATGCCAATTTTCTTGGAAGATAGCCAGCATAAGAATGTCAATATTATCTGTTTAAAGACATATTAAAAATGATATTCACGTTTTTACATACTTAAAAATGGTTAAACGCCGTGAATACGGGAACTTGACATCTTATTAGATTATTTCCAAATATTTGGAAAAGCCCATGTTGTTGGTGCCAATGTTATTGTGCATCCCTGACTTTTTGTATTACAAAAACATATGAACTCAATAATTTGTCGAACCTCAATAAATTACTGTTGCATGTTTGTTGACATAAAACTGTCACCAACATTTTCCGTGGATAATTTCATTTATTACTTTGTACATTCTTATTCTAATGTTTGAATCTGGTAATCCTCCTAATATCCTGGGTGTGCTGGCATTATTTTGCTAATATATTGTCATTATATTACAGTCGTAAAATTGTCCTAAAATGAGGGCATGGTGCAACACAGCTGACCCCATAGAGCGTGAATCTCTTAATCAGTAAGTGAGGAGGAACGTGTGTGTGCGTGTGCGCGCATGTGTGTGTGTGCGCATGTGTGTGTGTGTGTGTGTGTGTCTAGTTGGCTGATCCATATCATTTTTTTCTTAAGTTTGAAGCTGAGATGTGAGTGACGGACACAAATGAAAATAGCTGGCATACCTCAAGAGAACCATTTTCAATTGGCTGTCCTGGCTCTCTGCTGCAAACCTCTGTCCCCTACTAGACCTCAGACTGTTTCTCTTGGCTTGTCTCAAAACTTATACCTGTACAAGTCAATCCCCACATATTAGGACTTGTTTGATTTGCATAGGTTCTTAAATTAGCACCAGGGCCAAAAAAACTATTGAACATCAAGCCCTCTCCATGACCAGTGTGGAGCTACACAACATCAACAATAAGTAAAATTTATTAGGACATATTTAGATCTGGGAAAATTTCCCATCAAACAAAACTTAGCGAAAGAACAAATCAAAGTGCTCCCCGGAGGGCCCGAACAAATGCTGCGCTGTTCAAGTTTACATTGCTGCAGTAGTGTTCATGTTGATTTATCTTGGTGAAGGTCAGGCTTTTAATATAACTGATATGTTTGTAATAACTAGCTGATTGGGAATTCTCCATCATAACAATCAAAGATGATGGTAGTCCAGTTGCCAAGCTCTATGCGTCCTCTGTAACCCCACCTAAGATTATCTGGGTTTGAGTTTAATACAGAGGAGGGAAAAGCTTTGACAGTGAAATTACAACATTCTTTGTTTTATGTTCTGCTCCAATTGAAATATCCAGACCCCACTTCCCCACTGAGGGACCAAAACACTGGTGGACTTTATTTTGTTCCATTTCTACAGCCTCTAGCCTAAAGAGAATTTTATAGGAAAACGTGTCAAATCTACTCGCTTTTGTGCCAAAAGTGCGGACCAGGGTGAGAACGCAAGGTGCTATTTTAATGTCGCTGTGGGAGCCACTTCCATTTGGGTGTTGGGATTCACGCAGCGCCCATCCACCCTGCACCCCCCCCCCCCTTCCCCCCTAACAATGATGGTCGATGATGGACTGTTTGCACTTCATCATGGGGTGATAAGCGACGCTTTTCTTCCGCGGTGCACACGGTGATTCATTAGGCAGACTGGAGGCTAAATTGTCTATTGGGGGCGAAGTTATGACGGCTTGTGTATTGGAAGCGTCCAGCTCATGTTTAGAAACAGCCTCCAAACTCCATTGGAAGCTATTATATAGCAATTTAGGGAGAAAAATCGGCTGAATTAGATCCCTCCTGCGTATAAAGCAATCCAAATATACTCGCACAATAGCTCACTTCTTTCACCAATCCAAACAAGATATTACGGTGAAAGCTGACTTCGGGAGAAGAAAATTAAACATGCAGAATTTGGATTTACTTTTAGTCTTGGAAAAATATTTTTAGTAGAAAAAAAACAAGTTCATTAAAGAGAAAAAAAGGATACCTGGCAATAACTTGTGCAAGAAACATCATTTACTGGATGCAGGTTAGTGTATTTTGGCTTCAGATCCAGCTGGAAGACTTACATAAACTTTCAATTATTGGACTAAAATATTATTACATTTTCTTTAACGACAGTAACTTATATTCCTCTAGCTCCAGTCTAATTTGATCTTTGTTAAGTCATAATGGAGATGTAGAGGATGTCTCATATTCTACTGATCTACAGCACGGAAAAAAACAAACAAACAAATAAAAATAACACAATAATAGTACAATAACCCCACAGCTATCGATAAACAGTGGACTGAGCCAAACGTGCAATTCTGATCAGGCCTTTAATGTGAAGCAGACATTTTGTTCCGTCTTTATAAGAAGCGCTCTGCGGTCCAGTAAGGTCTCCAGAGTTGAGAGCGCAGCGGCCCGATATGAAACACTGCTGTCATGGAGGAAACACGCAACATCAGAAGATTTGTTATGTAACGTAGTTAAAATGACATTATTTGCTCTCGAGCACGCACTGGGACAGTGTGTGTGTGTGTGTGTGTGTGTGTGTGTGTGTATGTGTGTGCGTGTGTGTGTGTGTGTGTGGGGGGGGGGGGCTATCGGCTGTTAATCATCTCTATAGTGCAGCTAAATGGATACACACTCTCTCCATCAGCACGCTGTGTATTTGCTGTCTATCAGACGCCCCCCGGTTTATAGGCCAAGAAAGAGTATCGGTTACCCCCCAAGTATGTCTGACCACAGAATGCTCACTGCAATAGGAACCGCATCCTGTTTGCTGGTTAGACTCTAGGTGATAATATTCTCTCTCTCTCAGACACGAGCGCGCACATAGACACAGACACAGACACACACAGACACACAGACACACACACACACCACCTGTTCCCCATCACACGGATCTTGTTGCACAAACGTGACTGAAGTAACAATGTGATTCTTTAATTTCATTATCAAGCTATATTACGATGGAGTATTAATAGATTATGTATGATATTGAGAGGGCTCCCACGTTGGCTATAGCCATAGAACACATTGGTCATAGCGTGACTAATAGAACCAGCTATGTGTGACTCATGTTTGGATCAGCCATGAATGATACACACTCCTGCATGGTACAATGATGCATTTCCCACTGCATTCCTATTGTAGACATTCAATCAAAAGCAGACATCTAAAGGATATAACTGGTTTTATGACGCGGGGAAGTGATGACAAATGTTCAGATTAAGAGATGAGAGCTGTAATCATCATCTAACCGAATCCGTGCATATCAGTAAAGCAGGATGTACCTTAGAATGCGCGAGTAACAGCGCGACATAATGCGTCCCCGCCTCTGGTATGCAGATGTCAATAATGATGGTAATAAGAGGCGTCCCGCTTAGTTGTAAAGCTAATTTGGCGCTGCTGCAACGGAAAAGGGTCGAATAGGTCTTTCCTCGTTCAATATGTAAATAGAGGAAGTCTTGCAGAGTTGATGTTTATTCATCCAAACGGGGTCTATTTGCTGACGCGTTCGAAACTCGGGCAAGACACAACGCATATTTCTTTGCTTATTTCCGAACTGCGATGCGGGACGGAGGGAGTGTGAGTAGCAATAATCGCTATAGAGGCAATTAGCGAGCAGAAGCCATCTCCAAATGTACTGGTTTGTTTTGACACCTCCATGGGGACGTGTGAGAATGCAGGGGGTAACCCACATAACGAGTATTCTGTGAATATTACTGTGCTATTTCTGAAGTGACAGAGATATAAAATACGTCCACTGAATGAATGAATTAATGGGTGAAGCTTTCTGATTATGTCAGATGTGACTGATTAAAAACTGGACTTATGGTTTATACTGCAATAAACTAGCACTGACTGTCTAAGAGTGTACTTATAAGCAGTATTACAAGTAAAATCATGTTGATGATACAAATCCTCGGTGAGTAAAATACACAAGTCAGCAAAAGTACTTAAACTTAAAATGATGCAGCCAATGCCTTCGATTTAATATGTCTAATGGTGGAAGAAATACACAGTTCCTTAAGTAAAAGTAGAAATGCCCAGATAAAACAGTACTTTGGTTCTAGTATTTCCAGTATTACACCTTCATGAATATGTGCTTCAGTGCCGAGGAGCATCTAACTCTCAAGCCACTGACCTACAAAGGTCATGTTACATGTCTGTGTGTTCCAGTTGTGCTGCTCGGATTGTGTCCTTGGAAATGTAGAGGAATAAAATAAAAAGTCCCTAAAATGTAAATATTTGAGTAAAATAAAGATAACTATCATTACAGAAGCCCATCAATCAGTGGTGGAAAGAATCAGAGTATTTTATTCAAGTTCTGCTGTATTTAAGTAAAATGTCAAGGTATTTTTTACTTGAGTATTTGCCTTTTAAGGGATTTTGTGCTTTTACCCCATTACATTTCCAGGAAAAAATGTACTTTTTACTTCATTAGAATCTAAAAGTTATTCTGAAGAAAAATATTCAGCATAGAAAACATGGCATAACCTGATGAACACCCACAGTATAAGCTCTCATGGAAGAAAAAAAAAAAACCTTGCCTGAAAGTACTTGGCAGCAAACACTGGAAATACTCGAGTAAAAATACTCAGGTACACTGCAGAATGCATTTGTGTTAGGAGCACATGAGGGTTGCCTAATATGCACACATGAAATCTCCATCATGTCTTCTTCATTTCTTTACATAAATGAGATTGCATCCACAAAGGCACACACACACACACACACACACACACACACACACACACACACACACACACACACACACACACACACACACACACAGACACACACACACACACACACACACACATTATTCTTTGTAAAGCTGATAGAGAAATTTGCCAAAAGTAGTTGCATCTGTCCTTTTAAAAAAAAAAAAAACAACAAAAAAAAACGTGTAGTCTGGCCTTGCTTTGACTCTGTCTGACCTGCTGTTCAACTGATTTGGTGTATGCATGAATACAGGCCAAAATCCTCTGATCCTTCCCATTTTGATTGATGCTTGTTTTAATTGCAAGCTTTTTTTTTGCTCTTCTTACAATGAGATTTAAAAGTTTAGGTGGTCGGTCCAAAGACTTTGAGACTGAACCGTCCAAAAACCCCAGTCAGAGGAAAACAGGGACAGGAAAGGGGAAGTTGGGACACTAAAGCCCACATGAGTTAATCATAATTCAAGTGGTCACAGGGAGATTGAATATGAACATGCCAAGTATAAATATCCTCAGCACCAGCAGTTCCTCAAATGTGGCTTGGAGCCCCAGGGATGTAGGAGAAAATTAGGAAAAGATTATACTCTCACTACATCAGTTGCCAAGATAACATAAATTCAATCTGAAATGAACGTTAAAAACCAGGCGTGTGCGAAGTTAAGTCAACGAAGAGGAGGCACAAGAGAGGTTTCATTTACACCAAACAAAGATATTGAAGCTTGTCATTTTATTTAACCTGGAGCCAGTGAAGTGATGTCGGAACAAGTGTCAAATGTGTGTGAAATTTTATCATTTAATGTGCTTGGACAACTAATGACAACACCGATCACATGCTTCTCAATGTAATATTACCAATTCTGTTGTAGTTTAGTGGCTTATAGTTCTCATTTCTACTTTAAAACAAATTCTCTAAGACATTTGATCTATTCAGGGATTCTGGAAGGAGTCCCTCTTTCTGCTCATTTCTTTTTACCGTCACCTGCTGTCTTTAATTCATGCATGCTGTTTTCTCTTTCCCCTCTCTGTTCTCTCGCTTGCTGCTGCTCCTTTTGAAGTCTTTGGGAGTCCTGCGGTTTTCAAAGGGTCAGAAAAGGGCAGCCTACTGTCCTATCGAAGCCAGGCCGCGGGATAAATGTGTGTTACCACCTGTCCTCGCTGCTCTGTGTCAACACCAACGGTGTCACTGTACTCACACCTCGGCATATCACCTCCCGCTGTTCATACATTGTTCCCTCTTGCTCACACACATGGCATTGCATGAGCACTTAGGCAAAAGCACACACCCATGGTAGTGCCTGTGCCCTCATACACACATACTGTAGAAAAACATGACGCTAGTGTGGGACCCCTACTGTCCGACAACCATCACACAGAGACAAATCAAGGAGTCCTGCTGGTAAAAGCCCACCCTTTCCTCACACTTTACATTATAGAGGACTCATTCTGGCCTAAGCCCAAAGCAGCGGGGGTTGTTTGGTTGAGGGAAAGAACTGTGTCCTGGGGAGAGAGTCAATTACAGGTCTGGGGTCACACAGAGAATGGAAAGAGGCAGCCAAAAGTCCTTCAAGATGAAAAATTTGCCTTTGAAATGGCACCCAAAGATCAAACCCCTCAGAGGATTTGTGGGTGTGTTGGTCAGAGGGTTTTCATTGAGGAGTAAGATCTTCTTATTCAGCCCTGGTTTCCTGTGCTGCGCGCCCAGAGGGAAACATCCCTAGAGTCCCCACATCTGGAAGGGAGGCCAAGGTGGAGCAGGAGGATCCAAAGCTGGACACCAGACCTGAATCTGTGTCTGACACAGCCAGCTCCTCAAACTTCTCTATCACTTTCCGTACTGACTGAAAGGGAATGTCCTTGTGCCAGCGGCCTCCATCTGATCCACAAGGCCCCCTATAGGCTGAGTTTTTACTGGTGAAGATGTGGTGAGGAGGGGGGAGGCCGCATCGCAGCCTTAGCCTGCCTTGGCCAAGGCCAAAAGCTGGGAGAACCCCAGCAGGATTGAAGCGGGTAGGGAGTGTGACCAGATGCTCTTGGATCAGAGTGTTATAGAAACTCAGTCCCCCACCTCCAAAGTTTAGGAAGACCCCAAGTGTTCTGATCTGAGGTGGGACGGTGCACAGCGGCTCCCTGCTACCATCATAAACTGCACAAAATTTTGAGCCTTGCCTCTCCAGCCACCAGCCATCAGAACCATCCAACGAGATCACACCTAAAGGGGGAACAAAAATTGATAGCATAAAATACTGAATATGAATTATGATATTTGGCCCTGTCTCAGTTTGCACCATCATCAGCTAAAAATAGTTTTCCAAGGCCCTCAGTTCATGAACAAATATCCATTATACATGCTAACATCAGCATGCCAGTATTGCTACTTGTGATACTGAGACAGCATTTAGCTCAAAGCACTAGTGTGCCTTCTACCTGACCTAGCTGTTGGCAAGGTCCAATGTTGCTTGGAAACTTGAGTTTTAAGAGTTCTGGGTAATTACATGAATCAATGCAGGCAAAATGATAAATAGCATTTGTAACATTCAGTTACAATCTCAGTATGAGGGATAGCGGCACCAAAGTAGCCCTTCCTTATATTGAGGGGTTGTGATCACAGTGCAACTGATGATGATGAGGATAAATCTATGTTCAGGGATGAGTCAGATGGTTTTTAGGCATTATTATAACATGAATAGATCTATTGTAGCACAGTGGGAATAAGCTTGACCACAATGCAGTGGACAGGAGTTAGAAAGACGGTGGAAGGACCACAAACTAGCTAGTGGGATTTGTGATTACGGGTTTGGGGTTCTGAAAAAATATTCTGGAATCTATGAATGATAGTAAAGAAGGAAATTAGTGGGAAAATGTTTCTTTCTTATTCATCACAGACAGTAGTTCATAGCGGTGTGTTACCAAAGCAGCACGTCCCCAGACACATTCTGTTATGTTTATGTCGCTATAAACTGGCTTGAGATGAATCTGGGTCAGATAAGAGATCCCTTTTAAAAATGTGCAGTAAAAATTGAAAATGTGCATGCACATGTTTTAGTGTTCTCACAATCAGTGGTTGCATGTTTTCTTTTTCCATATTTGATGCATATGGTATCATATTGATAATCTATTTAAGTTTGACACATGTTTCAGACAGACGAGTTCTGCTGCAATCGTTTTAGAAAAAAATGTTCGAAAAGCCAGAACATAAATCCCCTTTTCCTATTATCTTTCAACAGTAATCGATGGTGTGTCAATGTTCTGACCACTTGTTGGCACTAAAAGCTATGTAGTCGTGTTTGATGACGTGTGCATATGTGTGTGATTATAGGGTTGCGAAGACATTCATGTGGGTGCGGACCTCAGCAAGCATAGTCTTGCTGACTAATTGTGTGTGATTCTGGAAACAATAAACACTCTGGCATTGAAACAACTAAAACAAATTTGAGTTAATTCTTACCAATTCTGTAGATGGAACTGTTGCACACATCCACTTCCCAGTAATACTGCCCTCGCACAATGGCTACATCAGCATAAACCTTTGGGAGGCTCAGCGTACCTCCAGGTTCAGAGGACATTATTGACCTTCTGACCTTGTTGTCTGGGAGTGGGCCAGCAGGGGTCTCCCCCCGATAGGTAACAGTGAGGGAGTAGTTGGAAAGATGGAGGGACGAAGAGGCAGTAGAAGGGTCCAGAGCAAAACGTAGCCCTGAAATATGTCACATCAAAAGAGACAATTTCATTATCGATGGTTCTCCAAAAGAAAATCTGTTCATTCTCTCCATGTATGACCATATATCAAAGGAAGAAGACTGTAAACATGATTCCTGACCAAACACAGATTGCTCCATCTCCTCCTCTTGCAGGTCGGCTGCACCATCAATTGGTGGCATCAAGGAACTGCAAGCAATGGAACCTAGTCAAATGAAGGAAGTGTCATCAGGACCACATATGCGCACAGGTTGACTGTAATAAACTGTCTGGACCTGTGAGTGCATCCCCATACTCACTGTATGAACAGTCCTGTGCTGTTTCATCATCCCTGCAGTATTTAGCACCCTAACAGTGAAGGAACATGATATAAGACAAGATCGTGGATTTAATAACATTATGAAAACATACATATATTTTAATTTTGAAATATGACGAACTCACCGTACCTTGCAGCATCGAATATGTGATAAAGGCAGTTTTAAGTTCAAAAGAAATTAATCAAAAGTACATAGAAAGTAGTATATTAGTATTTAGTCAGTAGTATTAGTATTTCTCAATCCCAAACTAAACGAATATCACAGGGTTCATCACAGGGCTGATAGGGCTGACAGACAACTGTTCGCCATCGCAATCACACACATTTAGCATGTCTGGATAAGTTAACATGATTGTTTTCCATACAGTGTACTGCACCTGCCCTTTTTAATTACTCATCATACATACGCATACATAAAAGCAGCTGCAGTTTATCACCTGCCCATGTTGGAGGTGCTCCTCAGCCTCCCCTTCCATGATGCTTGTCTGCTGGCTGACCTCTGACCTCAGAGTGGGATGTTTTGGGAGACAGGAGGTGGCAGATGACCAGGTCCAGCATGGCAGCTCCACAGCATATCGACAGCAGGGGCACAGCACAGAGCAGACAGGTGTGCTGCTTGTATCACAGCAAAGAGACTGGCTGGCTCTCTGTCCAGCTGATAAACAAGGAGCACACATGGTATGAGAGCATGGCAGGATCAGGACAACGTCACTCCCTCTGTTACAAGCTGGACAATTGGAGAACTGCAAAAAGTCCATGTCTTTTTCTAAATTTCTATCCTTTTTAGACTTTCCAGCATCAAAAAGCTTGTCCCCGTCAGTGCCTTCTTCGAGTAGAGGAGCTCACTACCATCCTTTTCTTCTGTGGTAACAATGGTAACCAAGGTCAGAATATGAAACCTCTTTGCCTAAAATGTATAATACCGATTTGTATTCAGATATCAAGAAAAGTGTCAAAAATGAAAACAGTTCTATTCATTGCCAATGCAGAGATATGTATTGCATGATCATCCCCAGGACGGCAGGCTTCAGACAGTGCAGCAGAAGCATCAATGGTCAGCTTTATATCCCTTTGTGAAGATATCCTTTTGGATAAAGAGGCTTTCCTGGTGGAGATAGCCCACTGAGTTCAGAGATGTTGCCTTTTTTTTTTTTTTTTTGAAAAGCCAAAATCACAGGAACAGACTGTAGGATAGACAGAAATCCCAATGTTGTGTTCCCTCCTCTGCCTCTCGGCTGACTATTGTGGGTGTATCAGGCAGAATGGCCTGGGAGCTGATGAAAGAGAAACAAGGAAGCCCAGCCTTTTAAGGGATACTCATTGCTTGGTGTTGCCATGGTAACAGCACTTCCCATAGAGATGCACAACTGGAAGATAATATGTTGCAAAGAACCCTGTGCTGTTTACTAAAACACACACACACACACACACACACACACACACACACACACACACACACACACACACTTCCATATAAATACAAAGAAACGTGGCAAACCTCTGTAACACCAGTATATAAACTAGCAGACACAATCCTGGTCACAATCTCATCCAACTGTACCTCCCCTGTGGAGGATTAAGAGGTCCACCTTCAGGACAACATGATGTGAATGGCAAATATATTTGTCATGGTGCTTCATTGGCTGCTGGTGAAAAGGAGACAGCTCATTGTTCTGTCGCCTTGTCAACAGCACAGGGAGCACATGTTAGGTCACAGTAGGGAGGGCACTTCCCTTGAATTGAGATTTAATAAGGTGAGCTGTGATTTTTGTATCAGGCAAAGCAACAGTTGGCCTAATCTTTGTTCATTCTCACTGAAAAAAAACAAAAAAAAAGTGGTATAATTTCTTTTTATTTTAAAGCAAACGTTAACCCAGTTTGAACTTCAAAAAGTTAATTTGTTGCTAAGCTAATAGCATCTTTCAAATGACTCTGACTGAATAAATCTTTCGTCAGGTTTTGGTCCAGTAATTATGGGTGAGTCATGTTCATCGCTGTCACTAGTCACAGAGAGTATCTGTGTCATAGTATCTACATTCGTTGTCAGCAGTGACTATAATTGACCTGCTCACCTGTTAGAGTCTTCAGGTTTTACTGAGAGCAAAGATCAGCAAATAACACATTAATACTTTTGCTGCAACATGTTTTTATTTTACCTGACTCCTAACTCATTGTGATTCATCTTGACTTCAAGCTACAATAATCAAGACTTCGCTTATTCATTTTATCCAATGACAATGTGTAAAAGGAAATGGATGACCCACAGAAGATATCAACCTACTTTCCATATACATGCAGATCCTATGGTGTTCTTTGTTTCCTTGTTTTGATCTCATTTCCTACACTTGTGCAATAGAAATGCAAGAAAACCAAGTTAGTGATTAGCTTTGTGATCATAGTGGAACATGGAAGCTGATTTATGGCTCCTTTGTCAACCTGGAAGGGGTTACAATGGCCTCTTGTAAGCTTGTGGTAGTCTATGATGCCCCTTAGAGGGGGTGGAGCAATGACCGGGACAGCTTGGCTGGGGGAATTAGTAATATTCAATTGTTGAGAATGTACAGGGAAAAAATAATGAAATGAAATGAAGTAAATTAATTTAACAGTTAAGAGATAAATGAAATATGCTTTAGGTAGCTAAAGTTTGATGGCTTCATTTAAATTTTTGAATTGAATATTATATAATATGTACAACATTATTTGCAGACATGAGCCCCCTAACAACTGCAAAAAATATTACTGAGTCTATGGGAGAAATAATAAATCAATAAGGATACTGTCCACACCTGTTAAGGTAACTAAAATACTATAACGTGTGTCTGACAATGTTTGTGCAGACAAAAATAACCAACAATAATTACCGCATTAAAACCCTTAAAACCCTACCCCACTCCCAGAAAAAAGGCAGATGACATGAAAATCCAATTATTTTTCATGTCACATGTTTACCTGCTGGACATAAGATGTCTCTTACTTTCACCATCTACTTTCACCACTTGTGTCCTGGATGCTCCTTGTTAAACCTGCATTATTTGAATTTTGGACCCGGATCAGCTTCCAAGGTATTCATTGTACCACAAATCTTGCTCGTAGGACCACTTCTTGAAATGATATTTTCAAAGAGAGAAGAGAAATTAATTATATAATTACATAAATTATATAAATAAATTCAGAAATTGTTATACACAAATCTTGCTCTTAGGACTGCTTCTTGAAATGAGATTTTCACAAAGACACTCAAACATTCATCATTGAAGAAAAGACATTGACTGCAGGGATAAATATACATGAAGTATTTCAGTAGAGGTGGAAGTGTGGTCGTTGCATTACAATTGTCATATCAGGCAACAGGGGCAGGTGCATCACAGATGAATAAAGAGATATCAACTAACTTTCTAATGATGCAGTCTCAATCATCCCGGTATAACTAGATTAGTACTGTCTTGGGTTTATACGGTTCCTCTCTTGTCTTATTTACATTGCAGATCCAGAGGCAAACATTAACTTTGGGCTAAATCAAATATACAGCCTACTCACTTGACAAGCTTGTCACAATTTTTTGCTGCCACACGTCACTCTTGACACTTAGCTGAGCTGTTGTGTAATTATTCAAAAGGAGTTTTCACTTAACAGCAGACCTGTAATTCCTTCACTGACCTGAGCTTTATATGTTGAAAGTTGCATTTGTGCTGGATACAATCTGTAAATATCTGTGTTTGGAATCTCATGAAGTCACATGGAGGAAGAACGGAAGCTGAAAGATAACAGCTGAGAGACACCATGCTCCCTGGAACAGGTTATGGCATATAGCAGTAAGTTGGCTGTCTGGATTCATGTCCTGTATTACAAAGGGAGGAGATCTGGTGTCACTATGCTTTCTATACACTTATTGTGGTGTAAACATATCATTAGGAAGTGTAATAATTTTACATAGTGCTACATTACTGTTTGGTCCACTTCTTTGGTATAGAGCATCAGTCTATAAGGAAATGACACATTATGTAGGAGAGTTCTCAGAACACTAACAGGAGTGACAACCTATTTTTCGGAAAAGGTTCGCTCGTGGGCTGTGGTATTGTCTTTCAGATCAAATTTCAGTTTAAAACTGTACAAAACAGGAATGACCAACTTTCAAAGCAAAACTTGATATAGAAGGGATATTTAGCAGAGGATATAAAATGAGATGATATATTGACAAGATGTTTTAATAACTCAGTTGAGTAAAGGTTTGAACTCTGGTGGTAAAAAGGGCAGAGGATTAATCTACAAAAAAAATGCAAGCAGTTAAGGTTCCCACCCTTCGTCAGGAGCTTTACCTCTACTGTAAACTCCTCTAGGATTGCTGCTGCTGCTGATAGGAGTGTTTTCCTCTCATCTGCCTGAGGTCCAGGCAAGACCAAGTGACTTCTGGTGCAACTTTCAAGTCAGGAAAAAAATGGAGGAAAGAACTGAGGAGCTGAAGAAAGACATGGTGATGGATGCATCGAAACACTGTCAAAACACCTTCAAATATCATGTCACAACAGCTGTCTTTTAATGTGTGTGTGTGTGTGTGTGTGTGTGTGTGTGTGTGTGTGTGTGTGTGTGTGTGTGTGTGTATGTGTGTGTGTGTGTGTGTGAGACACAATTCTGCTCCATGGACTCAGGCTGACTGCATTGGTTCAGACATGCTGCCCTCCCCTGTACAGTTGCCCTATGTTTCAATGCAAGCAGGAGAATGGGCCAATAAAACTGTGAGTAGTGACTCAAAAACAACACACCTTCTGTTTCCTCTCAGGTTCTGAAAAACAAAGAGCAAGAATGGGAGCTTTATTTCCATTCTTGGTGCAGTCATGGATATGTAAAACTGAGCAAGGAGAAAGTGTGCTTTTCAACTATCAATTACTAAGTTTACAGTGCGTTCAGAGCTATAGTACTTATATTGCATATTGCTGAGGAACAAGGGATATAATAGCACTAATCATTTATTTTCTGATATGTAGGAAAAGGGTTTTAAAGGAATGGATTTTTATACATGCATGTGTGTGTCTAGTAGTTCAATGCCATACACATCATGCAGCAAAACCAAAGACAAGCTGTCATCTACCAAGACTTCGGGGAAGTTACGCAATGTTTTGTGAATGGAACATCATAGTGAGTAGATCATCAGCATATCTTGTGAATGCTCCTCTCCATTGTCAAAGATATTGCAGCGATCGCGACTTCCATTGGCAAGTTTTTGAACTTTTTTGGTCTGTCCTCATAGTGGCAATGCTAAAATGCAGATTTTTTTTAATTGCTTATCATGTTCCACGACCTTGCTAGTTAGCATGCTAACACAAGGAAGCATTAAACATGACATGTGACAGAGGCTGAAGGAAAGCCTGTGCGCCATCTACCCCTTTTACATGAATACATGTTGGACAGGCTGAGAATGTAACAAGAAAGCACTACAGCACAAGTACAGATCTGAGCGATGTACTGCTTGAATCTTTCTGGTTTACACTAGTTATTGGAGATTTAGGGTTGGATCTATAGATCTATAGATTTATAGATCTCAACAATGTCAGGTTGATGTCAACAGGGCGGATCAACTCACAAAAGCTTAACAGTTCATAACCAATGTGATTCAGTAGACGTGGAATACATCAAAAGTTGATATTACCAGAGCAGAACTGGGACAGGTGGATACGGGAGAACAGCGTTGTTGACTGTGGTTGGACTAAGAGCTCATACACTAATGTCACAGTATTAATAAAATCATTATTTTATGTTTTTCCAGCTTCAGCAGAAACATGCAGATGTGGCAGGGGCCCTCAAACTGTTCCAAGAAGGGGTGCGGGTGGCCAGAAATCAGAGCATGTTACAATGTCAGACCTCCTTGTTGATGAGGCTGGATCATCACATCTCAACACACCTGCTCACTGTCAACCAATGTCAGATAGATCAGGTACACCATTAAAAAAACAAAACAAAAAAACAACAACAACGCATTTGAAATAAAACCAAAAGAAACAAATGATGATGGGAGGACAACGGTATTCTCTGGATGACAGATGGATGTATTTAAGTCATTTTAGAGAACATGTGCCGATTGTATACAGTACATCTACAAACAGAGAGCATGAAGGTACTGAAATTGTTGGATAGATACCAATATCTTGTTAATTCTAAAAATTTTAATGAAGCCTGATCAGACTTTGAGACTTTGGACTTTTAGTGCATGTAAGTGTAATCAAATTTAAAATGTTATCAACAGACTGAATGCAAGCTTTCTTAAAGCAATTTAATTTGTTTACATTTGGGTGTTTGCAGAGTGAAACAGTGTCTCCACCTGAATCTGAAGCACATGATAACCACAGCAGCTTGAATGCAGTGCTGGAACGATACAGGAGGCTTCTCAGGGGGAAACTGGAGCACCTTGCTATCGACCTTGAAGACAGCATCTGCAAAGCGTAATGCAGCAAACCAAGACTTAAGGGATTGTGTAAATTTCACAGATAGAAAAGAACTTAATTGTACTTCTTTGCTGCCTGAGGAATTATCCAAGATATTAAGAGATGGGGACCAGGACTTCCAAACCTCATGACTATCTATTTAACATTTTTATATTTCGGGAAATTTTATTACATAAACCATTAATGTGAACGATAGCACTATAGTTAATCTCAATATTTATAAGAGAACGATGAATATCTGTTCTAAAAGCCATGACAATCCAGTTTATCCAAAGTCCAAACAGGTGGGTGGACTGACTGGCTGACTGATTAAAGAGTGGTGTGACACATTTTGTGGACCTAAGAATTTGTATTGAAATGTTATTCAATATTTTACCAAATGGAAACACAGATTTTGCCCCGTTTGTACATGCTGTCACCAATCAACTGGTCCTCAGTATATGGACATTACTGAAAGTGGATTAAGACACACACACACACACACGCACGCACACACACACACACACACACACACACACACACACACACACACACACACACACACGCGGTGCGCGCGCGCACAGGTAGCTATTTTTTTCCATGTATGTTGAATTAATGTCTTTATAAACTTTTACCACTCTTTGTCATACGCACATGTATAAAATCCTGACTGTAGCGCCCTCTGCAGAGTTTAGATGAGAAGTGCTTTATGTTGAATTTAGCAGGTTGGAAAATAGAACCGTGATTTCTTGATAATGATTTGACAAACTTTCATTTCTTAATGGAGAGAAATATTCGTCTGAAAAATGTACATTTTGAAATATAGTCGATCAAATATAAAGAATAGCATCAATTTCATTTCTGTTATTCAAAAAATTGATAAATCAAAGAATCATTTAAACCTAATTTTCAAGGACAGTAAAGTAGATACTGGCTCACAAACCAACAATCTTTTATAAGCTTACAGTCCATATTAACCCATAAGTCCCTTTATTTGATTTTACTATACAAATCTTTGCATGCATTGCATCCAAAACAATTACATTGAGTATTTTGAGTAATTTCCTTCATGTTTATAATATTTACAATTGTGAAATTAGATTTAAAGTGTGCTTAATCGCATTAGTCCAGATTTATTGCTTATGATCGGCCGGCAAAATGCAGTGCTCCGATTAGCCGAATCATCTTGATCATATGACCACAAGCAACAGGCTGAAAACAACGGACAAAAACATGGCAATGTATCAAATTTGATATAGCTAAATAACTAAATCCGGAAGTATCGCGTTTTTTATTCTTGAAGCAATGTACCGTGCCATTTTTATACTATATTTCCAAACACGTAAGCCATTTGTTTTGGTCAACTAATGTGGACCCCTAAACACTTCTCTGAGAGTTCTTTTGTATTCTCGTTTTTCAAATATTTTTATGATCATGTTACAATTATTATGACATGATTATGTTTGCCCCGCGACCCTTAACGGATAAGCGTAAGGAAAATGGATGGATTATATTTGCTAGTCTTTTATTTTGACTGCATTAACCGGAAGTTATGTTGCGATTCACGTGAAGTGACTTTTTTGCGTCACATGATATTCAACAAGCCTCAGAAGCTGGTCATCCTGAATGGACTTTTACCTGACTTTTAAGAGGATGAGCAGAGACCGAACTACTTTATGTAAATAGTCAGGGCAGTAT
Source organism: Aulostomus chinensis (assembly GCF_037954235.1). Taxonomy (NCBI): domain Eukaryota; kingdom Metazoa; phylum Chordata; class Actinopteri; order Syngnathiformes; family Aulostomidae; genus Aulostomus; species Aulostomus chinensis. The sequence continues at coordinate 12,044,855 of NC_141329.1, read as the reverse complement.
GTTTTTTCTAATTGTTTAGTTTTTTTATTCATAACAAATGCTCTTGTTTCCGTCTCTGCTATACAGCTAGTTAGCTAGCTGTGTTTTCACTGGTCGAGCATCAGCGCGTGTCAGTGATTAACTAACCCTTCCTTAGAGGTAAATATTTACTGGCGGGTATTAAGTCTTTGTTGAGACGGATATTAGGAGGAAATCTGGGGTGACGCACGGTCCCTAATACTCCCGAACCCCTCATGAAGTTGTGAGGCTTGTCAGAGACAGGTTTCACTATGTCAGAGCGGACTCCTCTCCTCCATTACCGTCTCTCCACCAGCGTCAATGAGTCCGAGCCGCGGGCACCTCCGGCCGGCCAAGCTCCGGAGCAGCACCCGGGCAGCCCTAGGCAGAGGACGACCCACCAACGACAGCCGAAGAAACTCTCCACCTTCTTTGGTGTGGTGATCCCGACACTACTATCCATGTTCAGCGTGGTAGTGTTTCTGAGGATAGGTGAGTGTGAGGATGAAATAAGTGCGCTTTTAGTGTGAATTTGATTTTCAGGTAAAGTTAAATGAATGTGTCTCTACTTTAGCGTTGTGCTTGATGTAGTGTTGACATTGATGTGATGACCCAACTATCGGCCTTCATCACTTTACTTTGGCCTAATTGATTTTTGCCTTATCCACACTGAATCCAGATTCGTTTTAGACAGTTTGGACAGCAAAAACAATAACAACAAAAACCCAAATGAAATCTGATTTGTTGCAAATCTGTTCATTGGCATGAAATCTGTCTCCAAACAGATTCTTCTCAGTCTGAACACTGAGAAAAGTTTCATTCTCTACTTATAACCCATTCCTTCATTGAAATTTCCCACTTTCACTGTCTGCCTTGTAGCTACTGTGGTTTGGTGGTGCCTGGACACAACAAAACTGGTCTTGTCCAAATAACTGTGTAGACAGAAAAAGATCCGTTTTGACAATCAATCAGATTTGGCTGCAGTCTGAGAGCCCAAATAGATTCAGACTGAGAAGTGGATGAATTGCAGAAGGCCTTCTCAGGCAAACATTTCAGTTTTCACCTGCATTTTCTATTTCTATATGTAACACGTCTGTCTGTTCTGTAGTTCAAATGAAAGAGGAAGTCTGGGTAAATGCAACCAAAAGAGGATTTTATGCTAATTAAATCACTGGTTTAATGTTCAGAGGCTGAAATTAAGTAGTTTTGCTTGTAAATCTGGTCTGGAGAGGATGTTAACAAAGGCCCACCCTCATTAGATGTGGACTGCTTAAGCATTGTCATTTTATCTCCCAGAATTAGCGGAGGCTTGGCTTATGGGGGCAAAATGTCAAACATTAGATATGTGTTGTAGATGTGTAACTAGTAGAAAGGCTCAACCCATGCTGATGTTAGGGGAGGAAAAAAAAATACAATGTGAATATATAATGTGTGAGACATTCAGGAATCCTGACTTGTCTTCTATATCGATGTTTGGTATCACAAGACCTATCATTATTTATGTCATGTTATTTCATGGTAATGTTTATATGACATGATACAATTGTCGGTTTGTTAATTTTATGAGGCATTTGGTGAAGAATAACCAGATATTAAGTGTATACTATGTATATAAGTACTATGAATATATAGAGTATGTATACTTTGCTGTAGTATACTACACTATACCTCTGTACAATTTGGTTGTTGTCTTTTATTTTAACTTTACTACAAACAAACTGGAATTGTATTACTGAATCTTCACCAGCAGATTAAGTTATACATTGTCTCAACCTAACATCAGCAAAGATTTTTTCACAACACAATAGATGTGTTGCTCCATCCAGGGTATGAAATTAAGAAAATATTTTGGGAGCTATTTTGGCCCCCATGGTTTAAAAAAAATGGGAGCATTTTTAAAGCCTATCCCAGCTGACATTTGGCGAGAGGCCGGGTTCATTGTCGGGCCAATCAGGAGCAGCTTGGGGCTCAGAATGTTGCTCAAGGATACTTTGAGATGGTCACTGGCGGAATTGAGGATTGAACCAGCAACCCTTGTGTTGCTAGACAGCCACTCTACCTCTGAGCCATTCCACCCCCTGGAAATTTTGTTGTTGTGGTTTATTTTGGTCCAGCTCATTAGGAAGTGTGATTCAGTAGGTCGTCTGCAGTAATGACTTTGAAGGTTATAGTCCATGTCATAGTCCAAGAGAGTAAACATTCTGCGCTCCTGAGAAAGTGTGAAGCTCAAAATCATGATATGACATGCTGTCAAAAGGTTTTGCATTTTCCCGTCGAAGTGTAAAAAAGAGGCCGGCAGGCAACCAAAGAAGCGTTTAGAAAGATGCTTTCGTTTCACATGTAACTTCATCTTCCCTTCTCTCGCTTCCAGCTATTTGAGTGTTTTTCCCCTCCTAGTTACACCACTGAGTTGTTTTTTTAAGTCTCTCTCTCATCCCCCACCTCCCCTCCTATCCCCCCTCAGTCTCGTGAGATGTCAGCTGCTGTGCGTTCGACACTCATGGTGCACAGACTCACGCAGACACAAATAGTAGCGTTTCTGTGTAGGACCCACACACTAACATGCCAGTCTACAACAGCAACTTATAGTAGCTTCATTGTGGAAGTAAAGTAAATTAACCAGCCTCGAAAGCCTCATTATTTACATATATTGTTTGATAATGTTGTCAGAAGTTAAAAAAAAAAAAGCACTTAAAAAAATCATTCTTTGATCCACAAAATCCCCAATATAAAACGATTTCTACTACTCCTGTTTACAGTGCAGCAGCAGCTTTGAAATGTTAACTTCATACGCATCGAACACATAGACATACAGTAACTATTGACTCACTAATGTTAAAGACACAAGCTTGTACCAGTTAACAGAAAACTGTCAGTTCTTATGAAGCTGACTCAGAGTTCTTGGTCTGATATTTGCTGTCTTATAGAGAAGTTTGAATTTAAATCAGGAAAAAACTCTGAAGGAGGTGGTAAAAACCACAGTTTTCAACATTCTGGGAAATTTGTACATCTGGAATCTGTGGAAAATCTGGGTCGTAGTTTCACTTTCATTCTGTGCACAAATGGACAGTCGTTCTGGATTCATGTCAATGATAGAAACTGAGCTGATTGTTGATGAGTGCGTTCATGTGCTTCTCATTCTACACTAAATGATGCATTCTATATGTGTGGTACTCTTGGGAAAGTTTAACTTCTCTCTTTAAGACACCGCTGCCAACTTCTGCTTTCATCCAGCCAATGTCAGGGAAACTAACTCAGTACAACTGTGCTCTGTGTGTGTGTGTGTGTGCTCTGTGTGTGTGTGTGTGTGTGTGTGTGTGTGTGCTCTGTGTGTGTTTTACAGGGTTTTTGGTGGGCCAGTCCGGACTGTATCAAGCTATTGCCATGTTCCTGGTAGCCTACTTCATCATATGCATGACCGTGCTGTCAGTATGTGCCATCTCCACCAATGGAGCCCTAGATGCTGGGGGAGCCTACTGTATCCTTTCTCTTTCACTCTCCCTCCCTTCTCTCTCTCTCTCTCTCTCTCTCTCTCTCTCTCTCTCTCTCTCTCTCTCTCTCTCTCTCTCTCTCTCACACACACACACACACATACACACACTGCTCACAATATTTATTACATGGCATTTAATTCTTAACTCAGTTTCTGCAGTTTTGGGAGTAGTTTCAGTTCATAGGTGGTAGTTTCAGTTCGTAGGTATCCTTTGTATTTGTGTATATGTATTATGACAAGGTGAATATTAATTCTGAATAAAAATCTAGACAGCCACCTTCAAAAATGACATAGACTGTGTAAGAAATGGAGGGCAAAACAGGGAAAATGCTCCTCTATCAAATTTTTGCAACATTGCTATTATGGGAGACTTTTTGAGGAGACGCATGTGTCTTCAGATGCAATTGGAATTTACATCTTCAGGTAGAACTTATGCTTCACTATAAACCCCATATCCTGATGTAAAGTAAGTTAACCCTGTCCATATTAACCCTTCACCATAGGAAACCTTAGACTCAAGTCAAGACTAAACACAAAAACTAAAAACACACCCTTCTTCTTGCAGTGTACCTGACAACGTCTCCTTAACGTTGCTCAGACATGATCAGCCGAGCACTAGGTCCAGAATTTGGCGGCAGTATTGGCATCATGTTCTTTCTGGCTAATGTGTGTGGCAGTGCGCTATATGTGCTGGGTCTGGTTGAGGCCATTGTGGCCACCTTCGGGGTGCCAGAGGGTGAGATTTTATCATTGGTCCAAGAGGTTTTTGTAAGGATTCCAAAGCTTTTGAGTTCAGGTCTATTTCTGCTTATTAATTTTCTTTGTTTGCTTCCATAAATGTAGCCTGCAATTGCAATTTCATGCCATGGTGTTAATAAACAGGCAATGGAGGGGAGCTGTTTGAAATGAGCACTGTTTTCAGAGAAGCCAGTATTGGAGCATATTTCCTAAGTCTCTGGTGACATATCATGGCCTTTTAATGATGGAACAGTGAATTTAACACATATATGTACAGTATATATCTTTAAAATGACTTCTATAGGAAACAAGCTTAACAAATCAGCTGGATTTAGGTCATCATGACACTAACAAAGAATGTCATGGAAACATTTACAATTTCTAAATCATTTTTGTACAAAGTAGAAACTCTATTAATGGAGATAACACTATTCTCCTTGCGCAGGAATAGTACATGTTCTAGCCCCACAAGGTGTAAAAGCACCTTGCAGGAAAGAATATGTAGCTTAGTAATGATCCTTGGAAAAATACATTAAAATGGGATTTGTTCTTGCCAATTCTTGGGGAAAGCAGTGTTATTGCTCAAGAAAAAGGATATATAGAGAGGATATATATATATATATATATATATATATATATATATATATATATATATATATATATTTCTTTTAAGTTCATTCTCGACTCTTGAACGTATTCCATCAATCATCATTGACAGGTGCAACAGATCAAGCCTACAGTTGAATTTGTATTGCTGTTTTTCTCTCACAATTTCAGTTTCTGGTCATTTATTTTCTTTATTAAAGAAATGAAGTGAAATTGAAACAGCAGACAACAGAAAGATAGAGACACTGAGCTGAGAAGAATAAATAACATGAATATAGTTACTGTGTGCTCCTGTGTCATTACAGTATAACTTTTGTTTACATTTGGAACCAGGGTTGTGTGCAAACTGAACCTTGAGTAGTTTGTCTGGTATGAACAAGTCTTCCCCTCATGACTTTTGGCACTGATTCTTCCCCAGATGCGTCACTGGCAGCTTCTTCCTACCAGGTTCTGCCGTCAGGCTACTGGTGGTCCCTGCTATACGCCACAGTCATCGCCCTGCTCTGCCTGCTCGTGTGCCTGGTGGGTGCTCACATCTATGCCAAAGCCTCTTTTCTCATCTTCCTGGTGGTCATGTTTGTCCTGGGCACCATATTCATCAGCTTCTTTGCCGTAAGCCCTCGAACCATTGTCCTGCCTGGTTCTGCCTCCTTCAACCCAACAGTGAATGGGACGGCTCCTGCCACAGCAAACTTCACTGGCTTCAAGTTGGACACTCTGCTGGGGAACCTATGGGGTAAGGTGGACAAGAGTAACGTTGGAGCTCTTTTTTAACTGGTGACAACAGTGCAATTGAAAGTAGAATCTATTGGATCATCATGAATGAATGAACCATGAATGACACGTTCTCAGCTGCATGTACATGCACAAACATTGAACACAATACGATACATTTCGGGGCAGATCTGTTTTTCAAACAGATCTGCAAACTGTTCTTCTAGTTAAAACTCCGTCATTGTACAATGAAAAGCTTTGACGAGCCTTAGCCCCCAGTTAAGCTGCCAACCGGGATAAAAGCATTTGTGCTCATGTGCTCGGTTAATTCAATGTATCCTCTTGAATGAAAATGAATACAATTATTATTGTGCTACTTTGACATAATAAAATAAAATATTGCTTTTCTCCGTAAGCCTTGCCTGTACATGCTTTTAAATATCTCAGTCACTAAGCTATTCATTGCCAATATGGAATATTCACTCCCTCTGTATGCTTCTCGGTGATTACCTCACTGTTGGCCTGAGGTGTGATGCCCACCCGTATCAATCCAAATCCTAACCCATTTATGCTAATGCCTTCACCAACTGCTAGGCGCCGCTATTTTAGTGAAAGTGAACAATTGTTTCCGTGAACATAACGTAACTAAGTGAGTGAAATAGGATGATGAGGTGCCTTATTTTAAGCTTCATTTGAGGGAAATCCTACATACTCACTCTTTGAAATCCTTTTCAAGAATGTTTTGAGGGCCAGAGATAAATCAGATCATTTGTAATTCAGAGTAGTAGAGACAGCAGTGAAAGCCTCTGGTTTTTGTGTGTGTTTGCTTCACACCATCATAAGTTGATGTTATTATCTAATCCATACAAGCATCGACTGTCTTGTTTCCCAGGTGAACCGAGGGCCGAAATTGTTGAAGTTTGTGTTTAAATGTTAGTTAAACTTTTGACTCGTGTTAGACAGAACATTCATCCAAAGTCTTTTAGTAGATATATTTATTTACAATTGTCCACATCCAGTTTTTCTTAAATATTGGTGTGGAGCATCAACTATAGTTGACAGAGAGGATTTCTTACAGCTCACAACTCTGAAATAGAACAACAACAAAGGCAGGAAAGATTGGAATAGAAAGGCTTTATCAAAAGCTATAAAAACCTGCTCCTGAAGGTTGGTGCTGCACATGTATACAGGAGTGTCAAATGGACTGGCTCCTGGAAGACTGATGATGTTGATAAAAGCACAACTTCAGTGGCTTCTCTGTTGTTATCTCTCCCCACAGCCAACTACACTGTGGATTACACCACAGGGACTTTGATGACCTTCGCCACTGTTTTTGCTGTGATGTTTAACGGCTGCACAGGCATCATGGCTGGATCCAACATGTCAGGTATTTCAGATGCCAACTTATCACCTGCACAATGACTGAATGTGAAGAACATAATGTGTCTGTCTAACCAGGCGACCTGAAAAATCCAAGCTACTCCATCCCCCGTGGCACCATCACAGCCGTCATCTTCACCTTCATCATCTATAACCTGCTCAGCTTGTTGGTGGCCTGCTCCTGTGACCGGTCAGTAACTTTGTTTTTGTGCAGTTCCTTGGTTGAGAAGTTTAATTCCTAACAGCCTGAAACTCAAAAGCAAGAAGAAAAGCTGTAATTGATCCAAACAAGTTAATTAAAAATTCAGGTTGATAAAGGCCAGTTGTGGAAATGGACTTATTTGTTTAAAAGTTTGTTTAATTCATTGATAAAAGAAAAAAAAAAAAAGAAAAATTAATATGAAAAGTTTCCAAATCTTAAATGAAAGGAGCATAAAGAAGAAAAATCTTATTTTCTCTTCCTTTATACCAAGAAATCACTTTACAAAGAGCAAAATATAAAAAACAAAATTACACAAAATAAATAAACTATCCACAGACCCACACAGCCACTTACATTCCTTTGATTTTAAGTTTTTATTTTTTCAATCTGTGATAATAATCAGTATGGTACTCAAACTTGAACCATTTCATTATATTTCATTAACGTACTGGTTTAATTATTTTGTAAAGTATCGTGTTGGATTTGGAATCTTTGTTTTCTTTCTTTCGATTCTTCCATAAACTGATTACTTCCACAGAAATGCAATGTTACATCAGTTTAGTCATAAAATTTCCTTTTTTAAAAAAATGTTGGTTCCTTTTAAGTTCTAATGGCTTTCTCTATTTTCAAATCTCTTCTGGATCTTGACTGGTAAAGTTTTTTATGAGCTTTAACCATGATTTTCAGAATACTATAATCTACCAGTTCATACAATTTCACCAATTTTATAATAATGGATTTGTTGGATCTCTGTATCGTTTACGACTAATTATTCTAATGGCTCTTTCTGTAAAATGAAAATTGACTACATGGAATTTTTTTTTTTACAAGTTTTTCCCTGTACTTCACAACGGTAGGTCAGATGTGAAACAATCATAGTTTGGTATAAAATATACTGTTCTTTGTAATCTAATGAATCCTTTCATTTATGTAACAGCATTTTTTTCTTAAATTTTTCAGTTTTTTTATAATCCATCCACCCATTCATTTTCTTCCACTTATCCTATTAAGGGTCACGGGGGGCTGGAGCCTATCCCAGCAGCCTTCAGGTGAGAGGCAGGGTTCACCCTGGACACGTCACCAGTCCATCACAGGACCAACACATAGAGACAGACAACCATTCACACTCACAGTCACACCTACAGTCAATTTAGAGTATCAATCAGCCTCGTCCCCTCTTGATGTCTTTGGACTGTGGGAGGAAGCTGGAGTACCAGAGAGAACCACACAGGAACAGGGAGAACATGCAGACTCCACACAGAAAGATCCTGTGATGGAGCCGGGACTTGAACCTGGAACCTTCTTGCTATGAGGGGACAGTGCTGACCACTGCACTGCTGTGCCGCCGAGTTTTTTGTAATTTATTTGTGATTTCCGATTATTTAATTTAAGCATCAGTGCCTTTTTCTTGGTTACAAATTATAACAGTTATTTTATGATTATTACGATGAATATTTCCCATGTAGCCTTCAAAACATTGGTATTTATATTTGGTAAACTCCTATAGTATTCCTTTTTAATGCCTTTGTATTATCCATTACAATTTTTTTTAAATATATTTCTGACACCTATCTTCTCCCTCCTTTGCCCTTAATTAAAAAAAGTCAATATAAATGATTTTTTTTCTTGCAGGCATTTCATAGCCCTTTAGTCATCTGTGGTTTGTCAATAGAATTTTTCCCAGTAACACCCCTAAGTTTACAGTCATGGATGAATAACAAGCTTTATTAACATCATTTACATACACTCCATCCCGATTCTGCTATTTGAAGTCATCTTTCAATGCCTCCAAGGCTTCTCTGGATCTGTTCCTGGAGGCCTGGCGGTGGATGCTTTGTGCACCAGCCTAAAGCGGCAGAGCTCTGTCACTGTGTTAACAGATGTTAGCATGTTTTGTTTTCTGCAGATTAAATCCAATACGTAGTGGCGATCAGATAATTCAAACAAGGTTCATTTTCTGCTTCATGGAACAGACTAGGAGCATCAGTGAAATCTCAAACTATCCAGTGAAAGTTGTTTTTCATCATTGTCAGTTAATCAGTACGGCCATAATATACAAGAATGCAAATGACCCTACATACTTAACTGTAGTTTTCACTTATTTGGGCTAATTAGATTTTAAATTCAGGTTTCTGTGAAGTTTCTACACTAAACAGAATGTTGAAGCGCATCTGATCAATAGTCCCATTATGGCTATGGATTAAGTGTCTATGTGAAGGTTTGTATGCAGTGATGAACCTACCGTTGGCTGTAGTTAGCACTGTTGTAAGTTCCTTGTTTCAGTTTTATGGGCCACACCTTGTAATGTTAGTTTTAGTTCTCTCATCAATGTTGAGCCCACTGCACACCAATGGTCAAGCAACAGAAAACAGATTTAACAACTAGCTGCTGGAGCGATTAGCCACTAGTTTCAGCTGTACAGACCTCCATGGAGCTTGAAGAATCAAACTTATACTGATGTTTATCAAGAAGAACAGACATATATATATACACATACACACAGTCTTTGTTTCTTCTTGGTAAGATATCCACACACACCTATATGTATATATATGTTTAATACATTAAGGATAAAAATATTGTCAAATATAAATCAATTTAGTCTCCATAATTCAATTGTACACGAATAGGACAGTGTCACGACCAGGCTTGGACAAAGGCGCAGGGTTCAGGTGTTTCAATAAAAAGCTTTAATGAAGGTTTCCAGGCAACTCAAAGTTCAAGGAACATCAAAATCAGCTCTAAACCTATCGTATAGGATCACCCCTCTTCCGTACAGAAGATGCTTGGCTATGAAAACTCTCAAATAAAATATCACTCCACTGAAAGGAGGAATAAACACAATAGGCTATTGAAGGTTAATCGATATATATGAAAAATTACTAGTTACGGAGGAAACAAGAACACGAAATGTACAGCATAAACAACAAAAACACTCCTAAATAATGGGAGGCACCAAGTTATGTAAAAGAAAGGAAACAAGAGATAACTTCTTGCGGAGGAAACAAAAAGCTATGAAAACGATAACTAAAGACTGGTCTTACATAGAAAAACTTACAAACAACAACAAAAAATCTCTCACTTTGAGGCAGGAAAACACAAATCAAGGCTGTGGCCGGGGTTGCGTTCAAAGGGCTGGGGGGGAACCACAGACACAAGACACCCAGAGAAGCAGACAATATATAGATGCGAGGTAATGGGGAACAGGTGGAAACGCTTAGCAATCAGACCAAGCCACATGAGGAATGGCAAGTGACCTGAAAGGAGAGGAGAGTTAAATTTCAAAATAAAACAGGAAATGACAAGACAAAACATGGAGGCAGGACAAAAACCCAACTTGACTTCACGGTGTTCCGACAGAAAGACGGATTTTAGTCTAAAAATACTTTTGATGTCAGTTGTTTGACATTTGACATACAATATATTTAAAGATAAATGAACAATTAAACTCAAAATGTCAGTCAAGCATTGTTTGTAGTAATTCATGTGCTAATAATGTAGAAATACATAAGAATTCCGTCAATCTTAGTACAATCTACTCACATTTGCTATCTTTAATAAATATCATATTACTTTAATTCATCCATAGTCACATTAAAAAATGTATGCATTCCTATTTCCGTCCCTCCTTTCCTGTCATTGAGGTCAGCATTGTATACTCGTAAAGTAATGCTTCACTTTTAAAATCTTGTTAGGCAAATGAATTAGACACAGTATTTTTAGTTTTGAATTAGTTTGTGTCCACAGCGTACTAAAAACCCACACGTGCAAGCGCATACACACAAAAGGTAACAAGATGCCGAGCACAGCAGATAATCTTTCACACGTCTCCTCCTTTGACAGTCAAGACAGTTATATTGCAGCTAATAATCCACCCAAGACACATACTAATTTGCTAACTAACATTGGTGTCTGCATTGTCGTTTAAGTTGAGTGTGCCGAAGTGTTTACTTGGATGTCGCAGCCGGTATTTACTTCTTTGTGTTTATTTATATACCCTCTCCCTCTTTCAATCTGTCTCTTTCTATCTGTCTTCTGCTGAGTGCCAGAGTTCAGTATCGATGTAGCTCTGAAACGAGTGTTGCCAAGGTGCTAAACTGACATGACAGGGCTATAAAAGAGCATTGGAGATCAATACTGCCATCATTTACCCTGCCACACCTTCCTGTGTGTGTATGCCCACCACACACACACTCACAGATAACAAAGTTTCTCTCCTCCTGCGAACTTGATTTCTTCTATAGTCACACTCAGATTACTAACATAGGGGCACATTTTGTGTGGGGCATTGGGGCACTCAGACTATTGACCTTATTCAAATGAAGGCAATATTTTTATGTAGGTGTTTACGTGAGTTTCTCACAGAATATTCCATTTATATTACTTCCGGAATTTGACCTGAAACATTTCTATCATTTTGTGACCGTGGTAACATTTTTATAGTTTCCTCTCTATTAATGCAGAAAACTGTGTTTCGAAGTGAGTTGGGAATACGAACTTGAAGCTGTCTCATGCATCGTTCGGCAGTTTGACCGCTGTATATGTTGCAAAAATATACTGGGCCAATGGGCGATCAAGGTGTGTCTACAACACACTTCGATAATGCAGACTGAAATTCTCCACACGTAATCTGCATTATTGCCCTGTCCCACCATAACCTCATTTACTTTAAAGTTGTTAAAAATGCTGTTTACATGGTATTATCTTATAAGTATATTGCCATAAGCCATTTGGGGGTAATAGAATATAGCTGTCTATGTAAATGTCAATGGTGCATTTTTCTGCTGCTTGACCATTTACTTTGAAATGATGTCAAAACTTCTTAAAATTAATTCAGTTTTTAAAAAAATTTTTTGCTTGTAATATATATCTTTATATCTGGGTTCATACTGTTTATTCATTAATTTCTTTATATTTGTACTTTTATGATTATTGAAATAGACACATTTATGCTGTCCCTTTTTTTTTTGGAGAAAAAGAAACATCTTTTCTGCTGCATTGGCAACATTTTAAGGGGGAAAAAAAAATCACATATAAAGGCCATATCCAATATGCAAATTGACATAGAGAAATTAGGTAACAAAGAAAAAGATGAAGCCTACCAACAGCTGTAATTTCAAGCATGAAACAATCTGGGTGAGGGCAGATGAGACTGCACAGAAACCTGCTCCTACCCCAAAAAAGCTCAAACCAAGCTCAGTAGCAGTAATAACCCATTTGGAAAAACTATCTGCTGTATTTACATAAATTATGTCTCTTTGAAAGCTTCATAATCACGCTGTCGTACACTGGTGTGAACTGAAAGAAAGGGGGAGACTAAATATGAAAAATTAGACTTATTCCCCTTGTGTTTTTTTTGTTTTTGTTTTTTTTTTTAGAATCACCCTTCATCTTTTTCTATTAATCTCACTGAAGATAACCCTGTAAGATAAGATAGCACCCAGGTTTCTACCTGTTATGTATAGCACTTCCATTATCGATGTGCAACAGGGCAATGTGTGTGTATGTGTGTATGGCCGATGGAGAGGAATCTATGGGAAATTTTTCGATATGATCTATAACGTAATTAAGGGACCATGTATGACTTGCTGTGTAAAATGATCAGAACTACATTAAAAGATCTAGATATGCTATTTGAAATCTTGCGAGACGTATGCACTCCCAACCTGAGCAAGTGCCTGTGTATGGAGGCAGCATCTTATGCAGTGGGACCACATCATCCCTGAGTCTCTGTTCATATGACAGGCCTGGTTCAATTCAGGTCAATTTTATTTGTAAAGCCCCAAATCACAACAAAAGTTCTCTCATGACACTTGACAAATAGAACAGGTCCAGCAACTCACTCCTTCAATCAATCTACACCCAACAGTTCTCCATCAGCAAGCACATCCTGCAACGGCAGCGATGAAACCTTCCTTTAACAGGCAGGAATGTCAAGCATTTGGCATTTGTGTGAGTTTCTGTTTTGCAGCATTTTTATGCTTCCTTGCGAGTGACATCCTTGGCCCGGAGGCATTATGTTTTTGGGTTGTCCATCTGTCCTTCTGTCCCTTTCTTGTTTGAGGGAATTCTCTGAAAAAGCTTGATGATCTCGAATGTCCAGTGGAAATTTAGGATGAATTGTAAAGGTTTTGATGGTCAAAAGTCATTGCAGCAGACGCACGTCGCAGAGGCATACAACTGCAATGGGGTATTTCTTGTCATTGATATCAGCCGTGGTAAGGGACATTGTGCTGTATGTATATGTGGAAGCTCTTGTGTCTGTTTATACATACTCATGTTTTAATGTAGAAAGCTGGCAGCCAAAGGAACAGAGAGGTGGAGTAGAAAATGAAGTTTACCATCTATATCCTCAGGCTTGGGCACTGCTCGATTATGAAATACAGATGGCATGAACACACGTTGACTGTAGCTGTTAGTTATTTTGCTTTCCCTTCAGTCAGCTCAGTGTGTTTTAGCGGAGTTGACCAGAACTGAACTGGTAATGACTACTGTCTAGCTAGAGGATATGTAGTTTAGTCACATCACGGGGGAAACTTTTACTGAGAGGGAATTTCCTTGTGCACTTAGAACTGTTTACCCACGTTCAGGATTTTTTTTTTTTTTTTTTGTCATTCATCTGGAAAAAAAAGAACTTGTCAGAATTTTACCCTGCAGTTATTATTTCCTCATAATTTCTCTTTTAGGCTTCTGGAGGAATTTTCTATATTGTACAAGAGAATCTCTCCCTGTGATAATTCCACCTCTGTATTATAATAGTTGGAACTTAAACAGTGGTATTCACTGAGTTAAAAAGTCTCCAGACTATGTTGACACCTAACTCCTAAGAATGCACACATTGACTGGCTTTGCAGCCACTATCAGGATGTGGTAAGTTAGCCAATATTGATGGAAAATTCCTTCCTGGAATTTGAATGAAAAATTAATTTAATATCTAACTTTAATTCCTCAATGGATAAATTATAAGATATATATATAGGTTTATGTGCTGCTTTGTATTGTAGACTGAATGACTGAATCTGTCATTGACTCATTCATTAGTCTGGTCTAGTCCTTGCAGAAATATTAGCAGCAATACCTAAGTGCATCATAAAACCTTATTGATCTGTTTTTAAAAAGACCAATATTTATCACTGAACAAGAAAAACTATTTTGTAAAGTGGAAATGGTTCAAGAAATGAGGGGAACAAAAGGTCACATTGCTGTCCCGAGTGAAAATCCCTATCTTCTTATTCGATAGATAAACTCATAACAGCATATGTTGGCTTTCTTAGGAAAACATGAAGACAATCCTCAGGCAAAACACAAAAGTAACTGCTGGTATATTTATCTCTCAGCACCAGTTGTTGGTGCCAACTCCAAATAGCCCACACTCTGACACAAACATGTGACAGGCAGGCAGCGGGCTTTTGTTATTAAATTATGCAGACAGGGAAGCTAAGCAAATTATCATGGATTAAAATATGACTGCTTCAATTAAAGTCATCAGTCACGTTATGAAGTCACTGTGCCATGTGTGAGGGAAGTTCTCGCGCCTCAGATGAGACTCCAGGGAAATAGCAGCAATGGCTCTATCTCAGCATCATGAGATGTCACTGTGGGGAGGGTTTTATTGGATGATGGGTAACGCCGAACTTCATTCCCTTTAATTTAGGATTGATACGCACCGTATCAAGTGCCTAATAATTTTTCTCCCCAAGTCATTATAACGTGATGTGTTATGCAAGTATGGATTGTACATATGTTCAAATTATTTATAAGCAACTCAAAAGAAAACCTGTTTTGGCATGTTTTCATCATTTTAAACTCAAGGCTAACACTGAATTTCTCCTGATTCTTCTAGCAGCATTGTTTTTTTAGCAGAAGGAAAAGTACATACTTAATACAAATACAGTATAATAAGCCTAACTGAATGTAATAGTTAAAATTCATGTTAGTTTTAGTAACATACAGCAGTAAAACTTTTGAAACAAGGCGGCACGGTGGTGCAGTGGTTAGCATTGTTGCCTCACAACAGCAAGAAGGTTCCGGGTTCGAGTCCCAGCTCGGTCACGGTATCTTTCTGTGTGGAGTCTCCATGTTCTCCCTGTTCCTGTGTGGGTTCTCTCTGGTACTCCAGCTTCCTCCCACTGTCCAAAGACATCAATTGGGGACGAGGCTAATTGTATACTCTAAATCAAGGGTCTCAAACTGATCCAGTAAGGGGCCGTGTGGCTGCAGGTTTTGATTCCAACTGAGCAAAAGTAACACCTGATACTACTTAAATCAATTAAGCTGTTTCCACACAGCTCATTTGTTGGATCAGGTGTTGCTTTTGCTTGGTTGGAATGAAAACCTGCAGCCACACGGCCCTTTACTGGATCAGTTTGAGACCCCAAATTGACCGTAGGTGTGGCTGTGAGTGTGAATGGTTGCCTGTCTCTATGTGTTGGTCCTGTGATGGACTGGTGACCTGTCCTGGGTGAACCCCGCCTCTCACCCGTAGCCACTGGGATAGGCTCCAGCCCCCCGTGACTCTTAACAGGAATATGTGGAAGAAAATGGATAGATGGATGGAAGTTTTGAAACAACTACCCTGTATTTCACAGTAAGAGTTATTATAATATTTATAAATAAACCTTTAAAATACAAGTAAGATGAAATGCCAATAAGCCAAGTAATCATTTACTCAGAGAGGATTTTTCTAGAAATTTAAATTTATTGCTCTAGAAGTAAACTAAAACCATGTTGTTTTTGTGAGAATAACTCTGTAAACTCTTCTTACCTATTTCTTAATTATGTATACACTGCTTAATACACTAAATGTGGCACTGATAATGTCATCTGGGTGATTGGTTTGGTGCCCCTTTAATGCAGTTGCAAAAGTTGTCCAAAGGGTGGCAGTCACACTCTCTGACCAACCAGTCTTGCTTCCCTCAAAGGGAAGATTTAGAACCACAAAATAACCTTTAAATGGGTCTCTTTTAAATTTCCACCCCTCACAAATTGTAGTTCTGCATCATAGCTTTAAAAGGCAAAGCAGTTAAGAATGTATTCAAAAGTGAATGTCAGGGAGGAATGATAATGCTTGCTAATGGTGCCCCCTTTATTCATGCTTACCTGTGCCAGTGTGTTTGCTGATATCACTGCTCCGCTCAGGTGTGAGCAGTGGAGATGGGGGATTTTCTGTGTGCTCTCATTATATCGAGGGATGAGATAATTTGACCCAGACCTGATATAAACTCTGACATACCTCAGTAGTAGAGTGCCCATAGGCCCTGCATGTGGACGTCGCACTGCTCATGAGATTCCTGGAACATCAGACATTTTTTGACGTCTTGGATTGGTCACCGAAGATGGCTCGTCATACAAAAATATGGCAGCAAGCGCCTAATCACACAATGACAGCATTAACAAGGTTTTCAGAAGCATTAATGCAACTTTGTCATGGACCGATGGTGAATTTTCCACAGTGGAAAGCCTGTAACTGTGAGATTGACTTTGTAGATGCTCTGACACTACAGATTAGTTTGTTTTTTTTTTGTGCGTGTTTGTTTTTACAGCCATATGAGCACATTTTCTGCTTCACAGCTATTAGTCCTGCAAAGCAAATGAAGCTCATTTGGATGTAAAAGCAGCACAACTGATTTCCAGGTCACCGTTAATAGAGCTGCGCCATCATCAGTGATGATATGCCAGTATGGTGAGAGGGACAGCGATGGTGGTGATGAAGGCTGAGGGGAGGTGAGATAGGGGGAATCTATTAACCTCATGTGACCAGCCAGCCAGCCATGACAGATTGCCCTGTCGCCATTTTATCAAGCTCTTTTTTGTAGTTAGTGTGTTTGTGTGCGTGTGTGTGTGTGTGTGTGTGTACATGCACTGAAAAGTGATGACTTACTCTATTTTTTATTATTTTAGATGTTGTTATATACTGGAATACAAACTAACCTGCGTAGTCTCAGTGAATTGGCACATTCCAACTTTTCTATCTGTAATTTGTGTGAGTGTCTGTTTGAAAGTGCACACTACGACCACACCTCCTCCTCCTGCTCCATGATATTGTGCGTCAGTGACCTGTGGGCTAATCCGCCCTGTGCTATAGAAGCTTTTGTATTAATAGCTTACTTGATAATTATATTAGTTAGAATTTGCCAGGCCTTCTTTTGTTCCGCTATCTCTGACATGCAGCCTCGTGAACATGTGTGCAATCCGCATACCCCCCAAAGAGCCTTTGTCTCTCATCTCTCCTCTGCAACACACAAATACTGAATGCAGTTCCTCTCACTTTTCCACAAACATTTTTTACCTCCATAAATTGCATTTCTCTGATTTCTCTCAGGTCCTTCAAAAGTTACAGCATATCTACTTTCTCTTGTCTCTATGCACACAATAGGCTGAAATCAGTACTTTAAAAGTAAGTAAAGTAAAATATTTACCTAATTACATTGGTACTATCGTGTAGCAATTTACATTAATTTCATCAGTACCAAATCTCAGTACCTGAGAACACACCTGGGTGAGAGGGTGAAGTATTTGTTAAAAAGTGGAGGATTTTAAAGCTGCCTTTGCAATTCAAAGGGTGGGTACATTTTGGATTTTGTATGAAGGCAGATGTCCTTGATAAAACCCAGACTGAATAGAGGCTCTGTGCTTGAGTGTTAATATATTTAATTTTTCTGTCTTTAAGAGTGGCTGCCTGTTCATATTTTCTTTTGGGAGTTGATGCTAATGGTTACAGGTGGTCAGGGTGGCTGATAAAACCTTCAAATCAATATTACAGTATTTCAGAGAGATGTGTAATTTTGGTGTTCATGATGATGATGTTAATATGAAACAAAAAGAGAACACTATTTTACTGGTAATTGCAGGCAGAGGCATTTATTCATGCAAATAAAATGAAGTGAATTGACAGTTTTCATCCTTTTCCAGTTACCTCCTGTTATATTGATGACAACCTAATTAATGCACATCTATCACCACCAGCAGCAACATTAATAGTGCAGTAATGACTTAGCATTATATCTACTGACACAGCAAAAATCAAATAAAAAATAACAGTAAGTAGTCTTCATGTAGCATAAAAATTATTATTTCAAGGATGTCTTTTCTACTTTGGATTTTTTTAATCTTTGGTTGATCTCCTTAAACAGTTACGCTTCAGCAGTTTGGATTGGCATCATATCCCTACAAACAATATGCTACACCTCTTGTAACCTTTTCCTCCAAATGAAGTAGCTCCCAGTGCTTGTGGTGTTGTGAGAGGACACGTTGTTGGCCGCATATCAATGCATCATCATGGGAATCATGTAGCTATCATTTATATCACGACGTGGCACTTTTTTTTATCATGGAAAACTTATAAACTTACATTAGGGGCCCCCTTATCAAATAATGTGCACATGGCATGAACTGAGGATGTTCAATAACTACAATAATTCCAGTCACACTTGTTTAGTCCCTTCCTACTTGAGGTGCAAATGCAAATTAAAAACAAATATTTACAGGCTGTGATGTTTTTAGCTTCTCTCATTTATGTTGTTTTTGGCAAAACTGATTCAGGAAATTTGTGTGTAATTCCACACTCCATCCTTTCCCCCTCAAGCGTTATCCTCCACCCTGTCCAGATGTAGTCATTGTAAAGCAACAAGTCCAGCATCCCTCCCTCTTCCCTCATTCTTCTCTCCTGGCACTATCACCCCACAGCAGCACGCTTGGCTTCCCTCTCGTCTCTCGCCCTCCTCTTCCTGTCTATCATTTATCCATCCATCCACGCAGCCCTGATCCCTCCTTTTGTTATTCCCCCACTATCTCTTCACAGCAGAGATTCCAGTTACTTTCGCCCCCTCTCTCCTTTTTCTCATGGCTGTCCCCGTTTTGTTTTTTTGAGGAAGGGAGTGTAACAATGGCACCAGAACAGGCCAAGCCTTTGACAGCATGTCCTGTCTGAATTAAAAGCTTCAGGAAATGGAGAAGGAAATACAGAGAGAAGACAGGAAGGGTTTGGCTGATACAAAGTTTTAAAGTTGGGCTTTAAGGAAATAGGTTGTCAGCCCCACTGGCCAAGTGTTCGCTGTGATAGACATGACACTGTTTACACAAACTTAAATTCTCGTCCAACTGTATGATCAGATTCCACAAGCATTAAAATCTGGGTATCACCCAGTATCTAGCTGATCTTCCAGTAACTTTTATAATCCTCCACTAAAGTTTCACCCTCTATATTTCTGTTAAAAAACATCTTCAGGCTTTAATATTTATCCACTTCCATCAATGTGTGTCAAATTTGACCTGTTGTAGTTATATAGGACAAATGACATTGATGTGGAGATTCAAGCTGATTCTTGTCCTTGGAAAAAGCTGCAGTACTCAGCCTCCCTCACACAGTGTCATGATTATTCCTATACTATTGAATGAATATATTTCCCGGTGAGATTATTTATATCTCGTGAGCTCAGAATTTGAGCTCTGCGGTTACAATATATGTTATAGTACATCTGGACCCCTTCTTATCTGTAGCCACTAGGAGAGAGTGGAGTATGTGGTGTAACCGACGAGCACTTTCAACCAGTCAGCCTAACAAAGCATGTTGGCATCACATTCTGGCGAAAAGGTATTTTCTGCTGCGAAACTCTGCTCATGCATCCTGCCGTTCTTGTTTAATTGCCTTTATTGTGACATCAATAACTGCACTTACATTACATTATTATGAAATATTGTCACTTGCTGCTTCAAAGATGCTATTTTGTTCTACTCTGTTTGCCTGTGGCCTCATCAACTATGACAACCAATTAAGAGTTACATTACTGTTGGGTTGAAGAAGAGCAGTTGGAATGCGGTTTTGATTGGTTCAGTCTACTCTCTCATTTACAGGAGGGATCCAGATGTAGCTGCAGGGCTCAATTGTTGCCAGTCCAACCAGGCTATGATAATAATACAGCTGTTGAGTTCTTTGACGATACCAAAGTAAATAGAGATTCCTTTTTACACTGCCTTTTGTGATGCATTAACACAAATTTCTAGCATATTCTGTTGATATGACTGAATGGAAATATACACATACAAAAAAAAGTGGTGCTGGAACAGACTATGGCAGTTGCTGAGCACCTTTTGGTTGCCTGACATTTAATCTGTTAATAAAGAAAACTGCACCTTCAATGAAATTTCCAGTGCTGATGTGTCTATTATGCATAATCAGAAATGCATTACCAACAAGTCGTCGATCTACTGTAGCTGTAATGTGCCAAATTAGGTTTGGCAGCAGGGCAAAAAATTAGCATCAGCTACGAGCCAAATGCTGTTAAACATACAAGTAGCTGGTAGATTAGCTTCATTGAACAGCAAAGGAAAACAACAACAAAACCCCCATTGGGAATCTATAGGAGCTAGTATATTAAAAAAAAATTGCACATCTTTGAATTGTTCACTTAGCTGATTTGTTGGGTATTGGTCCATGAGGAAGTTGTCATCCTGTGACAGTACATTCATGAAAACGTAATTAGATCGACAGCTACACAGATCGTTCTCATACCAACTTAAAACCCATATTAATTGTTTCTTTGAAAAACATCACATCAGCTGTTCGTAGCAAGTGATAATGCGGCCAGACGAATCAGAATAAAACCCTCTCACTACAAAAAATGAGCCGACAAGAACACAACTCCACAATCAACAGATAAAGTGAAAGAAATGATTATATCAGGATAGATTTAGGTATCAAATGTGATAGAAATGCTACCTTTGTGGAGAGAGGATACACCTTAACCTTGGGAATCAAGTAAATTGTGTATCCTAAGGAAATGTGGTGTGTCAAGAGATGAAACTGGTGTGTATCTTCTGCAGTTTGTCTCCCACTTCTCAGCTGAACCATTCACAGAAGAGCCCAAAATGACTTGTTTCATTTAAGTTGTAGAGACTTCTGTCATCCAGCGGTGGCATAGATGCTTCTCCCTGGGGGCTTTGTCCCTCTGAACATTAGAAAAAATCAGCTGTTGATATTGCTGTCCTATATCAGTCGTATACCTGACTGAATCGGGTGGCTGAAAATTGAAAATGTTGAAATAGGGAGCAGTTGTAAAATGAGGTGAGAGCAGCAGGAGAGATGTGATATAAACATTTTAAAATGTGAATAAGAGGATGGACCTCAGTAACTCCAGAGCAGTTCAAAGTAAATGTGAGGGGTTAGGTAGACAGGAATGGAGTGAGTGAGTGAGTGAGGAAGGTGTGTGCGTGCATGTGTGTGCGCGCCTTTGTTTGGATGCATGTGTTTGTGTGAATGTGTGTACACAGAGGCCTTGTTAGTTATTGATCCCATTTAATAATCCTTAACCACAGTCTGCTCCCCTGGGATCACTTGACTCTCCTCTGGTCTCTGGTTCTCACAACCCCTCTCTTGCTTCTCCTTTACTTTTTACTTTTTCTTTAGGTGTCTTTTTTCCCTGTCTTACCCCCCGTGTACTGCAGCTATACTCTGTAAGAACCTACAAGGTCGAGTTGAAGTGAGGCTAAAGACCAACACTAAATCCCAGCGGTAAAGGCTGGTGTTTTGGGCGAATTCATGTTATGAAGTCAGCTATAGACAGCTTTAGCTCATTCAAAGTACACCAGGCCAGATATAGAATCAAGAAAGATACCATGGTCCCTCACTCATTGAGTTCCATATATTCAGGTTGTCACCGCAAAAACGTTCTTAAGTGTGCTTTGAGGACTTTGCCGTTGTCTTCGCTTTAAAAAGATCTCTTTGGTACGGTGGCAAATTAGGCTAGAGAATATTCATGTCTTTCAGCTAAAATGTTGTCTTTGTACTTGCATTTAATACACCCTTAACATTCATTTAAATTTAGGGTGATGGGGGCACATTTAGGAAGCAGATAAGCATTGTGTCTCAGTGAAGGGGACACATTTTAGAGGGATGTCGTCTTTGATTGTATGGCCTTCATAGATGGCGAAGGCCAAAGAACGACCTGGGCTTTGGTATTTCCCATTTTTCTGATTTTTGGATTCATGATTTTTTTGTCATTGACTCTTACTGCCTTAACCCTTGCATCATAGAATATCACTCCTGTCACTAAGCATCTTTCACACTTTCACATTTGGATCATCAGCTGTAGAAATGTGATGAAACTCAATACTTACTGTAGATTTAAAATTACACTTCACAACTGCGGATTTTGCTAGGGCTGGGCAATTAATCATATATTAAACAAAATCAAGATTAACGGAGAAAAATGTACTCGGGATGGTTTGGGCTATTTAGTATCCACCCATCGGATCCTCTTAATTCAGGAAAACAAGTCTGCTTTTCTTGACAGTATTTAAAGGTGCTCTCAAAATAGGACGGCCTTGGGTGCATTCGGTCATTAAAACAAGCCAGTGTTTTTTTCATTTAAAAGGGTAATCATTAAGTCTGTTTTTGAATTTGTGTATCCCATACCCAAAGAGTAGTCTGATGATATTTCCTATTTTCTGCTATGATTAAGTTCTGGTTGTGTATCAACATAGCAACAAAATGCTCTGTTATAACAAAGACCGCCGATTTATTAGGACACAGCCCTCACATACCTACTGTGCTGCTCTAAGTGCCCATTGTAGCATCGACGATAATATTTCTAGATTATTTCTACCTTTCTAGCACAGCTTCTCTACTGAAAGCCCATGTTTTAAAAACTGCGGGTGGACAAATAATTCGTTCAGGGTTGTTTTTTGTTAATTTTTTTTGTTTTATTTTTCTTTTAACTTTTAAATTTAAGCTGGAACATCGGCTCCAGGGCTATTGAGCTGCTGTGGAAGTATTTATGATGTATATTTAGATGTTGGAAAAGAAGTGTTTAGAAGACTGAAACTGAAAAACACCCAACGCGAGCACTTTGTCACTTTTAAGGCCGATATTGTGAACATGATAGCAATAGCTTTCTTTTCTCTTCTGTTTCAGACTGCCTCACTCAGTAGTCCAACACACACAATAGTCCAGATAGATCCTCTCAGGTAATTCCCCCTCAATGTCAAACACACTGAGAAGCTGTCCTCCTTCACCCAATCTCAGCATCTTATCAGTCATCTTGCTTCACACACACCGTCAAAACCCACAAAGGGGTCAGCCTCCACAGAAAGTAGCATGCCACTTACACTCCTTTCCTCACTGTCCAACAACCCAATGGGAAACACTTTGGGTTACTATGGTCACCATACTGGCAGATCTTTTTGCTTTGCCTCATTGTCACTTTGCCAAACATTCAATAATGATCATCTCACTTCATGCAGCTCTTGGAGAACAAACATTGTCAATTTTTGTAGAGCTAAACTGTCCCACCTCGTGTGGATTCTTACAGATTTTGTCGATTTGGGTCACCACCACCATACCCACCAGATGAATACTATCCTTGCACTGACTGACTTGAATCGCTTGTGTAACTTTTTATATCTATTGCCGAATTTTGTCCCATCTTCATTTCCAGTTTCATTTGCTGATTGTCCTTCTGATTCCATTTCACCCATGCCAAGCACCCCAGAAGGTTCCTTGAGAGAAATAACAAAAAAGGGAGTCATAATAAAAACATAAAGGGAATTTACAACAGAAAGTAGGGGCTGCTTTCATGCCATATTAGAGGATTTCACACTACAGAGCACAAGGGATTGCAAGTGTAGGGAATACATAATAGATCAGTTGCTGTAGTTTATATCCAAGCATTATGAGAAGTAAACCATGAATGATAAACTGAATATTTGTCCTAAGTGTCTGAATTTGTTCTACCTTCAACCTTCCTCCATCAGCCCATCCTAAAGAGCAGAGAGGAAGAAGCCTACTATGAAACGCTAATGCTGTCAGAGATTCACAAGAGGAACTAACCTTTGCTTTCAAGCGAAAGTAGTTGTATTGACTTCTAGGGTCATGGCATCCATATTGCAGTGACACAAATGGTCCCATAATGGTGCAGTGAGCATCACAGGGATGTTAGCTGTTAGCCAGAGCCATCTCAGTAACTAGCTCTGATCCCATTTGAGCATTTATTGGAGATTCTCAGGCCTTTGTTTCTTCTGGCTCATTAAACAACATAATTCTGAATGGCTATGTTGGTCGTGATGATTGACCTCACCCTGGCTGAGTTGAGACCACCAGGATAACTGCAGAATGAGCGCTGTTTGTGGCGTAATATACTGAACACACACATGCACATACTCCTTGTCAGCATTTAATCCAATTTGAGAAATAGTGGATGATTAATACATTATGTTTGACCAAAGCGCTGGTGAATTATCAGAAGCACAAACACATGAACTGATGGATTAAAAGATGAATACGCATGAATACACAAATGAGGGCATGAATAAAATATGGTAAACAAATGAGCTGAAGGATGGAGCAAACCGGGAGGAGTGAGAACAATCGGCCCAATCTCGGAGGACTCCTTTTAGTGGTTTAGCTTTGTTTCCTTCTCTTCTATGAACGAGCTCCTTTAATCTGTCACTTGCTCCCTCACGCTTTTGTTTCCCTCTTTATTTGGATGGCAGGGCTCATTTCCGCAGGATGATCTGATCAATAATTATTATCCAGCCCCACCCCCTATGCACATGCACAAAGTCGCTATATAAACAATTGTTCTTCGCTAATGGATGCACAGCTTTGAAAGAACCGCAAAATTATGAAACACACTAACTATACACATAGTTGTTCTTTCTATTAACTCATGAACAACCTCTTACTCTCTCTCCCCCTCCTTCTTTCACACACCCACACATGCTCCATTTCTCATCACTGTCACCCAGTTTGCAACATTTTTCGTGTTTTGTTTTTAGAGCTAGTTGGAAATGTCAAGCTTTTTGAGATTTATTTTGTTCCTGCTGCATATCAGACAAATTAAGAATCAGCTTTGGAGGTTTTGACCCATGTGATGTCGAAGACTCTGATGAAGCAACGGGTCTTAAACCCAAATCATACACACACCCACTGCAAGTAAACAAAGTAGCTGGCATTTCTTAATTTCCAGGGTGATGTTAACTCCTCAGCAGAACCTTTTGTTTAGTTTATTTGTGGTCATGTAAGTGTGTGTGTGTGTGTGTGTGTGTGTGTGTGTGTGTGTGTGTGTGTGTGTGTGTGTGTGTGTGTGTGCTGCCTGCCTCTCAGGCTCTGTATGAAATAATAGTGTGCTCAGATCTTTGAATAGAATGAACAATACTTAATAGGGTCATGATAATAAGTATTAAAATCAGTGGACCTGAAAGAAAATGTGATGAGACTCTTAATTACAAGAGGAAGACAAAGATAGAATGGACGCTGCTACAAAGTGGAGATGAAATGAGAGAAAGGGTGGACTGTGAAAAAAGGCTCAGCCCCAGAACAAGAAAAAAATACTTGAATGGGATTTAAAAACATCATGGTGAGAGAGATGGAAGTGATGTAGGAGGGAAATGGATGGATTGGATGTGTGTGTGTTCCAGCTATTGCCAGTGCTGTGGGGACATACATTTGTTTACTCAGTCTCATTGTTGGGAGTCGCCTTTATTTTGGGAACAAGTCTCATTAGATAAGTACATATTCACATGTAGATGTTAGTTATGGTGATGGTAAGACTTCTAGAAATTAATGTAAGTGAATATAATGTCCTCTGTTGTGTGTTTGTGTGTGTGTGTGTGAGAGAGAGAGAGAGAGAGAGAGAGTGAGGGAGAGATGAGGATGGATCAGGAGGGAGAGATAAATACTTTGCACTCTAATTCTGCTCTCTCTGGCTTTGTTGTATTGAACCAGTGAGGGGGGCCGGCTGTAATCATGCACACCCTGCTGAGGCTTTTCATCTCTGATCTCTCTGTCTCCATGTTGAGGACAGGCATCTCCTGTACAAACCAAACACACACCAACACTAACACTCTCTCCTGGATTTCATCATTAGGTACCCCTGGCAGTGTAATCATCACCCCCCCTCTTCAATCTTTCACTCTTTTTTTTTTTTTGAACCCCCCCCCCCGATCAAATGAGTTTGAAATGACACTCCACCTGTTGGACCACTTGATTTTGATCTCCTTTCTGTGAATGTAATGAAAACACAAACTCTATTTGCGGCTGCAAAAAACATGGGTGTCCCCTGCAAGTGCAGTGTTTCAGTGCACGGCAGAAGCAGTCAGTCCACTTTATTTGTTCTTGTCTGTTTCTTCTTATTCTTTGTTCCCGTTCCGTCATCAGTCAGATTATTTTCTTCTATATTCTGGATTATGCTGACTAACATGCTAAACTATGATAGTGAACACAATAAACCTGTGAAACAACATTATTCTGCCATTGTTGCTATTATGCAGCATTTAGCTCAGCCTCCAAGTACTGTTACTAAAAAAAAAAAAAGAATAAAAATATATAAACAAATTATAATGGCTTGAAGTTGAAATATCAACTTTGAAAAAATGAGGGCATAAAAATAAATAAACTGACAACAATGTAAAAATAAAGAAATATAATTTGGAATGGATGTGACTGGTAAGTGTCCATTGGCTGATGAGGTACCTTTAATGAAAACCAACCAAAATTATGATTACTGAACGAGAGTAAATGATAAATACACATTGCACCAACCAAATGTGAAATCGCTACCCAAATATGATGCCTGTGTCCTGTGTATATGCAAAGATCTCTGATCCTTTTGTGAGTCAGGATGTATTCGCTGCTCATATTTTGCCACATTTTCTTACGTGTGTTACTGTAATATATCCAATAAAATGAAAGTTGAAGTGGAGATAATTGGAACTGGTTGCTGTTTGCTTTGTTGTTGTTAAGGATTCCCAAGCACGTTTGTGCAAAGAGCCTGTTTTGATAGTAATTTTACTCTCTCAAACCTTGTAGTGTGCTGCTTCAGAAGGATTACAGTTTCCTGCGCGACATCAATGTCTGGCACCCCTTCGTCACCATTGGGGTTTATTCCTCCACACTCTCCGCTGCCATGAGCAACCTCATCGGAGCCTCACGCATCCTCTATGCCCTGGCCCGGGATGATTTGTTTGGTAGGTAGCAGAAGAATTTCATTTAATGCTCATCATTCATGTTTTTACGGTTTTTGGATGTGGATGTCTGTCTGTCCATCCGTTCCATGTTCATTAACATAATATCTCAGGAATGCATCAGGGCATTTAGGCAGACATTCTCACTTGGATTCTTGGAGAAACTGGTTAGATTTTAGAGGTCAAAGATCAAGGTTACTGTCTCTGCACTCAGTAATTTACACCCCGATTATAACAAAATGTCACACAACTGTCTTAATAGCATGGAATGATATAGTGATTGTATTTCATATCTTAAAGGTCAACTTCAATACGACATCATAATGTTCTGCAAAAACACTTCTGGCCAGTATTTCAATGCCATCTCAATAATGCCTTGAGGGAATAATGATGAATCCTATTTGCCAAAAAAGAAACTGAAACCCTTTTCATTACCCCTCTTTAAAGTCTACATCACTTACATTATATTATGAAGCTGGACACAAATGGATGGAAACAACCACTGGACTGATTGGTTGAACTGTCCTGTCAGTCTACATGAAGTCATGATTACACTGCATTTGTTTCGTTTATCATTATAAGTGACATAATAAAGGAAATACTATTAACATGAGGCTTCCACTCGGTAATGTCTCATAAAGAGTTGATGTTTTATGAATAGTCATTGTCACATGCAACGATGTGATAACTCTTATTTACAGTGTTACACCCTTGTGCAGGGCAGATCAAGAGAAACTAACCAGTGTCAGTCACTACATCTCAGAGTTGTCACGTTAACCAAGAAGATGTTCTCGCCGTCGTTCTCCTATCAGGTCCTGGCGGCATTTGTGCGATTTCCATCTGTCCTTGCCTCTCCGTGAATCCTTGCAGCCTGGTGCTTTGTCATTTGTAATGACTCTGAGCAACTTCCTTATCCTATCCTCTGCTCCTTTGTTAAGTCTGTTGCAAATTGATTTGTCGTGTGTGTGTGTGTATGTGCGTGTGCGCCCATGCCTTTGCACTACGCCTGTGCATGTGTCTTGGGAGATTAATGGCTGTATTAGTGCAAGTTCTTCCAGACTGATCGGACCGAGCGGAGGCAGATGACTCAAGTCAGTGCAGTCTGCTTGACAATAATCAAAGGGTTAACTGAAATTAGATTAATCAGTTGAAGAGGAAACAGAAAGATGTAATGACCGGGTGATGCAGTGGTTAGTGTACACAGTTGCTCCCGTCACCCCTCACAATTTTTAATTCTTTCGTCTCTATAACTTGCTCATCTCTTTTATCCGTTTCACCTCGCTCTTGTTTTTCTCTGTCTTCTCCTGACGCTCACTCTGCCTTGCTCAGCCACACCAATTTGGCTTTAATTCTTCTCCATTTGAATCCAGTGATTTATCTGCTTTGAGATCTGTATCCCCCTCCATCACTAACCCTCACATTGCTCCTCCCACCTGCACAACTGCCATTTAATTTTCTGCCTGTCTTGCTCTAATTTATATATATGGGATGGACAAAATATAACACACCTTGCAATACAACCCAACCATACCACAAATTGTAGTCCCAAATGTTGTCTTCACATGCCACACATATATCTTCTTTTTCATGATCTCATCCCAGAGATCTCCATTTGTAGAATTAACACCGATAGACGCTTTCCTGCAAGGTTTAGCATTTAGCCAAGGAAGCAGAAGCCGACTATTTTAACTTTACCAATTTGTCATATCATTGGAAAGCACCTTGATATTCGATATAATAGTTCATTTTTAAAGCTAATATCTGCAAATATAGACGAAATGCCTTGATATCCTTAGTAACAGGCCTCTCAATCAGATTCAACAAAAAACTGAGCATTGTAATCTAATGAATAAAGAACGTTTTCCAAGCTGTTGTATTATACAGCTCAAGTTTAACTGGCAAGTGATTGCATGAAAGGCTGCTATAATTCATCCACTTACTCGTATGTCAGATGAGTTTGCTTGGCTTACTGTCTCATCTAACTTACTTTCTCTCTCTCTCTCTCTCTCTCTCTCTCTCTCTCTGCATTAAATTTCAGTTTTTGTTCATTTTGCTTTAGATATCCTGGTACCTGCTATCGGGGAAGGGAATGACATACAAGACGTACTTCTCTTGTAGTCCTGCGATGCGTTGTGGTGTTGAGTTGGCTGCTGCAAGGTTTTGGGCATTTTTGAGACATTTGCATTAATTCAGAATTTTAGGGATCACAAGTCTGTAGTTGAAAAGTGTCAGGAAAAACAGTGTTTGTACATACAAAAAAGCAATAAAGTGACATAGCATCCCTAACAGTCAATTTTAGATAGAAGATGTTAAAATCTTACATCATTAATTCAATAAATCTTTCTGTCCAGGAACTATATGCGTCCAGTTTTTCCACAATTAAAGCCTCTGAAGGCCAATCATCCTGTTTTCATCCCAGAGCTGCTGATGGAGAGAGGGTTTTTTGTCGTTGTTTTGTTTTGATTTTCTATAGAATTCAATAAATTGGAAAGAATTCAATATTTTCACCAACACTCAACCTTTCCTTCTTAGCTGTAATGATATGGACAACACATAATCTTAACTTTTAATGGCTAAACAAAACAAACCAGCTTATGTAATAAGATAGTTCCATTCATCCACCCATCCATTTTCTACTGCTTATTCCTGTTAAGGGTCGCAGGGGGGCTGGAGCCTATCCCATTTGCCTTTGGGCGAGAGGCGGGGTTCACCCTGGACAGGTCACCAGTCCATCACAGGGCCAACACATAGAGACAGACAACCATTTACACTCACAGCCACACCTACAGTCAATTTAGAGTATCAATCAGCCTCGTCCTCTCTTGATGTCTTTGGACTGTGGGAGGAAGCTGGAGTACCAGAGAGAACCCACACAGGAACAGGGAGAACATGGAGACTCACACAGAAAGATCCTGTGCTCAAGCTGGGGCTTGAACCTGGAATCTTCTTGCTGTGAGGCGGCAGTGCTGACCACTGCACCACCGTGCTGCCTTAAAATATTTCCAAGTTGTGGTTTGACATTGGCAAGATTTGATCAATTCTATGTGTATATACAAAAATTAATAAATCAACTTGCATCAGTAATATTGGATTTGCCCTGTCTTTCCCCCAGGTAAGGTGTTGTCTCCTGCCAAAAAGACATCCCACAGTGGTAACCCCTGGGTCTCCGTGCTCCTGTCTTGGTTCCTTGTGCAGGTGAGAAGCAGTTTATTACTTTCACAAAGGAATCAAAGTACACAACAGACAATCAGCCAATTATATATCCAGTCTAAGAAATACTGTGGACACCAATTAACTGGCATTAGTCAATAATGAGACAAGGTTGAACAGATTTCTAAACAAATTCAAATTCGAACAAACAAATTCGAACAAACAAATTCACAGATACTGCTTATTTTTGTGTTCACTTGGTCTAAAATATGGAGCTTCCTTTGTCAGTAATGTAGATATAACATTCGTCCTGTAGTTTGTTTTACTATTTCAGCAAAATCGAAAAATCAGGGATAAATTCCAGCTGAGGTATGAGAGCAACAGAGCTCAGTACAAAAGAAATGCTGCTTTTTTGAACAACTTCAAACAAGTATCTATTATTCTAGGATAATAAATGCATGCTTGGCAAAGTGCTTGGATAAAATCAGCCCCATCTCCTGTTGTTTGGGTTGTGAAGTCTTATTGTTGAAACTGTCCTCAGGCATAAAGCTGAAGAACTACTCCAGTTTAACGTCGTAGAATTCTTCTTTTCAAGGGTTTCATTCACTTTTAGTGTCTTCATTCACCATCTGCAGTGTAGGGAATTAAAAGAAAATATTTAGTAGGTGCAACTGGTGCCTTCACTGTCAAATAACTTTGGGGTGTTTTACAAAATTTGAGGACATTAAAAAATGTATATAGTCCATGTTTGCTGCTTTTAATGTGAAAAGAGTCCAGGCTGTGGCTTTTATCCCATATATGTGTAAAACTCCCCACCAGTCTCCCAAATCCCACATGTAGACAGAAACATGTTAGTTGGCAACATTGCTTGCATTGATTTTAACCAGACCAAACTCTCCAGAGTCAGTGATAAGCATATTTGATTACTTGGTACGGAGGAGCCGAATACTTCTTGACCTTTGGACTGGCTGTGAGTAAGTCATGAATACTCGTGCTGCTCCATTCTTTGTGCCCTGTGTGCCTCAGTGGATGAGCGTCATCTTAAGCCAGTTTATATTTCATTTTTAAGTGGTGCTGCAACTTTCCTTGCCATCTTATTTAACTTTATTTTGCTTGATGGGGTTGGTGTTGGTGACGGACCAGAACTTGGGTTGCCATCTTCAGTTGGAGTGGTCAGATTTTTTTTTTTTTTTGAGAAGCCTGCAGTCCATTGTCTCATGGGTTTCGTACTGTATATGTTCGAGATAGACACAGAAATAAATTATATGCCTCCATGTAGATTTGGGATATTGAGCATAACTGGTAAAATTAGGTATGCACATTATTTGATGTTTTGCTAACAACCCATATGTTGATTTTTTTTTTAACAACAGATTTGTCTGATATTGTTATTAACCGATGTTGATATTATCAGTTTAAGAACACATTTATACAATATACACATTTTGTATATTAAAAAAAAAAACCCAACACATGTAAACACTGTGAAATTGGAAAAAAAAACAAACTTCTAAAACATTTGGAAAAGCCCATAAATCCCACCTTTACAAAACGGTTTCCTCATCACAAACAACAGACGATGAGCAAAGAAGAATAAACTTACTGTGAATATCAGCCATCAGACTGATGATGTGCCAATATTATCATGTATCCTCAACAAAACTATTTGTTTGTTTGGAGGTCTTGGGAACAATTTTTGTCCCTTGATCACATTATTTAGAGGCACTCTGACAGTTTCTTGTGGTATCTTTGCCCCTCTCCCTCGTTAATTGCAATTTTGCCAGTCTTGCATTTCGATTGTGTCTATGGTTAACACTTCATTACATTAGTCATAATCTTCTTGATTAGAAGGTGACAAAGAAGGATCCACTACTGAGACAACTTGTGTTTTTCAGTTTTCAATTAGAAAGTAAATATCACAAATTACTGTTAACTAATTATTATGACGTTTCAATTAATTAGCAAAATGTTGTGTTGTGAACTGTTTCACTCATTGTAACGAACCCACAGCATCTTTTAGCAAATTGTTGGAGCTTCAGTACTCTGGTCCACTGCTCTCGCTGCTGTTATTTCCAGTTGCAACAATGTTCTCAGCAAAAGAAGGTCGGATAAATCCACAGTACGTCACCTGCCCAGCACCTGAAGTTAGCAGTCACCTTGTAAATATAGTGCAGCATTTGCTAAACTGACGGACAGATCTCTCCCTTTGGTGCTGCTGCAGACGAACACAGGGCTAAAAGAGAAGTGAGTCAAATCGGGATGATAAGTGGATAGAAATGTGGATGCTTGTGCTGAAAAACAAGAAAAAGCAACATTTTTTTCTTTCAACAAGCTAATACAATGTAAAAATGTTTTTTGCTGCGAATGGCCAAACATCAGGTAATGCAGGTTTTTGTAATAGCTTTATTTCATCATTTTCCCTTCAGTAATTGCTCACAGACGGCAGAGATTGTTTTTCCGTTTTCTTCAACAACCCATTGATCTGTGGAAAATGAATTTCCTTAATGTTTCAGGTGTTTAATTTTATTTTAATGCAGAGACATTTCCTCATCATATAGCTTGTGGTCACTGGTCATGTCCTTTTAATTAAAAAAAAAGTAATTTACTTTCTTTTTGTTTGATACAAAAAAAAAAGGTGGTTTGATTACTTCAAGGATGAAGTCCTCATTTGTACAAAGTGCCAGTTGAGTGCTCCCTTCAGACCGAGTTACGTATAAAAAGGTTAGCAGGATATACATTAGGCCACTGACTCTGTTTTGGTCAGAATCGGTGATGTGAGACAACAGTGTTGTCAAGGGTAATTTGGGACCATGTCAGAACACTGTTTTAATCCAAAAAATCAGACATACATGTGCCTGTAGTTTTTTTTTCCTGTGTAGAGGCCTTCTAAGTAGCTGAACGACATCCTTTTAGATTGAGTAGGAAATTTTGGCCGAGGAGAGAGGGGTGAGGATAGGGAGACAGAGAAAGGAGGATCTTGGGATCAGATATGCCTGACTATTGCATCATTATCAGAGGTAAGTGTTAAAGACGGAATGGCTTATCATTATTTACGGTCTGTCTCTTATTCTCTCTCGCTCTCCGTCCCTCTCTCAGTCTCCTTTCTTCATCCTGCACGACTCTCCATGAGTGGAGGAGGAGCAATTACATGGAAATCGTTAGCTGCTCGAAGATCATTGACTCTCTCTTCATCTTTCTTTTCCTCCGCCATTTGAATGATTCACTGATGACAAAAGTCTGATTGTAATCTCGCCTCAAACACTCACTCACAATGCAGTATAGAAAAGGGAAGTGGGTCTTTCATTGGAATTTTATGTAAAGGGACACCAGGGTAAAAGAGGGACAGAAACATTTAGAAAAGAAGTTTAGAGAGGATGATACTGAATATGGGAGGTCAACTAAGGAATGCAGTTTGGCAGGAACTCATGGGATTAAAAAAGAAGACAATTGTATTTGATATAATCCAATTTTATTTCTCTCCCTGATGTGCAATGGTGCGGAGGTCAGCACTGGTTAGAACTTAGGTTGTAAAATTATGGGAATTCCATGGGAATTAACGAGAATTTGTGGGAATAAATCATGAATTTAAAAAATATATAATATAGTTAAAAAGATATAGGGATTTTAAATATAGTTGGGGAAATATATGTTTTAGCACAATCCTGACTGAAACAACTGGTACAGTACCTGATACCTGATGTACAGAAAAATATCTTGAGAGAAGCAGAAAAAGAAGCAACACATTGGAGGTAGCTAGCATCATGACCTCTTCAGTGGTCGATGAAATGGTGCTAGCTATAGCTTACATTTAGCTTCTAACTTATCAGCAAGCTATCTGCTGTATTTGTACATTTTTAGATGAAAATTATCAAGTTAAACATTAATGCCATACATCAAATATATTCACCCCATATTTCATTAAAACTTACTTCACTTTATGTAGTCCACAGGCTCAAATGTGTGGCTTCAATAGTCTTGTGCTCCGGGCTTCAAAAAGGTGGCCTCAGAAGTCCAGGGTTCTAGAACTCATACATGAGGTGGTGAAATGAACAGTGCATTTAGAGGGTGTGGCCTCAATACCACTGCAGGAAATAATGTTTTTTGTGTTTGTAATTGAGGAATAGCATAAATCATTTCAAATTAACGTGCATGAAATCTGGTTGTTTTGATCAGAATATATTGTCCCCAACTACATCTAAAATTCGGGTGGCATGGTGGTGCACTGGTTAGCACTGTCACTTCACAGCAAGAAGGTTCCAGGTTCGAGGCCCCGGCTCGAGCACGGGATCTTTCTGTGGTAATATGGTAAGTATCCAATTTGGAATACAACCAAAATTCTCCAGTTAAACATCTCATTGAAGATTTCTGGAAATTTACTAATTTTTACCCCATTTGCAACCCTACCTAGAACATATAGAAATGGTACCAATAGAAAAAGAACAGCTAGTCATTTAAACGTGGGTCTATGATACAAGGTGATTGTTTGGCTTGTCACCAGTCACAAGCACTTCTCCCAATACAAATGCGCTTATAGGTTCTATTAGCAAGTTTGCTAACATCATCCCAAGATGTTGCATTAGTGAGTTAAGCACTTTTAAGTTAGGCTAACTGATCTATCATCAAAAGCAAGCAATATGCTATGATTTCTGTGTGTGCTCAATATACAGATGAAACTTCTCCTCAAAAGAACTCACCAACTTTTAGAAAATACACTGATCTTCCACCCTCTTCAGAAACAGTCTGCATGAGAGGTGAAACTCATAGACACCAGAATACTGCTAGCTGCTTAAGCGCAATAAATGGTTGTGAATTAGCTGGGTAGCATCTCTAACCCTTAGATGAAGATCCATAATTGATGTAGTGCAGTGAGTGCTGTGAAATGTTTCTCACTTGTCGTTTGACCCAGGTTAAATAGACAGGGACAGAGGCAGCACTCTCCCTATTACAAGTCAGTGTAGCATCAAATGAGTTTGATGCTGTTAAAGTAGTTGCATAATGTTTCTTTGAGTTGCTTTATCTGCATCACAGTCCAAACATACACTCAAGCAAAAACTGAACCCAGAGACACGTCAGTGAAAGCACTGGCTTTGTCTACCTGAACATTACTCAGCTGCTTCCACTCTACTTTCCTTGTTGAATAAGTGGCTGTGTGTGCTAATTTATTTTACTGAAATTTATGGCGATTTATGCACACAGCTTTCCAGTAAAAACATTCTTTCAACTAGCCACACAAAATTTAATCAAAAGCTATCCAGCATGTGTGAGTAGACACACACACACACACACACACACACACACACACACACACTCATACACGCGCACGCACGCGCACACACACTCACGTACATGCGCACACACGCACACACACACACACACATACATACATACATACAGCACTGTGACAGCAGTTGTCCATGCCGGCCTGTGTCTGAGTTAATGGCTAATTAATGCTCTGGTTGAGCTGGCTCCCAGGGGAGCGCTGAAGAGACACCCACTGACTTTGACTGCAAGAGGTCAGACATATTCTGCTTTCTCTCTATTACTCATCTTTTTTAATCTTTTTCATCTCCTCCTTTCCCTTTTCTCTCATGTTTCCCGCCACCTTTGTTCCCTTTTTC
This sequence comes from Aulostomus chinensis, assembly GCF_037954235.1. Lineage (NCBI taxonomy): Eukaryota > Metazoa > Chordata > Actinopteri > Syngnathiformes > Aulostomidae > Aulostomus > Aulostomus chinensis. The sequence continues at coordinate 12,008,998 of NC_141329.1, read as the reverse complement.
TGACCCATGCCATTTTCTCTCTACTGACACTAGTAGGACATTATTAATCTCAATTCCCCATCATTAACTTCTCTCCCCTCTCTCTCAGTTTACTTCTGTGTCATGCTCACAAAGTTAGTGTCACAGAGTTCCTACAGTACTCTCCTCACCCTTCATAAATACAGTGGAGTGCCCTTGAGCACTAGAGAGTTGGCTCCAGTTCCAGTGGAGCTTCTCAGCAGTCAATCCTAAAATTCATGCTAATTGGAAAGAAAAAATATTGTGTTTGTTTTCTCAATTCTGGAGTTACCTCCGGGTTTGGGTCAATCACCCCAGCAGATAAAGATAAGGATGGCGCAATTGATGTTGAGACATGCTGATAGACTGTTTAATTCAGTACAGAAGAGCTAATGATGGCCTGTGCCTGAAAGATTTCACTTATACTTGTGTTTGTCCTGTTAAGAAAGAATAAGTGAGTGCTGCACATTTAGAAGTGAATGCAGCCATGAAGGGTTTCTACAGAAAATGTGTGCCACCCTTTGAGCCATGCGTTTGACTTCCATTATGTAAGCTGTTGTCATCTTGGCGACTAGCAAAAACATGTTTAAAATCCATCTTTTAAAAGAGGGGAAAACACAAAGACAATTAATATATAGAGAAGCTACACATAATAAATTACATTTATCCACAAAAGTGTGTAGTTTATAAATGGATTACTGATCCTGATTTATTAATTCCACTTTAATTTGGCAGTGTTTGAACAACTTCCGTATAACAATGATTAGGCTTACTAAATTATTTCAACAATGATGAGTTGATGTTCTGGTCCGTTGACCAATCATGTGCTCCACATTCTTCCTCTATTGTTTTCGTGATGGTAGCATCCGGTCAGGAGCATCCTAAGATCACCAAGAAAGAAGATAGTTATTTGCCACTTTTTAAATGTATGTCTAATTTAGCCAAAGATCAACAACAAGAGACAAAATAGTTATATGCCAGTTTTCTCCAGTGTAATCTCAGTTGAGCGGAGCGCCGAGGTGCTGCTGGGATGTGCCTGTTAGGCACTTCTGGTGGAAAACAAACCATTGATTAGAATGGACTTTTAAGAGCCACAACCCGCTCATGAGCTGCAGGGTCGGTATTGTGTAACTAGAACTTAATTTTCTCTTCCAATATTAAGCATTTGTGAGTTTTATTAATTTTATTTTGAACATTCAGAATCAGAAGCGTGAGCCAGTTCCTTTCACCCTACACTGAGAAGGTAGTTTGACAAGGAAAGAATGGAAGAGGCACATGCACAACACACAAGTCTATGCCTCCTGCATCTGTAAAGATGCCGTGTGTATCCCAACATGCAGAATGACGTTCTAGCACATTCTCCGTTGTTAAAGCTTGTAATACGCTGCTGAATGGATGGTTAATTGGTGACAAATATATTTACACTGAAAAGTTAAACAAGTGTAACGGAAAAACTAATCATGTGTGGAATGCTGCATTCAGTTAGATTGTCAGCGACTTGCATCAACTTTCATGGCATAAACACAAATCCTAGTTGTTGTCAGTGCTCGTACATCAGCGTGGATGGTAGAAACTTAACAATGTCAAGAGGAGGAATCTGATTGTTGTGAAAATTTGATACTATAGATTCACAAAAATTGTGTTTTTCTGTTTTCATAATGATCCGACTCCTCACCATAGATTAAGAACAAGACAGAAAGCCAAACTTCAGCCTCATACCAGTGCCTGTACAGAGCTCTAATGAGTGAAGAGAAACAGAGGATTGTTGAAGCTTTCATCCTAATCTGTGTCTTCTCCTCTGGGACTGTGGCACTGCTCTCCCCTGGCCCTGGTTCTTTGTTTTAATGATGGACTTGGCTGACTTGTACCAGGCATTGTGCTCATTCCACCGAAACAAGCAAATATTGATACACACTATCAATGTTAAGGATATTGAGACTTAGGTCAACTTTTGTAATTTAATCATTTTCACTGCATGAATTGATTGTAATTTCAGGCCTGGAAAAGTTAAAAAAACAAACAAACAAATAAAGCTAAAATGTTTTTTTTGGGATAATGTGCTTCAGAAAGACCTGAATATCAGAGTACTCGTTGTTAAGATGAAATGAGAAAAATATTTTGGTTAATATTGATTTAATTTAATACACATTCTTTTTTTATGGGGGAGGTTCTGAATAAATGGTTTCTGGCTTCTGATTTTGTGTCATAAAATGTTTGACAACCCAAATTTACGATATTAGCTGGCATAGTTTAATCATCCTGCAAGCTACCATAGCTTTTCCTTTGGGAGGGGTGAGGGGCTGCTATTTCCAACTTAATTTTTATGCCCCTTTCCCACCACCCACACTAAGGTGGGTAAACCCGCTGTTAAAAGGCAGTTGATCCTTTAGATTAGGAGTTGCCTGTCTGTTTTGTACTTTTGTGCTGTCACTTTTGACGTCAACTCAATGGAATTCATCGTATGAACCGGAGTGTTGTATCTTGGGCTTATAAACAAACATTTTTAACTGCAGTAAAAGAAGCATTGATAATCATGGTGTTTCTTAAATTTTTGTCGTGTCTGTTTTCCTAACTCGACACCAACTGAATGTTAGAGGACATTACTGCTTGAATGCATCAGCTTTTATTTGTGTCTGAGATGACATGAAATTGTGAAAATTGCAGACGGAGGCAACAAGCTGTCATTGGCTCCATGTATATATTCAATAGTGACCCTGACCGCTCTTCATGTGTAGGTCAACCGGCACTTTGAGTCGAGGTCTAGATTGGAGCAGGTGCCGGTGCCAGTGGTACAGCTTTGGCCAGTGTGCTCTAGATGTTACTGATCCTACACACTGGACTTTTAATGCTGCAATTATGAATATTTTCCATATTATCAATGGATCAAAAGACTAGTTTGTGACAGCTATAATATGAAAATCCTTTATAATACCTATGCATCTTCATTCTTTTAGCTTTTTTATGGTTGAGATTTAGAGAAGTAGAGAAGTATCTCTTAGGGCTTGTAACTGTACTGTGTTGTTTCACTGCTGCTCTGAATGAGGAAACCCTGAAAAACACATTCTAGATTTCTTACCCAGCACCAAATGGCAAAGTTGTCAGTGACCTGGTGAATATTGTGCTGCATGTTGGAGCTTCAGAAGATGTGGTGGTAGTGGATACAGGTGAGAGTAGGGACAAAAAGAAAGTATCACACATGACTGCAGCCTAAAATATGAATACTTAATGATGCAAATGTTATGCTAAATCTACATTCTATGCAGCCATAACGTGTTATATTTCTTTCATTTTTTTGTTAATAAAATAGCAAGATGTAGCACAAGTGAAATAGAGGAGACTATCTGCTCTTATTTAGGTCATTAACAGGAAGATGGTCTGCACACGGTCTGATGTCAGAGAACATGGCATGAAGCTCTAGTTATAATGGAGGTCATCATTTCCTCTATTAGAAGTCACCTTTTACTCCGGAGTCAGAGATGGAGAGTGAATCTCATACATTCATGTGCTGTCAAGATTATTAGATATTCGACTCTCCCGCCGAATCAGAATTGTAAATGTGTCTCGGCTCGGCTGTGTTGGCACATAGCTGCTGTACAGTAGCGAACATAACTGACTGAACAGCAGCCAAGATACCATCTTAATTAAAACGAAACATTAGCATCAATCAGTAGCTGCTAGACTGGAGTATGGGGAGGCTACCTGTGGTAATTTAAGGGTCCCCTGGAAAATGTAGAACAATTACATTTTTTAACAATTTAATTTTAACACCCTGGTGCTCACTGAATGTTGGTCAAATCTATCCCAGACGTCACCTTCCTAATACAGTGCCGGCAGATAATCATATTTAACAGTTTAAATCTCCGTTGGGACCTGGGGACCAAAAGGAGCTCATGCCTTTCTCTGTGGGAATCACTGGCTCAAAGAACGTGTTGAAACTGGCATTGATAATATTTCACACTCCTTTTGTGTTTAAATGATTTTTTTTTAATGGTTTGGTTAGAAATATGTTCAGAATAGAAATAGAATATATCGATTGTCACTGGAAGCTCCACGTACAATGAAATCAGGAGTGCTAATACAAACATTCTGTAAATGATTACTAAAAAAGTAAGATGTAAAAATATTGACATAAAATTGAGAGCAGGAAAAAGTAGTTAATATAGCATATGTTGGTTGTAAAGTGTTCAATGGGTAGCAGCATGAATGAGTGAAAATGAATGAAAATGAGTCTGTCAGTGTATTTTTGTGTTTGGTGTGCAAATTGCCCTGGGAAACTGTCTCTGAATCAGGAGGTGCATGTTTTGGCCAACCTGTGGTGCCTGCCAGTGGGCATCAGTTGAACAAGGTAGTGACCAGTGTGTGTGGAGTCTTTGATGATGTTGATGACTCTGCTGAGATAGTGTGATATGGTGATGTCCCCCAGTGAGGGAAGCAGGGGATTTTTTTTCCACTGTTTTTACAGTTCCCCTGTTCCCCTTCAATTAATTTACAGCCAACAAATCTCCATGAGCAAGCAAATCTTGTGATAGTGGTGATGAAAAACTTCCTTTAAACGGGTAGGGGCGTTGAGCAGATCTGGGCTCAATGGAAACAGCCATCTGCTTTGACCTGTTGGAACGAGAGCAGTATAACGGGGGCAAAGACAGAGACGGATAGGGGAAAGAGAGAGAGAAAGGAAAAACACGGGGGCAAAGACAAAGAGAGAGGGAAAGGAAGGGAAGAGAATGACAGACAGAAGGGAATGTGAATATGACCAAAGGAAAAATACAAGTGGAGGGAAAGACAGAGGGGCGGGGGGGGGGCACACAACACAACAAACAACAAACACTAACAACAGCAGTAGAAATGATAGTAAACTAGCTACAAATAATAACGTACTGATTACTTAAGCAATCAATTTCAGCATAATATGAACGTTCACAGTATGTGCTAACAAATGCAACACAAACACAATGTTGATATTAATGTTAGTACAGTATTACAAATACTCATATCAATACTACTAGTACTAGTACTTATACTAATACGGATATTTAGGGTGGCAACGAGCCCCCTCCAGCAGCAGCATCAGTCAGGGATCTGGAGGTGGGAAAGCACAAAGTCTCAGGGGGAAAATTCCAGTTAGTAACAAGCATTAGTACAGGAGGACAGAGAGGAGGAGAGAGAAGCCCAGTGTATCATGGGTGATCCCCAAGCAGTTTAAGCCTACAGCAGCATATCTAAGGGCCAGCAGCCCTAACTGTAAGCTTTATCAAAAAGGATGGTTTTATGTCTACTCTTAAATGTAGAGAGGGTATCTGAATCCCAGACCAAAACTGGGAGATGGTTCCACAGGAGGGGAGCCTAATGACTGAAGGCTCTGGTTCCCATTCTACTTTTGTAGACTCTAGGAGCCACAAGTAACCCTGCTTCCTGGGAGCAAAGGGTTCTAGTTGTAGGGAACTGAAAGCTCTGTTAGATAGGAAGATGCTTGATTGTTGAAGGCTTTATATGTTAGAAGGAGAATTTTGAATACTATTCTGAATTTGACAGGGAACCAAGGCAGAGAAGCCAGTACAGGAGAGACATGGTCTCTTCTACTAGTTCCTGTCAGTATACAGTCAGCAGCATTTTGGACCAGCTGGAGAGTCTTTAGAGATTTACTGGTGCAGCCGAAAGGAGAGAATTGCAGTAATCCAGCCTGGAAGTGACAAAAGCATGGACTAGTTTTTCTGCATCTTTTTTGTGAAAGGATGTGTCTGATCTTAACAATGTTGCACACATGAAAGAAGGCACTCCAGGAGATTTGTTGTATGTGAGAGTAGAAGGACAGATCCTGGTCAAAGAGAACACCCAGATTCCTTACAGTAGTGCTGGAGGCCAGGATAATGCCATTCAGGATACCTGTCTCATTTGATAAAGTGTTTCTAAGGTGTTTGGGCCCAGCATGTAACTTCAGGTATGTCAGAATTTAGTTAAAGACAATTGTGGGTCATCCATGTTTTTATTTCCTTCAGACAGGCCTCCAGTTTGGTCAGCCGATTGGTTTCATGTGGATGCATTGATAAGTAGAGCTGCGTATCGTCAGCTTAAGACTGAAAATTAATCAAGCGTTTCCAATGACCTAATGAGAGCGGATATAGGGTGAAGAGTACTGGTCCAAGCACAGACCACCATAGCCGACTCTAGTGGTGAAAAGAAAGATTTGATATTGGTGGACAGTTGGCCAAAATTTCTGGATTTAGAGTCATTCTTTTGGAGACAAGGTTTAATTAGCAGGTGTGTTTAATATGTACGATCCTGGGCTAAAGTCAATTCAGAGCAGCCTCTCATGACTACAGTTGTTCCAAATAGTTCAGTGAGGTGTGACAGAGGGCCCATTAGCTCCCCGTGTCCATGGGTCCAGTCATGTGCGTTAGCAAAAATGGGAAGATACACAATTGGTTTAAATGTATTTATAACACATTTCTTTTATGTCTATGTGAGACAGTTGTAAAATTGGCCTAACTGAACACATCTGAAAAGTAGAGGATAGGATAAGTAGTTTACGTTTAAAGAAGTTAAAGTTTAAAGAAAAAATGCACTTTTCTGTCAACAAATTCATCAAATCAAATCAGCAAGTCAAATTCTATTCAAAGCACATTTAATAAGGCAGCTCAATTTGCCTCACTTTAGAAGAATGATAAATCCATCATCAAAGTTGTCACAAAGATTTAAAAAAAAAAAATTTACATTTAAAATACAGGAAGAATGATTCATATCTTCTAACAGGCAGAAACAATGTGCAGAGCTGGATGTTGTGTGTGCGACCATCTGAATTGACTGCTCTGCTAAAAGAGGCGAGAATAACTTCATGTTGATGGTTCAGTGGACAGCACATCTACCATCTAGAGTTTGATTTCCAGGCAGGTTATCATTTTCACCATAACATTTTGACTTGGGCTTTCCTAAATGTTTCGACTTGGGGAACTTTTTAACACTGACCTTGGCAAAAGCAAGTGCTTGACGAGGTCACAACATTAATAACTCGTATGGAGTTCACTCTTGTTTGGCAGTGTGTTTTTGGGCAGTCAGATAGGGGAAGCTGAAAGAGATTATTTAGGCATTTAAAATGTACTGGTTCTTCCTGGAATGATGTGTGCAGTTGCTGACGTTAATCCATCCTGCCGTCTTCTCCTCTCTCTTTCTTTGGTTCTTTCTTTTGTTTATTTATTCTAGCTGGTGCTTTTTTCGGGGAAGCTAAACACCATCGCCAGTATTGTGACCATTTTCTTCCTGCTGGTGTATGCTGCTGTGGACTTGGCATGCCTCGCGCTGGAATGGGCATCAGCACCTAATTTCAGGTAAGACACACACACACACACACACAACTCCAGTATATGGGCCGTGAGTGTCAGAAATGCATAATTACATTTTCACACAGAAATATAGCACAGCAGTAATGAAGACATGCCTTTGCCTATCATACACTTGCACCACTCACTTTCCATTGATAATGAAGATCTTGTTACCCTGTAACTTCCGAAAGCACTTTTCCTTTTTTTCCCCCAGCAATCCTACTCTTTCTCCTTCTGTCGTTTCTCCCTCTACCATTGTTTATTTATGTGTGAAGGGGAGGGGGTTTGCTTGCCAGTTGGATGCTGCTATACTGACTGGGTACTAATTAAAAGACATAAACCTGGCCCCCGCTTATAGCTCCACATTGGCGAGGGACCGACAATAAAACTGTGTGAGGATGTGCATGTTTTTGTGGGGAACTGGATATTCAAGTAACCGGGTGTGGAGACGCTAAGAGATTTAAATTTACAATGTTTGTGCATCCGTGTTTGCTTGTGTTGTTGGTATTTCAGGGACACTCGCAATGATCCTGATTTATAAATGCTCCCTGAAGCCATTTTCACACAGCAGGAGCATGAGGAGCAAGCTGGTGTGTGTGCTAGCTCAGTGATTCCATCATGACACTGCCAGAGGTTGGCATATATATGAGAGTCTCAGTTGTAGGCTAGCGACTTTGGCAGAGGTCTTTTCGTTTATAAATGTACATCTCTGTGTGCAATAACCTATACTGTTTTCCAAGAGACATATCTTCCATGATTAAACTCTTCCACTAGCTCTAACACACCTTCTAAACATGACTGCAAATGTTTGTGTTTGTTATTGAGGAGAGAATCTGTTGAACACCGTGCATCACCTTCTTATCATGACGGAAGGCCCCCAGTGCTGAATTTTCGATGATGGGTTCATCTTCAGAGATAGTTGGATATTAGTCTGGAAACATGTGAGAAAGCTGGCAGCTTCCCACATCTAGCACTCATCCGTCAAGTGTATCAGGACATTGCAGGAAACATTGTAAACACATGTGCATCTGAAAAACAAAGAGGATGACGACCGGTTTTCGAATAAGTTAGTTCTTCTTGTTTTATTGATCCTCAGCAGAGTAGGATTAATTTAGCGGCTGAACTCCTTAACATGCTATAGGAGGGTGTTGGCAAATTATACTAATTGTTGCAAATTGCATTTGCTCACCACAGTTGTTCACCTGAACGTTGATGTTTTTTTGTTAGCATTCACATCCCTGCTAAGCTGTTAGCTGCACATACAGAATACTGTATGTGCAAAGAGACTACTTTGTTTCCGTTCCTTGTCATATATCGCTAAAAATCCAGACCATTTACAAATATCTCTCGCCAGCATGACCCTCACACACACACACACACAATTTCCCAACAGCAATAAAATGAACTTAAGTACAGATAGATGTTACAAGTATTTATTTTAGTGCGCAGAAACAACAGTTTACAGAAATTAAAATTACTATGTCCAGTCTTGCCGTGAAAAAAACAACTTTACAGCATAGTTTCTAGTGTATAGTTTAATCAACACTACCAAAGATACCATGGACTTTATTTGTCACGAATGATGACATAAAGCATTCATCTTATATTTTCATATGTTAAAAATAAGAGCTATACAGAGAGAGAGAGGGAGAGCGAGCTGTTTTGAAGTTAACTTCCTCTTGGTACATTGAGTGGTTTTGGCTTTATGCTTAAGTGTGACAAATATGTCTCTTTTCTCACATAGTGGGTTTATTGCCATGAGCTATAAATTACGTAGATTATATAACAAACCAGTATTATTTTTAATCACCTAATTTGTCTCAACATTATACTTTTAAAAATGATTGAGGCTTCACAATTGATCTCTAATCAAATCTAATCAAAGTTGCAATGTGACCTACTGGATTTTCAAATTGCAGTGTATCAAAGTACCATTTTAAATGAAATGATTTGGTACTGCAGAGATATCCTGCTGCTACATAATATTCTACTGATTTAAGAAACCACCTTTGTCTTATACTGATTCACACAAAAAACACACAGTTGTCATTTCACCAGCCAGTTTGTATCTGTTTTTTTTCCCTTGATGTATTATTCTTCATTTCTCTTTAAGTTCAATTGAGAGACAAGCCATTATCCATCGTCATCTTCCGCTTATTCCTACACATTAAGGGTGCCCGAGCTGGGACTCGAACCCGGAACCCTCTTGCTGTGAGGCCACAGTGCTAACCACTGCACCACCGTGCAGCCCCAAGCCATTATTATCATTATTATTTTTTTTATATTTATGGTTTGCCCTGTTGTTCCCAGAGCACATGCTTAATTTTGAGTAGATTGCCTGATATATTCACAGAAGTTGGTAGCTCACAAACCATTTTGTGTGGCTCCCTATAGTTGGACCATGCAGTGGTGTATAGTGATGCTTGACCAAAGTATCTGAGGCTCATCCAAGCCTTGTTTGATCAGCTTACCTGAGCAAACCTACCAGTGAACCTAGCAAAGGGTGACTTTGGTTGATTTGGTCATTGTGACATTTTGGGTATTATGCATAGTAGGGGTGCAACCATTATACAAACCAAAGGTTAGGTTTGTTTTGCAGTTTGTGGGTCATGGTTTTGGTTTCAGTTCAGTTTGTATTGCAAAGTAAGGAGAAGAAAAAACATCCCCAACGAAGAACAGCAACATGGAGAGACACACAGACTGTGTTGAAATGAATACAAAACAGAAAAATCAAGTTTTCGGATCAACACAATAATTAAACTCTTTCTAACATCATGTAAATGTACTGATTAACGCTACTGTGTTTTTACTGTCATTTATGGTCGTCTTTGTTATCTTCTCTGTACCCTCTTAGTGAAGGCAGAGATGATGAGCCGCGGTGTGTTTGTGCCTGTGTGTGTGTGTGTGTGTGTGTGTGTGTGTGTGTGTGTGTGTGTGTGTGTGTGTGTGTGTGTGTGTGTGTGTGTGTGTGTGTGTGTGTGTGTGCTGCATATGCAGTTGATACACAACCTCATATCATTTTTTTTTCCCCTTACGGAATTACAGTTGAAAAGTGCGGTCACCATTTGCAGATTAAACCTTTTGTTTGTGAATTGAAATATTCATTTTTGCATCCCTTTGTATCCCTTATGATAGCCCATATGAATTGGTTATATTGGTAGAAGTGTTCTGAGTCTTCTGAAAATGATCCAGTCATCTTTTTACTCTTTATTTAACTTATGATGAGGTTGTGCTTATCCTCACAGTCGTACCATCGACTGTGGATTTGACACCTCAGATACTGTGGAAATGTTATGCCTGATTTATTGTCTGGAGCTGAACTTTTTTTGTTAACTGGTCCACTTTGTCTTCCATTTCCACTGCTTCCCTCTCCTGACTCCTAGATTACTTCTTAGCTAACAAGTTGCTGAGTGGGAGTTGGTGAGCGGTGAAATTGGTACAGTTTTAGATGATGTAAAGGTAACACATTTGTGAGCCACATAATTTTGTAAATCCTGAAAATATTGAAAATATGTTTGTCATCTGGGGCTCATTGGACTGAGAATGCATATAACAAGTAGGCCTGGTCAGAAACTCTCCCTTCTCACCATGGCTAGCACCCAGACTGATGCCTCACACGCACACAAGCATACACCATGCGACTTATTTCCCTAATCCCTACACTATTTTTTGTAAAACCCACAGGTTGAGTCATGACTGACGTTGTAGTGACAAAATTGGGGTCAGAGCCTATCCCAGCAGCTTTCTGGCGAGGTTCACCCTGCACGGGTCATCAGTCCACTGGGCCAACACATAGAGACAGACAACCATTCACAGTCACACCTACGGTCAATTTAGAGTATCAATCAGCCTCGTCCCCTCTTGATGTCTTTGGACTGTGAGAGGAAGCTGGAGTACCAGAGAGAACCCACACAGGCACAACATGCAAACTCCACACAGAAAGACCCCGTGCTCGAGCCGGGGGTTGAGCCCAGAACCTTCTTGCTGTGAGGCGACAGCGCTGGCCACTGCACCACTGTGCCGCCACCACTTTTGTCTCCAGGCAAATTGTTTTAACCCAGCAGCCTCTAAACACACATATGTTGGATTTCTTACCCTGTTTTCTGTGCATCCTATGACAAAGGCAGTTTTGCATTTGGACCACACTTTAAATAAGAGCTCTCACACAAATATATTAACGCCCGAAAAACACTGGGTCAGTCTATTTTTGCTATCAGTATAATCAACAGGAGCAGCTACACAGACCACATTGGTCAAGTAAATCACAGCACATCTCATCTCCATTTTTACCAACAGGTTTAGTTGCCTGCCTGTCCTTCGGGCATTTAACATAACCCAAACTTCACAGAAATGTAGAAAAACAGAGTATTTAGAAATTATGTAATGAACACCTTTTTTCCATCATTGGTTACATGAAAGGCTGCACAGTGGTGCAGTGGTCAGCTCTGTCGCCTCACAGCAAGAAGGTTCCAGGTTCGAGTCCCGGCTCAGGCTCGGGATCTTTCTGTGTGGAGTCTCCATGTTCTCCCTGTTCCTGTGTGGGTTCTCTCTGGTACTCCAGCTTCTTCCCACTGTCCAAAGACATCAAGAGGGGACGAGGCTGATTGATACTCTAAATTGACTGTAGGTGTGACTGTGAGTGTGAATGGTTGTTTGTCTATGTATGTTGGCCCTGCGATGGACTGGCGACCTGTCCAGAGTGAACCCTGCCTCTTGCTCTTAGACGCTGGGATAGGCTCCAGCCCCCTGCGACCCTTAACAGGAATAAGCGGAATACAATGGATGGATGGTTACATAAAGCTGCAGAGCATTTTTCCACATAAAATAGATTTATCAAATCAGTGTCAATAAATGATGCTGTGTTGGTAGAGATCACGTAGGGCAGCTGATCACAAGGAAACTGAGCTGATGGAAGGGCTAAAAGAAAAATAAAGCCTCTCACCTGCTGAAGTTTACACATCACGTGCACCCCAGGATACCTTCAGGCCTGTACTGTTATGTTGCATTTAAGACAGTGGAAAAGTTATGTCATCTTTTAAAATAAGGAAATAAATGTGAACTCCCTACATGCTGGAATAGTTAATGTTCAACTCAACTCTGTAACTGGCATCCTATTTAATTTGTTGTTTTAAATTTTCTTATACTTTATTAAGATTATATTTTTTGAAAAATGAAGTTGATATTGACAAAGGAGATAGGTATTATGTTTTGGATTTTTAATCCCTGTTGTACCAAAAATGAACCAAACTGTGATATTACAAGGAGAGGTACACACTGGAGTATGATATTGTGTAACAATACAAACCTAATGGAGAGAAAATAATTGTTTCCCCTTCAGTGTGGGTGGGACTTAATTGTGCACTCAGTCTCTATTAGCTCTGTTACATCTATTAGCTGACTGTGGAAACAGATATCTATCAGTGAAACATTCAAGTCCAGGAATAAGAAAACCTTTTCATCACTGGAGGGAGACATTGTGGGCGGCATGGCTCAGGGGTGGAGTGGCCGTCTAGCAACCAAAGGGTCGCTGGTTTGATCCCCGACCCCGGTGACCATGTCAAAGTGTCCTTGAGCAAGGTACTGAACCCATAATTGCTCCTGATGAGTAGGTTGGCGCCTTGCATGGTAGCCTCCACCATCAATGTGTGAATGGGTGAATGAGATGACACTGTAAAGCGCTTTGAGTACTGCTAAGGTAGAAAAGCGCTATATAAAATTGAGTCCATTTTCCATTCATTTCTGCAGTATCAACATCAGTTGTACATGTACTTTTACTCTGGTAAAGCGAGAAAGTGTGTTGAAGACTTACTGTGAGACAATTCAGAACCTCTATGTAACACACTCTACAGCGTCTCCTGTGCCTTCTATGTCAAGTGCTATCGGTTGCTTGTGCCTCGTTATCGCTGCATGACGTCCGGCAATGGCTACAGGACATAAAGTTAAACACGCAAAACTTTGCCTGCCATTGATTTCTCCTCTCCCTCTCCTCAACTGAGGAACCCCACGGGGTCCCCACAGCTGATAAGACGGCTTGTTGTTCAGTCGATTCGCCGTCTCCGTCCACTTCCCCCGAGTTGTTAATTCTGCTTATTGTTGCTGTGTCATTGGGCATTTTTTCTGTTTGGTGGTTTATTTATCTATATTTTTCTTGTACTCTCGCCCTCTTTCATCCTGCGCTCTGTCTGGCTCTCTCCCATGTCTCTTTCCAGGCGAAAAGAATTAAAAGCCATTTAGCGCCCTCTCTCCCCCTGAGAACAGCTCTGTAATTAGCATAACTAATTTAGCAGAAATATTTCCCTTAAATTTGCTGTTGTGTAGGAAAGGGATTGAAATTATGATGTAGCGGAAAAGATGTCTGCTTGTTAACTCTGTGTGTGTGTGTGTGTGTGTGTGTGTGTGTGTATGCGTGCGTGTGTGTGTGTGTGTGTGTGTGTGTGTGTGTGTGTGTGTGTGTGTGTTAGTAACACAGCAGTGAAGGTATGCAATTTGGAGACTGAGATCCAAGTCACGCTTTTTCCTGATCGCTGATGTGTGAGTGCATCTGCCTCTTGGACTCTATGTGTATTTGTGTGTGTGTGTGTGTGTGTGTGTGTGTGTGTGTGTGTGTGTGTGTGTGTGTGTGTGTGTGTAGTTGTGTGCATGTGCGTTTGTAGTTTTATCTCTGCGTGAGGGGGCTTTTGTTGGCTACAGCTTTATCAGTGGTGGCTCCAGCTGTGTGCAGTGTTCCTGAGGGGGTGCTGCGTGTCCTGCTGATGCTGCTCAGGCCCTGGACTAGTAGCTTAAACACGCATCAGCGCACACATGAACACACATACATGCATACAGTATCACAGGGTCACTGGCCAGGATTCAGGACATAACTGTGCACTCCACTCTGATGCCAATTGATGTTTGTGGAAAGCTTTGAACTCGGCCGCATACGGGAAATGACCTTCAGTCAGAGTGGACAAGTGAAAGCAACAACTATCAGCTCAACTCACACACACACACACACACACACACACACACACACTCACACGCTTTACCAGTTCAGGGCCATCTGCTGTCCAAATTACAGCTGCATATTCTCTGCAGCCGCTTTGATTGTCTTTGTAATAATCTGTGAATTGTCCAGCTGAACCATTAACTCTAAAAACAAAAGCTCCACCCTCTGCCAACCCCATCCTTTGTCCAAATACGAGTCGGAGCAATCTGACCGGACCGTGTTATTAAATGAGATTAGGGTGTCTTTAAACCTAGATGGTTCATCAACTACGTCTGTATGGATGAGAGAAAATTGGATGTGTGAGAATCATTTTCTGTAAATGGAGGGGTATGACTTGATGATGGGTTGCGAATAAAGGCTCATGCCTCAGATGACAATATAAACTCAGAGCTCTGCCATTTAGGTTTTGATAAGGGTCTGTGAGCTTGCCCTGTATCAATTTACATGTAGATGTACTCTGTAGTAATTCACTTCAATGTCGATGTATGGTTGGGCCGATGGTCGATGCCATTGTCCATTGCAGTTTGTCTGTCATTGCTGCTGAGCCCTCTACCATCATAGCATAGTTGTTTAATAGCCTTTAAATTTCATAGATTTAAAGCCTTGGGTGAAGCCAAGCTCACTTGGTTACTTTCGTGGCAGCTGTTTTTCTTTACTTTGAGTTGCTGTTACTGTGCATCTTTCAATCAAGTGGTTTTTGTGTTTAGCTTAGCATCCTCAGTCTAGCTAGCAGGGTTGGTTAAAGTTTAACACAACAAGTTGCATACTTATTGCAGTGCCAGACTTATTTAAAGTCAGCACAGGGATGTATGTTCGACATTCCCCTTGCAGGAGTGCAAGTCTCTCTGTTGAACAGTTTTTCTGAGCAAGACAGCAGGAGGTTGCTGTCAAAGCAAGTGGTAGATGGTGATGACTCAATTGGGGGGACTGTCTAGCTAGTCGGCTTTGTGATACGAGACAGCGTAAGTGTGCCCTCCACGTAAAAATGAAGTCATGGTCGATTGGTGATGTTTCACAATGGACTGGGGCTCCCTGTGTTCTGGGGGTTTCTGGGTACCCTGGTGGCTTGGTCCTGACCTGCCTGCTATCCTGGACTGGGGGCGTGATGTCCTGGTCCCCCACATCAGCTACAGTCAGCTACCCACAGCATCCAAGACAAACCGTAGCACACACATAGACGCACACATACACACGCACATACACACGTGCGGTGCACAACTGATCCATAATCACACATTCAGACATTTATCTAAAAATTATGTTAAACCAAATGGTAAGCCTGCACTGGAAATTCTGCAACCAATGTTTTTTCTTTTTTTTCTCTCTGTTGTTATTGTTGTTATTGTTTTTTTGTTGTTGTTTTTCTGCTGTTTTTGTGTGTGTGTGTGTGTGTGTGTGTGTGTGTGTGTGTGTGTGTGTGTCTCCCCCCCATTGTCTTCCCTATCCTGTCCCTGTTCTCTCTTCCTATCCACTCCTGAGCCTCAGTCCGTTAGCTTCATCAATGAACCAACACCATTCCAAATAAAATTAAGCACAAATGGCGATAGGAGGAGTTTATCAGATTCCTCCTTTGCAGTTTTAAACTATCTAATTATATCAACCTGGGACTAGTGTGTGTGTGGGACTTCTTGGATTTGTTGACAACTTCAGAGCATGAATTACTGTTAGATCTGCGTCAGTCCTGTTGCCATGTGATTTAGATCACAGTTCAAATACTGGTCTGAGAAAACCCAGTCAGAAGGCAGTGTGGATGCACACATACATTAAAGCAGGGGTCACCAACGTGGTGCCCGCGGGCACGGTTTCGCCCGCAAGGACCACGTGAGTCGCCCGCGGGCCTGTTCTAAAAATAGCTCACCACAGCACCACTCACCAGTGAGCTGCATCTAATTTTTTTTTCTATTCTTTAATCACACTTGCATTGCTGTGAATTAGAAAATGACAACAGGCCTGTCCCAGATTTATCTATGTATAAACAGGTTTTTATATAAAGAGGTAAAAAAACAAATTTTGTATGTATACAATCTCTATATGTGTGTCAATATGGTAGCCCTTCACATGAATTGGTACCCAAGGAGCAGCTCTCCGCTTCACAAAGGTTGGTGACCCCTGCATTAAAGTATACAGAAGAGAAGAGATGCTTGCACCTGATGGCTCTGATGCAGGACCACCTATGTACACTGTCAGAGGAGTTGGAGACATACTTCCCCTCTGCAAAGGATACGAGGATAGGAAGAGTTCCTTTACCTCTGAGCTGTCACACACTTGTGAGGCCGAATTTTCAGCTTTGACTGCCACCAAAAGGCTACACAGCAATCTGGATGTTAGAAACACACGGCTGTCACACAACACACACAACGCCATGTTACAACTATTATTGTGTCTCTGACAACAGGCAAGGGCTCTCAGTGATGGTGAGATACATTTTCAGGTTGCATTCTGTGTGTAATGTACTTCATATTCGATCAGAAATATGAACACTGCTGTCTGCTTTGTGTTGTCAGAAAGGATCGGGTCCACTGATTTATTCTGTCTCTACTGGAACTTCTATATCAGTATAAACTATTTTATGCTAAATGGACTGTATCTATGTAGTACTGCTCTACTTAAGCGTGAGTCAAAGTGCTTCACAGTGTTGCCTCACTCACACACATGCAGGCACGCACGCACACACACACACACACACACACACAGATGCACACATGCGCACACACACTGATGGTGGGGGCCATCATGCAAGGTACCAACCTGCTCATCAGGAACAATTGGGTAATTTGAATCCAATAACTTACTCAAGGATGTACGGTGACATCAATTTAGATTTTCATCCAAAGATGAACAGAAGGACGTTAAACGACGACAGCAACATTAACACTGTAGAAACATGCATCTGGTACAAGGGTCACAAATTTATAGAGACTGAGTTTTCTGCTGAAAATTAGTTAATACTTGTCCACTTAAGTACTTTTCTGTTGATCTGAATTCTGTGGCTCTTCCCTAACCCTGATTAAATCAGCGAGACTCCAGTAAGATCTATTGTGTTTAAAGGCTGCTGTACCGAGCATAAATAGCAGCCAAACCATAGCTCAGTTTGTCTGAGAGAAGAAGGATAACTTCTCTTAGATGGATATGCTCTAAGGGCCATATGTACATAGCTGACAGAAGTAAAACCAAATTATAAAACTGAGTAGATAAAAAGTGAAGTTGAATATTTAGTGCATCGTGCATTTTATTTCATACATATTACGTTATTAATAAATTGTTTTATGCTAAGTGAAATTTTTTTTAATTTGAAAATATTGATTCCCCACAACAGATTTTAGGACTTCATCCTTTGAATACCGTCTGAAGGTGGAGACGTAAAGGAGGCATTGGTGCAGAGAAAATAGACGAGATGCTGCTGTTTAGAATGGTGTCTTTTCATGACATAATGGCCTTGTATGTGATTAATCAGAGACTGTGATGAGCCGATCGCATTCCTGCACAAGCATTGGTGGATTTAACAGCAGGTTTCACTCTGGGGACCTGGAGATCATGTGGTGAGGTTGTCATTGCACTTTCCACGAGTGTTGACTGACGTAATGTCTCATACACTCACTGACCTCTCACTTATAGAGACTGTCATCTCCTGGCAGCATGCTCATCTGTGTGTGTGTGTGTGTGTTGTGTGTGTGTGTGTGTGTGTGTGTGTGTGTGTGTGTCTCTCAGTGAGAGAGAGAGGGAGAGTAAGGATAAAGTTTTTGCCCTCACTTTCCTTTAATTATGACGTGTTTCTTGGCTTAATGCCGGGCCTCCTCTCCATCTTCATCCCTCTCCTCTTTTTTAATGTCTCTCAGGGCTTGATTTGCGACGATTATTTCAGTGTCCTTTTGCTGAGTCAGCTAAGTGACATCACTTGCTGGAGAACCAGTGAGGAGACAGGTGAAGGGGTGAGAGTGAGGTGATTGTATGGAGGGGGACCATTGTCGCTGATGATAGAGGGACAGGAGAGACAAAAGAGATGGGTGGGGGAGAGCAGACCGGATGGGTGAGCTTTTATCGTAATTACAGCTACTTTCCAACGGGATGGAGACAGGGATTAGAGGAGGGAAATGTGGCAACCCCTGAAGCAAAGTGATCAAGTTGAGAAGAGACACAAGCAAACTTCGAAGATAGTTGGCCCATGCAGTGCAACAGCAGAAACTGACTAGAATACATCCAGACACAACAAGATGATCACAGGTGCAGTCATTGGTGTCTGGATAAATGCATGGGTTCGATTTTAGCATTTAGATTTAACAGTCGTAATACAATATTTTCCTCCTCGATTTCTACCTGTCACGGTGACCTTGAACTTTGCGCTCCAAAAGCTTTTGAGTCCCAAAGGATGTTCCAGACTTACCCTGTTCATGATAATGGGATCGACATTAGGATGAGCAACCCATGGTTGTTTGGGATGCAGAGGCATAAATAGCCAGTTTGAGCAAGTGTGTTAAGACAAGGTCAACTTTTCCAAAGCAAAGTTTACAAATTCAGATTGTGTTCTTATGTCTTTGTCACTGACTCCAGCTCACAAATGCAATTCTGTGCATGTGGTTCCACCAGAACCTGATTTGTTGTTAAGGGCTATGCGATAGGATTATTTTGGCTACTGCTAATTAAAGGTCATCTTCCTTTATTCATTTATTGATACTGGTAAACCAATTACCAGTGAGGTTGAAAATTAAGGGTAAACGGTAGATCCGTCTCAGTTACACAGAATGACACTTTTACAACAATGCAAAATATCAGCTTTCAGTAGGTTTGATGTGCAGGTATAAGAGAATTTGCTTTCAAGATCCGCTCACTTTCCCCATTGCTGTTCCTCTACTTCTCTGTGTCTGCATCTTCCATTCCCTTGTGTGTCTCTTCTTCTTTAATTCAGCCTCCTGGCACTGTCACCCCCTCCTATGCTCTCAGTATATTAGCCCCTTTCCCCTGTGTTCAGTGCTGCTTACTTCTCTCCCGCTTCAGAAAGTCCAAATGTGCCAGAGGGCCAACAGACAAAGGTGGTCGGTCATTTGAGCTGCATTATGTAATTATAGCTGGTACTATTTTAAAGACTGTTGATGTGAATGGTGGCAGTCGCAGCAGGAAATTAGGGTCAGTGACATAGGGCTCCAAAAGTGTAAGTAAGTTTAAGTGTAAGGGACTCCATTCTTGGTGGAACTCCACAAACTCTTCAGATTGTCCATCCATCCATCCATCCATTTTGTATATGCATGGGGGGGGGGGGGGGGGCAGACATTGGGCAAGAGTAGGGGTTCACCCTGGATGGGTTGCCAATCGGTCACAAGGCCACAAGGCCATCAGAGGAAATTAGGAGTTCAGTACCTTGCTCAAGGATACGTCGACATGGTCACCGGGGTAGTGAGGATCGAACTAGCGACCCTTCAGTTGCTAGACAGCCACTCTACCTCTGAACCTCTTCAGATCATTTACACTTAAAATGCACAGGTACAAATGAGCAATGAATTTCACTAATGCTCACAACTATATTTAATTTTACGCTCATGCACATAAACACAGTGCATTTTGCTGTGGCATTGTATTGCTTGTGTGTGTTTATGTTAATTGCTCTTTTTCCAGAATTAATTCTGTATTTGCTTTGATTCTACCGCACAGCTTCATATTAGAAAGTCAAAGTGTGTTTGTGTGTGTGTGTGTGTGTGTGGGGGGGGGGGGGGGGTTGTGCTTCATTTTTAATTAATATCTTGAAAATTAAATGTAAGCATGGCCAAAATTGCATCATATAAATGTGTATTGGTTGACATGTGTCAGTAAAAAGTCCTTTGTTTACATTTCTATAAAAAACATTCACTTAACCCTGTATATTCCAAGTGCAGTGGAAGTACAAGAGTGTGCTTGCCAGGTGACGTGCATCGTGTTCAGCTTCCAGAGCTCATAGGGCACACATTCTCTTGCAAATTTTCCAATTAATACCCGAGTAAAATTGATTCGGATAAATACAACAGCTTTACAGCTTTTGGTTACAAAAATTCATTACATTGACCATCATGTGACATTAAAATTGTATAGTGGAACCCAGACAAATGTATTGTTTTTCTTGTTGTGTAGCCTCTCTTTAAAAGATTCACTCATCATTGATAAGTTCATTCTCCAAATGTCTGTTGCTTGTGCTTCATGTTCACACTCAGGATGACAAAGGAAAATATATACAGAGAAACAGATAACTAGAAGTACAGCACCACACAATGATGTGTGTCTGTCACGGTGACCATTGACCACCAAAATCTTTTCTATTGTCTTTGAGTCCCAGTGCACATTTGTGGCAAACTTGGATGCATTCCTTCAAGGCATACCTGAGATATGTATAGAACTGGAGACTGCTGTCAAAAATGCTGTGAGAATAAGGTCAGTAATGACAATAAATAAGACTAAACATGTATTTCTTTTCTCTTGCCAAACTTGAATGATACATCATTCCTGTTTAATTGACCTTTTCAAACTAGGTGGATTTAAAAGCATGTTAGCAGAATCTTAATTTTTTAATGAAATCTCTTGTGTTTGGTTGAATCCCCCTTTTTCCATTTGGGAAGTCCCTCTTCACAGGAGTAGGATTGCAGCTTGTTACTAACAAAAGGATTTTCTTGCCTCTAAAGAATCCCTGTAAAAAAAACTTTAATCAGAGAACCTCTCTTTGATAACCCTCAAAAAAAGGCCACAACTCTATCACCAGAAACTGCCTGATTGCTTTCAAAACTTTGGAGCAATATCAGTTCATCTGTGAGGACTTCATACAAGGGTAACCTTGTTAATATCACCTTGAGAGTACTTAGGAGCTGAATCGATTTGTCCTTGATTCAAGTTCTGCTTTTGACTGATTCCAAACCTTCTGAACCGGCGAAACCATACCTTAAAAATCAAATCGGATGCATATTTATTCATCGGTTATTCTTTATACCTCTAGCAGCGGTCAAAATGGAATTTTGGGTTGGAAATGGGGCTTTTCCGAACAATCGTTGGGTAGAATTGTTATTGAAGTAGTTTCTGTTACAACCTTAAATAATTAATCGACTTACTGCCATTTTTTAGGGAAGATCCTGTAGATCCTGGTTCCTGAATAGTGTTGTAGGCTGTTAGCAGTACGTAGCTATTCACGGAACAGCAATTTTTGATGTTAGGAAATTTTTATAAGGGTACGTCCTTGGTGGATGTAAATGTTCTTTGGGGACTTTATAGTTTTGATTTTGTTTTTAAAAAGCATGTCGACTGTTATTCTTTCCTGTTTAAATTGATCCATTTTACCGCCCATTTCATATGTTTTTTTTTTAATGTGTGAAAGTATCCAGTCTTGATATTCTTGCAAAACATCACAGTTTAGTTTTTGTTTCTTCCTTTTGTACGCTTGATACTCGAAACAATCAATGACCAAATCTAACCCCCACCATACACAGATATATCAAAATGTATTTATCGCGGAGGATCCTCTATTCACCTGAGGTTTCTTTCATCTATAATAATGACTTATTTTCTTTTCTCCGCAGGCCCACTTTCCGCTATTTCACCTGGCACACGTGTGTGTTAGGTATTGTTGGCTGCGCCGTCATGATGTTCCTCATCAACGCCATCTATGCCTCAGCCAGCATAGCCTTCATGCTTCTGCTGCTTCTGCTGATTCACTACCTCAGTCCCACCTCCAGCTGGGGATACATCAGCCAGGCTCTTATATTCCACCAGGTCAGGCAGAGAAACATTGAGACACACTCACACACACACACACACACCCTCAATACTGCTATGTCATTACTGGAGCAACTAAAATCTCAGCCCCTCAACTTTAGAAGAGCCTGTACCTTTGCCAAGCAATCATTTCATCAGGTTTATAGGGACACACAAACACAAACAGACTGCTGCCTCACTCTCAGCCAGGCACTTTGCATTTAGCAGACACACACATTTTCCCACTTTTCCCTCGCATTCACACAAAATACTTTGTTGTCATTGCTACAGCAGCCATCTATCACATTTATATCAAGCTCACCAGACACATACATACATTTACATTTTTCCTCCTCAGTAAAGCAACCTGCTTTTATTACAACATTTACAAACATTCACAGCTGTACATCATCCAGCTCTCCATGTCCTCTATCTTGCGAGCCTGTTGCTCTCAAGGAGAAGGGGCACCATTGCCAGGAAGGCCCATTGCCGAGGGGAATCGTTGCCAAGGCTGCAGGCAGGGGTTATGGGTGGGGGGTTGGGGTTTGGGGGGGGGGGGGGGGGGGGGCTGGCAGGGTTTGCCAGCAGCTTGTCAGGAGGCAGAACATTATTACAACCACTTAACTTATTGCACTTTTCCTCCTCCTCCTCCTCCTCCTTCTTCACCTTCCTTCCTTTCTTATACTACCTCCCCCCTCCTTCCACTCTCTCTGCTTTTTCTCTCACCTCAAACAGAAGGAACCAGCTCAGTCCGATTTAAAAGATTACTCTAATAAGCCTAACGGGAGAGGTCTCATGTGTGCATGTAAATATCTCTCACATGCCCTTTTTTTTCTTCTTTTTTTGTCTTCCTTTTTTTTTTATTGTTCTTGCCCCTCCAAGTAGCAGCCAGTGTGGCTGAATGCCAGCTAGGTGACATTGCAACGGGGACGGCTTGCCAGAAAAACACACCAGGAGATAACGGACAGTGTTGAGAAACGAAAAAAAGGAGGAGGAAAAAGACAAACTGAGGCAAGAAATGCTGATGGTATCACAGCAGGAAGAAGATAGAGACAGAATATAAGCAGAGGAGGGGGGGGGGTTGTGAAAATGGAGTGATGGATGAGACTGAGGCGAAAGAGAAATGATGATAGCTTGATGGATGAGAAGACAGGAGGAAATGGAGAGATAAAGGGAGACAGATGATTAGATGAGTAGAGGCAGTCAGTTCCTGAGACCTTTTTTTGTTTTGTTTTAATAGTAATTACCAGTCACAAACACAAAAACAGTTATGGTGACAGTAATGTCGGAAATGGTTGTAACTTAATGCTTGATGGATAACTGCACGGACCTTGAGTTCGACATGTTTTTCTAAGACGATCATTATCTAAAGTAAAGCCACTCTTTGATATCAATACCTCAAACCTATTAAATACACCCTAAAAGTGTTTCAGGTCATTCTCAAGGGACTCTGCTCCATTTAAGAGCTGTTTATCACAGGCACTAAATAGTGCCACTTGTGAAATTGCCTTAAAGGAGTTGAGGCTCAATCCCAAACAAGCTTCTATACACTCCCCCTCCCTTTTAGCATTCGCGTGATGGGTTCATCAGATGAAGGGCATCCCAAATTTAGTAGTAGGGAGGGGACGATAAAACCCCTCATCAGTGAGTGTGCATCAAAGCCAGCGCCACCAACCCTTGGCGCAACAGTGAATAGAGAATAGAGGAAACAGGATACAGTTCTGTCTTGCTACTTCGTTAATTATTAGCTAAAGTCCTGCACATGAAGATAAATTGTGTTTATGCCACTTGGATTTACCTGAAGAAGGAAAGAAGACCGCAAAAAATATATATTTTTTGTCTTATCTGTTTTCTGATCTCTGAACATCTTTATGCATTTTTTTGCTCATACGAATGCCATAGCTAAGGCAACAAAAGAGGATGAACAGTACTGTTTGCACGACTGGTTTTATGTGACACACATAACACCCTACCCTGAAAACATGTTGACATATTGACACAACACAAAACCACAAACACACTGGATGTAACCATGGTGACAGCTTATTCCTGTGTCTGAAGGAAAGCAACAAGGGTGCCTCAAAGCTTTTACACCCCCCTCCTGAATAAGGAGGGCCCTCCTGGGGTCGTCAGTGTGACATCACAGTAGGGAGAATGACACTCCGAGTGAAGGGCGAGTGGATAGAGGCCAGTTTGGGATTGAATCTTCCCCCACCACATTCGCCCTTAGTGTGGGGTGACTGGAGGACCACGTACAGTTTCATCACATCACCACTGCGCTCACATCGGACATGACTTTCTCTGTGCCTCTGAGATAGAAGCTCTCATGTGCAGCAAAGAAAGAGGCTGTGTTATCCTCTAAAGCCAACCTTCAAAGCGAGTATGAGCACCAGATTTAATATGGGGGGCATGTTGTCACCGAGCTAATGGTCATTAATTCCAATGAGGGTATAAATTGAGTGTTAATCATTCTTAGTAGACTGTAGGTTTAGATCTAACATTTGGTTCCACATGGTTACATTTCCTTAATGGTCCCTTGATGCTGCCTCATCAGCACACTGGTAGAATTCTAATGCTGGTTGTGTTTTAGCGTGCTGTGTACTACAGACTCATACACACTGGCAGTGAAAATTAAACAATCATAGTTGGGTAAATTCATGAAAAATAGTGAATAAATGTTTCTAAATCAAAGATTCTGCTGCAGCACACCAGTCTACGCATGCATTCACGACAGAGGTGCAGAGAGTTGGTGGATTATGTCAGCCACTTAAAAAGAAACTATGTAACCTTTGCAAAACCCTGCACACGATGGTACAAGTAGTAATTAAAATACACAAATTGGGCTGAATAACGGTGTAATAGTAGCATAAATAAAGTAGAAGGTGGAGTGGAATCAACGTTAATTTTAATGCTGTGGTCTTAGTAGTTGGACTTGTCTCTAAATTTCTGGGTCAGTAGGAGCAGACCACGCTGACCCTCTTGTGATTTCGCAACTTATTAGTGTTCTAATTTCTCCAGCTTCTGATTTTGTTTTAGAGAGTATAATTTCCCATTCAATTCTTCCATTATCATTATAAAAAGCGTTTTACAAACCAACGAGCCGGTGAATCATGACCACAACACACAACAGAAGAAAAAGAATTTGAAAAGGCACAGGGACAAGACTGTGTACATAATTCTCTGAGGAGTAAAGGAAATACTCATCCCACAAGGCATTGCAAACTTTACCTGAGATCCAACATATTTTATATTTCTTGCTAGAAAGGGAAATCATATTTTTGAGAACATGAGGGGTGTGTAATAATTGTGGAAGTCGTTCCTTATTTTTATCCCATGCATATCTGCCATGACCAGAGTTTTTGAAGTGAAGATTTCACAGAACTCATGTGTCGAAGTGGGTAAAGTATCGTTAAATCGCCGACGTTAAAGAGAAACTAAGCTGAAGACTCATTGTTCAAGCTCAGTTGTCGGAAGTTACACAGACCCCCCCGCTGCCCCACCCACCGTCCCGACCAAAACTGTCTTTTTCTTGACTATAATACTTACAAATTAGTGAACCTGTTTGGATCTTTATAATACTAATATCTACTTCTCCTTCAGGGTTCTGTAAATATCGGGGATGTATTTTTGCTCCAGGGTAACTACACATCCGATATGAAGGCCAGTTTATAGTTTTGAAAAAATGACCACACACTCACATATGCACACGTGGCTGCCTGAGCAAGGCATCAATTCCCTGGTGTGCCTGAATCATGACACGTTGAGCTTTAGGGTGCACTTGCAATCACTGAAGTCTGGTTAATTAAAAAGAGAAGGGATTTTAGATAGACATTTCACTGCCATAATCCCTTCTCTTGTCACCTGTAGGTGCGTAAATACCTGCTGATGCTCGACGTGAGGAAAGATCACGTCAAGTTCTGGCGGCCTCAGATCCTGCTGATGGTTTCCAACCCTCGGAGCAGTGTTGGCCTCATCACCTTCATCAACGACATCAAGAAGAGTGGACTATACGTGCTGGGACATGTTCAGCTTGGAGACCTCGGTAAGGACACCGACACATCTAACTTTACCTTTAAGTCTTATTGGAATCATTTTTCTCTCGTGAACGTTAATGAGAGCAAATACTGTCGACTTCCAAAGTTGTTAATGACAGTTTCCACTCAGACAACATTTGCTTATGCACCATTTCTCGTTGACTCTCTCTGTGAGAGGGTGACTATTAAACAGCCAAACAAATCTGTAGTGATGGGATATAGTTTTGAGGTAATTCAACAAAATAGCCATTAGATTTATATTCACTTCAGTGTTTTCATGCAGGACTCATTCAAAACGTGTGAGTATGAGTTGCAGTAGCACATGCAGTAGAGTGTCACAGTCAGCACTGCTTCACTTAGTGGATCGTTTTAGAATTCTGGCTCTTCTTCCATGACATCGGCTCATCTGCTGCTGGTGTCTTTCAAGGGAAGTAATCGTACTCACACAATCCTCTGAGGCGTTGCTTTTCTTTCCTGCAGAGACACACACTCGCAGAGTTTCAGCAAGTGCAGGGTCATTGAATGTTTTCTTTTCTTTTATGGATTGTGTGTGTGTGTGTGTGTGTGTGTGTGTGTGTGTGTGTGTGTGTGTGTGTGTGTGTGTGTGTGTGTGTGTGTGTGTGTGTGTGTGTGTGTGGACACCAGGGCTGAATGAAGACTCATCCTGTGAGAGTTTCACATTGGAGGAAAAAGTGATATGTTCATTAGTAGCTGAAGAGCCCTTATTTCATCTGAGTACTAATGAGGGTCCTGGTCTTGAGAAATATAAAAGGTGTGATTCACCCATCATGTATCCGAGGAGGGACAGTGTAGATGTGGCCTCTGGATTGCTCTCTACAAACAACATATTGATGTTTTTATTACCAGATTGATCATTTGTTACTCTCCTTTGTGTTTGCATCTCTCTTTTACCACTCCCCCACCCTCGAATTCCACCTCCTGTTAGTTCTACCTGTGGTTCTTGATATTCTGAGCACATACTGAGCTATTAGCTTCTTTCTCACCTCATTTTGCCCTCCTCCACCAGACACATTACCATCCGACCCTCTGCAGGCCCAGTATGACTCATGGTTGTCCCTGGTTGACCATCTCAACATCAAAGCCTTTGTCAACTTGACGCTAGCCGATTCTGTACGTCACGGCATCCAACATCTGCTGTTCATCTCTGGTCTTGGTCAGTGTCTCCCTCATTACTTTTAAATGTCTCTAACATTTCAAATGTTAGCTTTCCTTTAATATTTGTATGTGTTTTAAGTGAAATTTTCTTTGGTCCATCCAACAGTTTAAAATGCAAGAATCTTAGTTTTCTCTTATAAATACCAATACAGCAGCAAATTCTCATATTTATGAGAATGGAACTAGCAAATGTTACGAATTTTTGCCTTTAAAAAAAGCCTGAAACAATTTATCGATTCAGAAAATAGTTGATGAATGTCATTTTCAGCCATTAGTTTGTGCAGCTTTAGTTCTGTTCTTCATTAAGTTTTGATGTGTAAGTTTGATAGCAAACCATAAATTCCTTTTTTTTTTGTGTGTGTTTTTTGATCAAATACTCTGACACAAATGTTGACAGAAAATTTTAGATTATGAAATGAACCCAGTTCCCCCATTGAGATTTCTCAAGAGATCACCCTTCTTGCTTTGGAGTGAGGAAGAACGTATACTTACCAAGATGGAGTGGATGAATCTGTGTCAAGTTCTTATTGTTGGAGGAAGTCCACCCCCCCCCAACCCCCTCGTCACATCTGTTTACCAGTCAGGGCTGACATAGTTTAACTGCGTTGTCTATCAACACAATGGACAGCAAGGGCTGCTGATCTCTGCTGCCTCCGGCTTGGTTCATAGTCTAGACATAATTGACCGTGTTTGTGGATGGGAAGCCAGATGAAGGTATGTCACTACACTCACACCTCCTCTGGGTGATGAGGCACATGTTTGGAGGGAGTGAGGGAGGGGAACTGGGCAGGAATAGTGTGATCCTGCCAAACACTACGTTCTCCTAATGGAACTCTTTGCCCACCGCAACTCCAGATGTAACAGAGTTGGTTTGTGGTCGTCCGCGGTGCTCCCCAGATAGGCTATGTTCAATTAGGGAGAAATACAGGAGGAAAGAGTAAGAAAGATTAAATCCATCCATCCATTGTCTTCCGCTTGTTCCTATTAAGGGTCACGGGGGGGCTGGAGCCTATCCCAGCGACTATGGGCGAGAGGCGGGGTTCACCCTGGACAGGTCGCCAGTCCATCGCAGGACCAACATAGAGAGACAAACAACCATTCATACTCACATTCGGTCAATTGAGAGTATCAATCAGCCTCGTCCCCAATTGCATGCCTTTGGACGGTGGGAAGAAGCCGGAGACCACCGTGCCGCCTGAAGGATTAAATGAAAATCAAAACTTTTTGATATTTTGACACCTTCATTTGTGTTTTACAATCCCTCAGGGGCTCCTTTCCCCCACTTTGGGGAGCTAGAGAGAAGAAGCTTAAACACCCATAAACAACTTTTTCTGGATTAATACATACCATTATACATTGCACCACAACATCTCCTAGTGCGTGTTTTCAGATTAGTGGTTTTCAAGTTCTTTCCCGGTTGCCTGCCATCTTTGTTCTGTTTTTAAAAGTGCCAGTTTTGTCTAACTTTGACCACTCTTCTTTTTTTTCTGCCCTTCCCTTGTCCCCCTCTGGCTTCCTCCCAGCTCCCGTCTACTTCACATTTGTCTCTGTCTTTCTCTTCATCAGATGAAGTGACTGAACCTCTGCAACCTTTCAATTAATACCTCAGAAAATCAATGCCAATGACAAAGAAATGATTTGTGTAACGAATGGGCTCTTTCTCTCATTTCTTTTTTCTAATTTCCAGGTGGGATGCGTCCCAACACCCTCATCCTGGGTTTCTATGACGACAGCCTTCCAAAGGACAAACTGATTGAGCCCTCACTATCCGGCAGTCTGTCCACAGATCTTTTGTGCACCTCTCAGGAGCTGCAGCATCAGCCCCTTCGCTTCCACTTTGCCTCCCTTCGGGGGTCAAGCAGCAGGCAGGATGGTGGTGAATTTGGGGACGGGAAGGTTCTGGGGCCTCAGGAGTATGTTGCTATCATAGCTGATGCCATGAAAATGCTGAAGAATGTGGTGCTGGCTCGCTATTTCAACAACTTTGACCGTGCGCAGGTCCTCTCCCAAGCCTCATCCTCTCCCGGGAAGGGCGCTGTGTATGTGGACGTTTGGCCCGTCAACCTCTTACGTCCTGACAGCTCCAGCTACGTGGACACTTGTTCTCTCTTCTTGCTCCAACTAGCATGCATCCTCAACATGGTGCGAGCCTGGCGCAAAGCCACTCTCCGTCTGTTCTTGTGCGTGGAGGAAGGCCGTAGCGTGAGAGGCTCTGAGGAGAAGCTGGGCCAGCTGTTGAAAGAGCTGAGAATTAAAGCTCAGATCTACCCTGTTTCATGGGACCAGCAGGTCTCGCTACACTGGCAACGTCAAGGCAAGTGGGGCAAGAATCTTGGGCCACCATCCCCGGATACCATCAAAGAAGATAAAAAGCAACAGGTAGATGAGGAGGAGGATGAAGAGGATTACGTCAACAGCTTTCCGAGCAACACCACGCGTCTCTCAGATGACTACTTGTCAGCTGTCAATCAACTGATCCTGGAGCAGGCCCGTCCACCTCCTGCCGTGCGTTTCCTCTACTTGCCCCGCCCCCCGGCTGACACCCGTCGCTACACCACTTACTTACGCCAGCTGGAGCTGCTGACTCAGAACCTGGGTCCCACACTGCTCATCCATGGCGTCACTCCTGTCATCACCACTGATCTCTGAACAGTTCCTGGCACATCAAGAGACGTGTCTTTAATGCTGCAGTATTCTGACCAGCTGCTGTGTGGAGCGCTCCCCCAGCGCTGACCTATTCAACCCAACGCAGCCCAGTTTTACAGCCGTTGAACTCAGGCTGGGATGTCACAGCTGACTCACTGCTGCACTGTGATGCACGACATGGACAACAAATTTAACAAGCATTTGAATTGAAGACCAGATATTATACTGTACATCTTGAAATGAAAATCCTGTTTGCTGCAAGCACATGAAAGAAACCTAATATAATGTCACAAGGACAACTTTAATTTAAACAAATTATGATTAAAAAATGGACGAACGCCTCGTCTCCACGTACAGACGTCCACAACAAATTATAATACACTGGATATCCATTTATGGCCTATGGAAACTATCGTCTCTGATGTGTTTGTATTTGCCTCTATTTAGTTTAGCTTCTTGGTTTATCATAAAGATCCCCAGTAGCTGACTGCTACAAGGACTAGCTAGTCTTTGTGGGGTCCTCGACAACATCACATTACATTCCACAACACAAAAAGATGAAAGTAATGAAATAAATAATAAAATGCTAAAAAGTAGGAGGAAATACAACCATTGCCATGAAAAAGGCCACTCATTGAAAAACAACCAATACTCCGCTTTAACATATACAGGCACTAAAATTATAATCAGACAGCAGCACAAAACTAACTCTGACCATAAACCTCCTGTTGTATGTTTTTAAGTTGGAACAAAGCTCATATCAGGATAATGTATGCAGATGCAGGTGGGTGCCCTATCTATTTCTAAAGCAAGTCTTTCTAATAATTGTATGAATATAACTCTGAAGATGATTCCACGAACCTCCAGCCCCATGAATGACTCTTAACTTTTTTTTTCTTTTTTTTTTGTCAGAAAGTTGGATTCAGGTTGAGGGAGGGTCATAAGCCCACAACTTGTACCATGAACAAAAATGTAAGACTTGCTGTGGAGTTAAGACAGAACAACCTGGCTAAAATTAGCAAGAAACAACAGGTATTTGCTATCAAGTTTAGGTGACAAAGGCAGTTAAATTATTCTCTCACCCAGGATATAAGAGGATGTTTCAATTGCCTTTCAGGGGACGTCCAAATGAGGAAACAAGGTGTGAAGACTCCGACACCCTAAATTTGTCATCCACTTGGAGTGTTTTTTTTTTTTTTTGGATTACATCACAGTTTGTGCTGCAGGGTAGCCAGAACGTAAAGAGAACAGAGCGGTTTCTAAGGAGGTTCTGTCGTGTTAAATATGAGGAAGAAAGAAGAAGAAGAAAAAAAAAAAAACCTGTAGCAAAAAAGTCATGTCATCAGTGACATTTGAATCTCACACATCAAACATGGCCAGTGTGGCTGCTCCGGTTCATTGCAGTAATTACCAACTGCAGTCAGTATTGACTGAGTCGGAGCGTTTCAGGCTTAAATTTACCGAAGTGAAGTTAGCAAGGGACAAAAAATCAGGCAGTCAGAAACATGTATCACACAGCCGAAGATGTTCTTTAACTCAGGTGTGCCACTGTTATGTCCCTGAACCTAGAGGCCTACGGGGGAGAATGTCCACTCATCTAGAATGCCATCCCACCGTAGTCGCTCCATCCACTATTCCCTCACCCCTACCTTCGATAGAGATAGTGCTCTAATGAAGGATATACTCTCAGCTGAATCTGAAGTGTCCTCTGGCTCCTCTTGTGGATTTTTAATATTTTCTCTGCTACTGCTGCTGCTCACATTTCTTTAGATGATCATTCCATATGCCTTTCCCATCAAAAGTGCCTAGCTGGTGAGGGAGCCAAAGTGTTAAATCAGTCCACATTTCATGGGTAGTTGGACCGAATATTCCAGAAAATATGTTTACTCAGTTAGTACGAATGCATAATTGAAAATAATAATGATGATATTAATGACGGTGCTACTATGACAGTCTTAGAATTATTGTCTCAGGAAAACATTCCTCTTTCTCCCAAGTGCACTTTTCTGCTTCCTCTGCCAAACAGCATGTCGTGCAGCTCTCCAGGACGACCCAAACATTTTTACAGGACCAAGAACTACTGTGATTGTCCACAATGTCGGAGTGATCGCCTTCTGTATTTTAGCTACTTTTAGAATTGTTTTTAACTCACTTGTGATGCTAAAGCAGCCTAGAAACTGAAACACCTACTTGGTACAGAATATTGAAGCACTATCTCGTGGCATGCAGTACTTTCAGCAGTTTCCGGTACTTCCTCTGGAGATGTTAATTATACTGAATGTGCCCTGTGTTACGTACAGTATTATTTTAAAATAATTGTAAAGAATGAATTGTAAGTCTTTGAATCCACGACAATTTATTCGGCTTCCCCACACTGACTGTGTAAGTTTTGAACACCCCCCCCCCCCCCCCCCCAAAAAAAGGTTGTTTTATTTAGGTTTCCACTTGTCTTGACATCCCTGTATTTGAAATGAGGTAAATGTTTACTTGTGAGCCAAATGGACCCATCCTAGTTTCATGGAACGGTTCTTGTTTGGACACTACCTTCCTCAGTAGACCAGCAACACTACATCTCTTCAAATGTTTGTCATGACTATCTAATCTTAAAAGAAGTACAATCTTTGAATGAAAAAATTAAAGCATCACCAAAAAAGTGTATTTTCTCTTTAAAGTATTGGCAAATAGGTGTTTTCCCCCCAATGAATCACTTCCTTGTAACTCCAGAATGCAGAAGGAAACCGCTATGCATATTTAGCTTAAAGCTAATGGTGACTATTAGCTAACAACAGCTGCAAAACTGTCAAACTGTCACTTTGCAAATGTTCATGTGCATCGTCCCCTGTAAGGGACGTCCTCTTTATCCAGCTGTTTGCTCAGTAATCGATAAAGATTGATTTCAACTAAAAACAACTACTTGCCCTTCCTTCAAGAGTAGACAAGCATGACCAGCTGAAGCCATCAGTCTCCATTACATTCAAGCTAGATGTATGTGGCTAGCTCTGTCTGCATTCTTGACTCACAAACCATAATGCAAGAAGGGGAAAACGTTTTTGTGCGCCGAAGTTTTACGCCTTAAAGACAAAATACACTTAAGATTGAAGAATAGCTTGAAGTGTTTGAACTGTTTGGTTTTTTTTAATTTGAAAATCAAATGCTTAAGATGTAAGCTGAAATGACAGGAAAAAAAATAAAAGGTTTATAAGAGAGGTCGTGTTTTTACTGACTCTGGAAGTTGTTTATGAAATCCATATCAAACATAATGACCAAGTCGAACTTCATTTGATTTCAACCATTTAGTTTGTCTCTGAGCTGTGGATCTTTGTGTCGACGGCACTTGTTTGTTTGAGGTAAACTCAGGAAATTGAGGCTGCGACGGCTCGGGAGCTCAGACAGCTAGCGGGTGCCAGCCAGCCAAATTACCTTGTCCTACAGTCAACCTCGCCGCCAAGCAGGCAGAAATGGATTTCATCTCTGCTTTGAGGGAAACAACAGATTGGAGAAATAAGCACAAATACCCATCGATATCTTCTCAGGAAGAGGAAGGTTGACATTTATCACTGAGGGGAAGACCCCTGCTCTGAGAAGATTTGATGCGTGTGTAAAGAAATGGGTTCAGGATTAGGTCTTGTGATGTGTAGAGGAGTGTGCATTTAGAAAAGGCCGCAGGCATCCGCATTAAATTTTACATTCAAAGTGTTTTGCTCGTTAAAACAAAAAAAGCTACAGGCTACAAGAACACAGGAGACGGTGACAGGAAGTAGGATGGGTGGGTGCAGTGGTGAAGAGAAAATGCTCACCTTAAGGGGCTTTCCTAAATGTGTGTATGTGTGTGTGTGTGTGACAAAATCAAAGACGGAGACCATCGAGACTGAGCGTGTGTGAGCCTCCGAGCCTGAAACTCTCGCTCTGTCATGTCTGTAGCCCTGATCAGAGGAAACTTGTCATTAACTTGTCACTTCCTTCATGTATCATATCCCTAACGCCCAGTCACAGAACTGGCACACACTCCAAATTCTACCACACTCCCCATTTCATCTGCCTCTCCGCATCTTAACATCCACTTAATGTTACATGACATGCAGTTTGCTTGAGTCATCAGATGGATCCTGGGAAGAGATGGAGGCAGAGAAAGAATTAAAGGATGGAAGTGGAGGGTAGAGTGTCAAGTGGATTTTGGTCACACTGACACCTAGATGCGATTACTAGTTACAGGTTTTTTTGAGGCCAAACAGACCCCTGGCTTTCCTTGTGAATCATGTATGCATTGAAGTTAACGGTGTGTGTGTGTTTGTGTGTGTGTATACATGTGTGTATAGATTCAGACTGGCTGTCAACAGAGGCATTTAAAGTTCAGACTGCTGAGAGCCTGAAAAAAGCTGAAACATAAAGGCTAAAGCAGCGGGATGCACGTCTTCGCACGCGCATCTTTGCATGTCGGCTCTATGTTTTCAGCCGCATGGCAGTGACAGTAGAAGTACGATTGACTGTTAGTAGCTTTTAAAGACAAAAATAACTGAGGAAAGTGCATTCAGTAGCATTACGAGAGCCTTAAAGTTTTTCCAAGTCCACTTCTCTCATGTCAATCATGTAGCAACACCAGTAATCTTCAGCTCAACCTTTTATCTATTTTTTTAATCTATTCTATCTATTTTCATGTCGAATTTGATCAACTCTTCCGAACCTGATTGCCTGATATACTTTTCTACGTTGCAAGAATTGGAACAACGGAGAAACACCTAACAACACCCCAAAACCAAAAGTCACTCAAACCTTCATCTCCATGTGTTGACATCCCAGGCCTCATTTTCAAATTCGAATTCTAAACCTCTTTTATTGTGTTCAGTGGAATTTTCTCAGGGGAGTTTGTCATTGTCGCTACAAACCAGAACCACTTAACACTCACTATAACTAAAATTCAGTGTTTCCTTTTATCCTTCATTTACGGGCCAATTTGGGTCATAAATAAATGTCTCAAGCATAAAACAAATGAGTGGAAGTCTTGTTCACAATTCAGGTTAAAACAATACATTTTGCAGTGTCATTTATCACATCAGGTACGGGCAAAGAATAAAAGCATATGACAACAGCTGTCTCTGCTGTGATAGTGGAGTCCAGGCAAGGAAAACTGCAACAAGAAGAATAAAGATAAGCTGTTTTTGTCGTAGTTTGTTTATTTTTTTCTTTTAAGTGGAAGTGGTTTGAAGAAGCGAGTCGCGGTTCATGATGTATTAGAGCGTTTTGTTGCATTTGGGACGAATAAAAACGATATCAAATTCCTCAAGCGATGACTGGTCAGCTAAAAATGTATAAGTAAAGTATTTGTAACTTGATTCCTTTTTTGTACTTGATGCCTCAAACCAACAAATCAATGACAACTTAAGTACTGATTGATTGATTGATCTGTAAAATATCTCCTTCATGTGTCTGCAAACCTTAAAAAATATGTCATTTAAGCAGAAAATATACCTGTTGCACCCAAAGTTTGACCACCTGGTCACACCTCCTCTGCTCAGCCAATCAAATGTCAGAAAAAAAAAATCGCCCCATACACCTGGTAAAAATGAGACAGGTAGATTCTTACCACTGTGGAGAAGAGGAGGTGTCCATCTTCTCAGATCTTTGTCATTGCCTGCATCTGCAACTATCCCTTGCATCACACCTAAACTGGATCACAGTCTTCACCCAGGCCCCGGGCCCAAGGCCCCAGTCGCAACCCACGGGGCTGTCCCAGTACTACAGGTAAGTCTGACAGTGTCGGGGAGGTTTTGGAATTCTTTTGTAAAGAGTGTGTATTTTATCTCTGAAGCAGGAGGGATTAAACATGACAAAGGTTGCCTCATGACTGTAACAAAGATGTCTTCTTTATTTGGGTGGACAGGATGTCTCGCCTTGACTGGAACTCTGTCTATATTTTTGACAGTGTGGACCAGAGAACTGGTTTCTGGTTGACTACGTGACTGCCAGCTTTTGAACAAATAACACACTTAATATCTTGCATTCGAACTGAGTCATGGTCTCTATTACGTATTGCTGGTTGAATCATTTCTATGGTGTTTGGGTTTATTAGACGTGGGATCATGACTAAGCTTTGTGAGTCCACTGTAGGGTTTTTGACAAACTAAAAAGGGTCAGGCCAACCTGACTGGCACCGTAGCTAAGATGAATGAATGAATGAATGAATGAATGGCACATTTCTTTGAGAGAGCACCCTATCAGCTGTTTCACCTAAATGTAAAGCAGAGCTGAATCCTGCCGTACACGCCAGTCTCTCTAATACTTTAAAGCGACAACAGAAATGATCGCTGGTACATTTTACACTTCCCTATTGATAACTCTACCAGGGGTGGAACAATACATCGTGACACTCACAGACACTCGTACTTTGGTGCAGTCCAATGCTGATGTGAAACATTCAGCTGTGTGAGAGTCAGTGTTGTGCCTGAACGCGTTCATATTTTGGAGGAACGCGTAATGAGCGTACAGCACTGCTGCCTAGTGAACTCGTTCTGTCTGGTGTCTGTGAACGGTTTGCCCTCTCGTTCATCTTCGTTCAATGGGGTACCAGATTTCAGGTAAAAATCCGGCTGAAAAAAACTCCGTAAACACCTTTTAACATATAACGGAAAAACACCCAATGCGGCGGCGCAGCCACCAGTGTCGCGCCGCCGCACGCGTCATCAAAACAGAAAGCAGCATGGAGGAGGCGACAGGAGCGGCGTGTAGTTCCAGCCCACGGACAAGACGAAACTCGACTCAACAAACCAGCGAGGATGCGTCGTGCGGTCATTTAAACGCGTTTTATGACAAAGTCGAGGAAGATGGCAAAAATCTTACATTTCTGTGCAAACTTTGCCCGCCGGGTTTCAAAAGGAAAATACGCACTTCAGTCACATCCACCGCAAACCTGAAACGGCAGATTGAACTGAAGCAGCCGGGTAGCCTTTCAAGGGATGCGCAAGTAAACAAAGGATGTATGACACATTGTTTCATTGTTAGAACTGTTAATAGTTAAAAAACGAATACAGTAACTGCTGTCTGTGGTACTACATGGGCTGGAGCAATCATTTAAAAAAATAAGAGCTCAAAGCAACATATGGGAAAAAAGAACCGAACAAGTAAATTTTTAGAACTGTGAACTTAGTTCAAAATTTTTAATGATGAACTTTGAACTGAACTAGTTCATTTTAAAATCTGTCAACTGAACTTTGAACGAGTTCATGTAGAAAATGAACTCTCCCAACACTGGTGAGGGTTATGAATTTATTTATACTGGTATTGATGCAAACATTGTGTGACTGTTGCCGTTTTTGTGTTGTGTTACACGTTAGGCTTATGACTAATGGCAGAGTGAGACAAACTCCATGAAGCAAATCTTTAAAGATGTATCCACACAGTGTGTGTGTGTGTGTGTGTGTGTGTGTGTGCGCTGTTTAGCGCTCCAGCTGGAGTTTCCCCCTTGAGTGTTTGAATATGGTAATTATGCTTGGTGAGCCACAGGTGGAGAACCTCCAGCGTCCATACTGTCTCACATTAGTAGGGCAGCACGCCAGCATGCAGGAGAAGGTGCAGAAAGATGGTGGCTTCCTGGCTGAATGTCATACCACATTCCCACCACTGTTCCACTGGGCTACGCAGCATGTCTGTATATTGAGGGGGTGGGTGGTGAGTTGGGGGGGGGGGGGGGGGTGAGAGGAGTTGGCACAAACAAATCACATCAAATGGAACCAATAGTGAGCCTCCTCAGAAGGCCAAGGAAAGTGTGTGTCGCTGCTATTTTTGGTATAATGGCACAAGATCTCAGCCCCTCTTCATCAGTGGCCTTGATGGAAGTTTTAGCAGGAACAGTCGAATCCTCTCAGAGGTTGAACTCAGATGGCGTTTGTGTGTGTCTGTTCTTGTCATATTCAGGGTCAGTCTGAGAGATGTGCGTGTCCCTGAGTAGCGGGAATGAAAAAGTGCTGTTGCCTTTGTTGTTATTACAGCTGTAATAATACATTAAAGTAGCTGAAGCAGAATGAGTGAAAAAAGCTGAGCACGTTCGTAGCCGACAATCACGTCTTTTAACATTTCCCTCCCTTTTTCACTCATCCACCCTCCACCTGGCTGCCCACTCTTCATTTACTAAAATGATGATTTTTGCCATCTTTAGTTCTCCAACTCCTCTGAAACCACCACCCTTTTTGTATTTTTATAAAATGTTTGCATGTTGACATCATTGAATCAGTGCTGCATCCCATTTGCTCGAATGGCAATGTTTGAGAATGATTGCAGATGGGGCTTGGATGTCTTCTAGCTGCACCAGCACTGCTGAGTTTGTTCATATATATTTTGTCAAAATGTTCCTTTAATAATATGATAAATAAACATGTTTGTCTAGTTTTATGTTGTTTTAATGCACCCTCCCTTCTTTATTGCACAGATTCTCCCACGTTGTGTTAATCTATTCTGATTTCATCCCATCCTGTGGTCAAAATTACTACCAGCCTCCACATGGCTTTTAACCGTCAGTAATATTGCTTTCTCCGCTTGGATAGGCTAACTTATTGTTTTTCTTAGAAGGACAGCCTCCTCTAACCTGACAGGCCAGATAATTCAGAACCATTTGGGAAGCTCTCTGTAGAAACTGCGAGAAAAGACCGATATTAAACATCCTTCATATCAAGAAGCTGCTAGTTCTGATAGGACTGATGCTACTGCAACGCCTACAAGAACGGCATTGTTGTTTTGAATACGGTCGTGCTGTGCTCCTTGCCAGCAACATGCATGTGGTTCTTGGCCCACTGGACACAGTGTCACGTTTTCAGATCTTTGAAATCAGTGGACTATAGCGTCATTATCGAAATGATAGCAACATTATGATAAACAATAATTATATTAATATGTGTTTCCATTCAATTCCCGGAGCATGTGTGCTAAAATCAAGCCCAAATGGACAGTAACTCTTTCATAGTCACTGTTGCAAATTGAAAGCAACCCAAATGTTTGATTTCTGGTTGGCAGAATAGCCCATGAGGCCAAGAAGATTACGTCCACACCTCTATCCCTCGATCGTACTCTCTTTTTTTTGTTGGGAAATTATATCTTATCATGTAACTGACAGAAATTTTTCAAATCGGCTCGCCACAGCTGAGCTCTTCATGATCACCCATTTTGTGTGTAATCTTCCTGATGAGTCTGCTTTAAGCAACATAATAAACCTAATACTCATTTCATCTCAAGCAATCAGAAGCAGAGCAGTGACCCAAATGAGGAACAAAAACAGGTGAGTGACCTTTTCTGCCGTATTCTACTTGAGTCTCGCTGCCTGTCATTATCTTTACACCTCTTCTTTCGCCCACTTCTACCTTCCCTCCTTTACCCCTCCACTTGGCCTGCACATGTAATCACATACATCCACGACTAACGTCGCTACCACATCTACCACCCACTTCCTTCTCAGGAGTCTGGTCATCCTTTCAGGGAACAAACAAATGATGTGTCCATACACAGTCCAGACAGGAGCAATCAATTGAGGGGAATCAGAGAGCAGAAGGAGCAAGGAGGGAGTGAAATTAGCCAGCTAAATGGTTATGAGTGTTATTCTTTGTGTGTGTTTACAGCTGTAATTAGTGCATTATGCTGTGAGTAAAATGCTCAAGCTAGCCATGCAAGGGAAATTAGCAAGTAATGGAGTGTTACCTATGCTGAAGCACACCCACGGTGTTCATTTAACATCCAACACACACACACGAGTGCACTCATGGATGCTCCTAAAGACAGAGAGAAAATGTCACGCAGGCTACTGGCAAGTGTTTTAGTTAAATGATCATTGGCCTGTGTGATTAACTCCAACTTTAGAAGCTGAAAGGAAGTGAATGAGTGTGGGATCTTGATCGTTGTAAAACAAGACAGCGAGGGTTAATGAAAACAACACAGTTATGGCAGTAACTCTGTCCCCTCTGGGCCACTGAAGGCACAAATAGATGCATTAAAGGTTTCTCAAAGTGCCGGGGATAACAAAGTCCTAATAACCTTTGCTTTTGATTATTAGGCAGCT
The DNA here is from genome assembly GCF_037954235.1 of Aulostomus chinensis. Taxonomy (NCBI): domain Eukaryota; kingdom Metazoa; phylum Chordata; class Actinopteri; order Syngnathiformes; family Aulostomidae; genus Aulostomus; species Aulostomus chinensis. The sequence continues at coordinate 11,969,107 of NC_141329.1, read as the reverse complement.
CTTTTGACACATGCTTTTCTCCTCAATTTGACTGCAATAAATCAATTTTAACAGAGGTGCAGAAAGAAAATACAAGAGTGACAAAATCAATAACAAAAAAAGGAATTGTTTGAGTTCCCAATTTTCTTTTTTCAAGCCAACAAACAGCTGCACAATATGTTCGAAATATGCATTCAGCGTGTTGTGCTGCATGTGCCATACTATCAAGTCATTGTTAGATTTTTTGTGACAACCTGATGAATCACACATTTTTTTTTTTTTTTTGGGGGATTACTTGGGTTACGCAGCCCCTTTTCCAGTTCATGGGTAAGGAGTGTCTCCTATGTTTCCCTTCTTTACTGACAAGAAGCTTCAAGTAACATTATTAACACGTGTAAATGTGTATCACAGTCTTTCCAGTGCAGTAGTTCCTACTCTGCACTTGGCGTTTAATTTGAATTTAAAAAACCTCTGTGGACAAAAATGGAGGATCTGGCAGCAACGTGTGGAGATATTTCACGCCCATAACATCTCCAGGTCAACACAACGATTAAAGGACAGCAGAAGGGGAAGATTATACTGTAAGCTGTGTGTTCTTGCTACCACCATAGATGTTGAACCAAGCATTAGCCTACATAGCTTAGCCTTGACTCCAGTATGTAATCTTACCAAAAGTTCTTTGATACACTCACTTCCAACTCCCTCTGGAGTCCGTAGAGTCCATCCTCTTCAGGCCCGCAGATTTTTTTTTTCCTCCCTTTTCTTATTTTTTAGCGCATATAAACATGGTTGTTTACACTGCATGCTCACACAGGTGGGGGTTTGGAATGTTCACATGGCTTCAGTGGAAGTGAAAAGTCATGAAGTGTGTGTGTGTGTGTGTGTGTGTGTGTGTGTATGTGAGAGAGAGAGAGAGAGAGAGAGAGAGAGAGAGAGAGAGAGAGAGAGAGAGAGATCCCCAGTGGTTAATCGTCATAGCCAAAGCTTTAAAATCTTCTGAAAATTAATATATACTCCCAGTCTTTGCATTTTTTGTTAGGATTGGGAAAGTAGTCACATGGACATTCTGGTGGCCACATAGAAAGCGAATCTATGTACATCTCTTTTGGTTGTTTTTAATCCAGAGCTTGCAGCAACTTTTGGCCTTTCTGAATGCTTCGGGCTGTAATTGAGCTGAGTGTGTGACGTACTGCTCATCAAATTGAACTCCTGGATCATGGGAGTCAATTCAATACTCCTAATATAAAGATGTTCAAATAGGGGGACTTATCTAACCAGCATGTTGGTGTGAATGCAATGTAATGGGCTGAGGGTGCATATAAAGGGCTGTAAACAACAGTCAGAGTTTGGAGCAGGAGGATCTTTAGCAGCCCTTGTGATTTCCCCTCAGAAGAGTCGCATGACATTCTTCTATATAAAACAAAAATGACAAAATTTGATTCAAAAATAGGTCATCACTCACCAACTGCATATGAAACCACTGATAGAAATGTTAAAGTGCATGGCTGACAAATGATGCGTTGCCTGCTGATGAATGTGAAGTCTGGACAAACCGTGTGTGTGTGTGCGTGTTCGTTGAGGGAACTGCAAAGGTAGACGAATGTCCCCTGACACTTTAACTGCGTTGTGTGTTCTCTAGCCTTTATAGAAAATGGTGGTATAAAAGTCAGTCATGCACAGCTGAGTTTATGCTGTGAAGAGGAAGAAGAAGAATTGGACATAAGCAGAAAACAGGGATGGAGGTGGGACTCTGAATGGGACTCTGATCTGGCCAGCAGGAGGAAATGAGATACGACATCTTCATTTAGTTTTAACATCTGCCTAACTCTGCAACCTGCTCGTCTCAGGAAGACAGCAGCAGGCTCAGCTCTCAGCGCTAACAGATGGATTTAGACTTTGACTCAGACACTTGGCAATATTCGCTGCCTCAGGTGAGATTTTAGAGTTTGGTATTGAACCAAAGCATATCAAAGCAGTCTTGGGATATGAAAAGTTGATGCATAAATGGGATTTTCTTTTTTAATTAGTCACTCTTCTGTATTCCAGGGCCCCACCTGTATGGTTGGTGCCTCTGGGCTGTGAATTTTGTAGATTTCTCTATTGACTGTCATGAAATAAGAAAAAAAAGAGAAAGTAGGAGGAGGGATGTGACAGCAGCTCATCTGACTGACTGCATTACGCTTCTGCACCACTGAGGCAAAAATGCGTCCATGCAACTCTATGTGTGTGTGTGTGTGTGTGTGTGTGTGTGTGTTACATGAAGTATGTTAGTTTTGCACCATCCATCCATCCATTTTCTTCCACTTATCCTGTTGAGGGTCACGGGGGCTGGAGCCTATCCCAGCAGCCTTCAGGTGAGAGGCGGGGTTCACCCTGGACAGGTCACCAGTCCATCACAGGGCCAACACACAGAGACAAACAACCATTCACACTAACAGTCACACCTACGGTCAATTTAGAGTATCAGTCAGCCTCGTCCCCTCTTCATGTCTTTGGACTGTGGGAGGAAGCTGGAGTACCATAGAGAACCCACACAGGAACAGGGAGAACATGGAGACTCCACACAGAAAGATCCCGTGCCTGAGTGGAACCTGGAACCCTCTTGCTGTGAGGTGACAGGGCTGACCACTGCACCACCATGCCACCCTTAGTTTTGCACATTTAGTAGAAGTAATTAATAAATTGTTTTTCAAACTTTTTGTGTTGTGACACACACATACACACGTCTGCCGCACCTTTTCGCGTACATGACAGGATAAAAATCTATTTTAGTTTTATATTTGTTTAAATTCCTGTACTGTCACAGTCAACATTTTATAGCCAACATTTGTTATAATCACTTACTTGTCTCATCTTATCAAAATTGTAAAGACGGGTGACTGACATGACAGATTAGACACACAAACACACACACACACACACACACACACACACACACACACACACACACTTTTTTTCATGATCATGATTTGTAAGATGTATGGGAACAATGGTGCATCCATTTACAGAATTACTACAGATTAATAGAATTTCAACCATATAAGATAGAGTAATAATTCTTTTTCATATAAAACCTATGGGGGCTGCACGGTGGTGCAGTGGTCAGCACTGTCAACTCACAGCAAGAAGTTTCCAGGTTCGAGTCCCAGCTCGGGCACGGGATCTTTCTGTGTGGAGTCTCCATGTTCTCCCTGTTCCTGTGTGGGTTCTCTCTGGTACTCCAGCTTCCTCCCACAGTCCAAAGACATCAAGAGAGGACGAGGCTGACTGATACTCTAAATTGACCGTAGGTGTGACTGTGAGTGTGAATGGTTGTCTGTCTCTATGTGTTGGTCCTGTGATGGACTGGTGACCTGTCCAGGGTGAACCCCGCCTCTCGCCCGTAGACGCTGGGATAGGCTCCAGCCCCCCCGTGACCCTTAATGTAGGAATAAGCGGAAGACAATGGATGGATGGATGGATAAAACCTGTGGAGTTACACTTGCATATCACGCATTCAACCTGTCCCTGAGCGCTGTTTTCATCCAATAAGGAGCTTGCAGAAAACCAGGAAAAAAATTCACAAAAACAACCTCAAAATCCATATAGCGGTTCTTCACAGCACTGCCAAAATTGAAATGAATGTCATTACATAGTCTGCGTAGTCAGCTGTATCACATGATTTTATGTCATCAAGAAGTGACACACTTTCCCTGTCATTTGTAGTTTTTTTTCTTTTAAACGATCTAATGTGTTAAAATCCCTCTGAGTTTCTCTGAAACCCCTGCCACATATGGGACGACAATGCTCCTCTTCTTTTGGGCTTCATCTTTCTTATCCTCCCTGGGCTTCTTGGCAGTTTTAATGAAAGCCCAGTTCGGATAACCACAATTTTGATGAGCTGAGTGGATGTGGTTGTGTTTCCTTCTTTTCCCATCTGTTTTGGAAGGGATATTTTGCGCTCTGTGCTTGAGAGTTTGGATCACCCCTAGTTTGTGCTTGAGTGGGTGGTGTGAGCCAAACAGGAGATACTGATCTGTGTGAGTGGGTTTCCTGTAGACAACAATGTTAAGTTCCCCATTGTTTTCAACGTGTACCGCACAGTCTAGAAAAGCCAAACAGCTGTCTTTGACATCTTCCCCCGTGAATGTGATGTTCTTGTCCACCGAGTTAAGGTGTTCAGTGAAAGGCTCAACTTCACTTTTCCTGATGGTGACCCAGGTGACGTCTACATATCTATACCAATGTCTTGGCGGGTGGCCTCTGAATGTTCTCAAGGCTAGACTCTCCATCTCTTCCATGTACAGGTTTGCTACACTGGGGGATACCAGAGATCCCATGGCACAGCCGTGTTTTTGCCTGTAGAAACCATTGTTTTATTGGAAGTAGGTGGTGTTGAGGCAAAGGTCAAGAAGGTCCCACACCTGTTCAGAGGTTGGTCCTTTTCGCAAAAGTTTTGTCTGTCTGAAATTTTTTCTTGACTGTCTGTACAGCATCTCCCATGGGGATGCATGTAAACAGAGATGTCACATCCTATGAAACCATGGTTTCTTCAGGGTCTAGACTGATTTGTTGGATTTTGTCTGCAAAATCCATGGAATTTATTATGTGGTGGGGGGTGTTACCCACCAGAAGAGAAAGGATGGAGGCAAGAAACTTTCACTTTAACCACTTTCACCAGTTCTTCTAGGGAAATCCCAGGACACGAGATGTTCCCAGGCCAGCCGAGAGATCCTTCCAGCGCAGGGGTCTCAAACTGATCTAGTAAAGGGCCTCTGTGGCTGCAGGTTTTCATTCCAACCCAGCAAAAGCAACACCCGATCCAACCAATGAGCTGTGTGGACACAGCTTGATTGATTTAAGTAGAATCAGGTGTTGCTTTAGTTTGGTTGGAATGAAAACCTGCAGCCACATGGCCCTTTACTGGATCAGTTTGAGACCCCTGCCCCAGCGTATCCTGGTTCAGCCCAGAGGCCTCCTCCCGCAAGGACATGTCTGAAAACCTCCCAAGGTAGGCATCCAGGCGCATTCTCACAGGACTCCACAACTGACTCCTTTTGACATGGAGCAGCAGCAGCTCTACTCCCAAATGTCCAAGCTTTTCACCCCATCTCTAAAGGAGAGCCCAGCCACCCTGTGTAGGAACCTTGTTTCGGCTGCTTGAACCTGCGATCTCATTCTTTCGATCTTTACTAGTTATGACCGTAGGTGAGGGTAGGAACCTAGATCGACAGGGACATTGAGGGCTTCATTTTTTGGAATAGCTCTCCACCACAACGGACCAGTTTAGCACTCGCATGATTGCAGACATCGCCCCAGTCCGCCTGCCAATCTCCCGCTCCATCCATCATCCTCCATCACGTGTGAACAAGATCCTGAGCTACTTAAACTCTTCCACCTGAGGCAGGACCTCTGCCCTGACCCAGAGTGGGCAGTCCACCGTTTTCTGGACCGGTCTTGAGGACCATGGTCTCAGACTTGGAGGTGCTGATTCTCATCCCAACTGTTTCACACTCAGCTGCAAACTGCCCCAGCAGGAGCAAGAGGTCGTTGTTTGATGGAGCTAAGAGGAATCTACAAAAAGCAGAGACGACATCCTTCCACCACCAAACTCAACAACCTGACAAACGGCAGCCTTGGTGGAGTCCAAACCTCACTGGGAACAAGTCTGACTTACTGCCAGCAACGTGAACCAAGCTCTCACTCCCTTGATACAGAGACTGAAAGGCCCTTTGCAAGGGGCCATCTTCCCCATACTCATGGAGTACCCCCCACACACACACACACACACAAACATACACACAGGACGCCCCTGGGAACATGGTCATAAGCCTACTCTAAATCCACAAAGCAGATGTGGATTGGTGGATTAGCCCAATGCCCTTTCCAGCACCCTTGTGGGAGTAAAGAGCTGATCCAATCTCCTCATTCTGAGATTCAACTATCAACCACGACATCAACCACGACACTCCAGTACCCTGGCATCGACCTTTCTGGAGAGGCTGAGGAGTGTGACCCCCCGCCCCCAATGATTGGAACACACCCTCTGGTCCCCTTTCTTAAAAATGGAGACCACCACCTCAATCTACCACTCCAAAGGCACTGCTCCCCAATGTCCATGCAATGTTGCAGAGATGAGTCAACCAAGACAGCCCTACAATGTCCAGAGCCTTGAGATCCCAAGAGCAGATCTCATCCACCCCCGGAGCTCTGCCACTGCACAGTTGTTTCACTGCCTTGGCGACTTGTGCCTTGGAGAGGAAGTCTTCCTCCGGTTTTGTTTCCTCCATGGAATACGTGTTGGTGGGATTGAGGAGTTCCTCAAAGTACTGCACTGTCCAACTATCTCTCCATTTGAAGTCAGCAGCCTCCCATCACCACCGTAAACAGTGTGAGCAAATTGCTGTCTCCCCATCTGAGGTGACGAATGGTTTGCCAGAACCTCTTTGGAGCAGATCGATAGTCTTCCAATCCAGTTTAAGATCACTGAGAGATCAAAGTAAGCACAAAGAAACTGGTTTCTTAGAGACCACAGAGCACGGAATTTAGACACGTGTCAGTGACATCGAAAGCCCATATAAAAGAAATCAGCTTCATCAGTAAAAACATTTCACCCATATCGGCCACCAGAATCAGTTGTCACCCAGAAAGTCTTTGGTGTAAAAACATGTCTTCTTCAGTTCAGCCCACGACTCGCTGGCTACGCTCCAAGACTTCCAGCTACCAGGTGGTGTCCCACCTTGGACAAGGCTCCTTTGGTCTCGTCACCAAATGTATCAAGACAGATGAAAACAGTGACAGAAGACAGAAGACAGTGGCCATCAAAATGATTAAGAATGAGGAATATTTTGCTGGAATGGCCCTTCAAGAGGTAAGAAGGCAACCTGAGGATTCTCAGCATCCACACTTGTGATAATCCTTTGGGACACGAGTCTGGTGCTAACCACTGCACCAGTGTACCGCCTCCTTTGTGACATTTTAAAATCTTAGTCTCATAAATTTTCAGATCGCAGCGTTGAAGAAAATTAGCAGCCTGCACTCAGAGAAGAGCAATCTTGTGAAATGGTATGGCCATTTCATCAACAATGGACACATATGCCTTGAGTTTGAGCATCTTGATCAGAGTCTCCAGCAGTTCATGTGTGAGAGACAGAACAAACCTCTCCTCCTGGAAGAGATACGGCCTCTCGTCTCTCAGGTATCTTCTATCATGTCAAGTTCTGCAAGTAATAGAATTCAGAAAAAAGATTTCTGATGAAATATTTTTGACCTTGTTCTTTAACTTTTCAGATAGCAAATGCTCTTCAACACCTTAAGTCCATTGGAATCATACATGCAGACCTCAAGTTAGATAATATTATGCTGGTCGGTCGGAATGAGCCCTACAGAATCAAGGTTATTGATTTGGGCCTGGCCTTTGAGGTGTCTGCTGCCAAGGTGGGGTCATATATTCAGACCCGGCCATACCGGTGAGTAACTGCAACCCTATTTGATCTCTCAGTATTGTCTTGGTGGCTGAAACTTAACTGTTGATGCTCTCTCAGGTCTCCAGAGATCCTGCTTGGAGCTCCGTTTAACGAGGCCATAGACATGTGGTCTCTCGGCTGCACCGCTGCAGCTCTTTACCTTGGTGTACCTCTCTACTACGGAAAGAATGAATATGACATGGTAAGTAGCACATCAGGTCTGTTCTGTTTTGAACTTGGATCAAGATTTTATTGAAACGCGAGTGAATGAACTTTTTACATTCTTTCACTGTTCATACAGTCAAAAACTGCAAACCAAAAAAAGAAGAAAGTGACAGACATTTTGCATTTGTTACATGTTCATTTCTTATTTCAGTACTGACTTAAAAATCATTTAAATAGTGAGTGGGAACATGTGGCATGTTGCTCCAATGGTATGTCAGAATGATGTGTCTTTCATAGGAACTTGGAGGTAATTTGTGACGTGACGATTAACTCCCTCACTTTTAGCCCAACCATGTGACAACAGATATAGCTGTTTCATTGAAACATTCATACTTGATTATTTATGTAAATGAATGAATTGTTTGAAACTGACTTTCTTTGTGTTATATCTTTAGTTGAGGTACATCATGTGGACGCAGGGTCAGCTCCCAGAGAACCTTCTGGCTTCTGGAAGCAAGACAGAAAAGTTCTTCCAGAAATGCTCTGACCTTCACACCACCACCTGGACATTAAAGGTATGGAACTCTCCAGTAAACCTTGAATCTTACTGACACACACACACTTCTTCTAGTGCTTCATATTTTAACAAACAACATCTCTTACTCATCATTTTTCCTGAGAGATCATAGATGATGGTTGTTTTCATCGCCTGATAGGTTTTTCGAAAGAATCAACCTCTAATTGGCCTGTACTTGGTGCCTAGTTTAGACATGTGGAGTTAAGATCCAATCAGAGGAAGAGAAGCAGGCTCTACACTGACACACAGAAAGCATTGGTTTAGTTTTGACTGAGGATTTTGAGAGGATTAAATAAATGTTTTTAGGTGTGTCTCTTGACATAACTTTGATCTCTGCCCCCCCAGTCAAAAGAACAGATCCTAATAGATGCTGGGATTGAGTCTAAAGAGACCAGGGCAATCTGGTTTAGCAGCCTGGATGATCTCCTGAATGTAAGTGACCTCAGTAGAAATGAATAAAGGTGTTACACGCTCAATAAATCCCAATGATGTTTCTATTTACTCTGAGAACTGAGTGATACATCTGAACTCTCTTTTGATTTTTCAGCGCAACAAAAACGTTTTCAACCGGGATAAAGATCAGGCTACAAGGAGAGCAGATACACTCATGTTCGTGGACATGATTAAAGGACTGCTGCAGCTCGATCCGTCCCAGCGGATGACACCCTGCCAGGCTCAGAAGCATCCCTTTATTAGCATGAGCTACCTGACGGAGTTTCACTCCAGCAGCTCCTAGTAAGTCCAAGCTCTGAATTTGATGAACTATTCCTCCCTTATCTCTGTGATTGTGGATTTATGTGTAATGTCTGGGACATATAATGAGCTCTTACTGCATTTTATCCTGCAAGTTTTTTTGAATAAGTTTTACATTTGCACTGAGTTGATGACGGGAGCAGGCCATTCAGGCCATGGAGTAAAAAAAACTGATCCATTTGCTTCATTTGAACATGATTCATTCTTTATATGTTATATTTTCAAGGCTAATGGATGACTTGATTTTTCTTTCAGTGCACAGTCCTGCTTCAAAATCATGTCCATCGCTAAGATCAGGACACAGCCAGCTCCACAGCAGTCCCATCCCAGGACTGCCATCCTGGTCCGTGAGAAGCTTTGTCCTTCTCTTGCTAAGAGAAGCAGTCTGGACCACCTTCCCCACAACAGTGGACAGAAGAGTGGCATCCAAGAGATGAAGAGGAAGCGCAGTCCTGGTCCTGATCCACTCAGGACTGCAGATCCTGGAGATCAGCACAGGTAGACTCACCTGCATCACTCTTAAAAGACTCAGAGATTGACCTTTTTCAGTAAAGTCCAACTCATCTTGCGCCCAACCAAATAATATTTCCTTCCTACATGGCCAGCCGATTCCATCAGATGGCTCCTCCTCCTGCTAAGAGGAGCAAACAGGACCCTCCTCTCAGCAGTGGCCACAGAGGTGACATCAGGGGAACGAAGAGGGCTCGATCTAAAGATGAGATGAGAGCACCCCCCCACCACAGAGGAATCAGGACTGCAAATGATGATCAGCACAGGTAGGCTCACCTACATCACTCTTAAAAGACTCAGAGATTAAACTTTTTCAGTAAAGTCAAACTCATCTTGTGCACAACCAAATAATATTTCCTTCCTACATGGCCAGCCAATTCCATCAGATGGCTCCTCCTCCTGCTAAGAGGAGCAGACAGGACCCTCCTCTCAGCAGTGGCCACAGAGGTGACATCAGGGGAACGAAGAGGGCTCGATCTGAAGATGAGATGAGAGCACCCCCCCACCACAGAGGAATCAGGACTGCAAATGATGATCAGCACAGGTAGGCTCACCTACATCACTCTTAAAAGACTCAGAGACTGACCTTTTTCCATTCAAGTCAAACTCATCTTGTGCACAACCAAATAATATTTCCTTCTTACATGGCCAGCCGATTCCCTCAGCTGGCTCCTCCTCCTACCAAGAGGAGCAAACAGGACCCTCCTCATAGCATTGGCAACTGGGGTGACATCAGGGGAAAGGAGAGAAAATGCTCTAAAGATGAGATGAGAGCACCCACCCACCCCAAAGGAATCAGGACTGCAGATCCTGGAGATCAGCACAGGTAGACTCACCTACATCAGTTTTGAAAGACTCAGAGATTGACCTTCTTCAGTAAAGTCAAACACATCTTACACCCAACAAAATAATATTTCCTTCTTACATGGCCAGCCGATTCCATCAGATGGCTCCTCCCCCTGCTAAGAGGAGCAAACAGGACCCTCCTCTCAGCAGAGGCCACAGGGGTGAAATAAAGGGAACAAAGAGAGCAAGGTCTAAAGATGAGATGAGCGCAGCCCCCCATCACAAAGGAATGAGAATTGTAGATGCTGGAGATCAGCACAGGTAGGCTCAGCTACATCACTCTTCAAAGACTCAGAGATTGACCTTTTTCAGTAAACACATCTTGCATTCAACAAAATAATCCATTTGCTTCATTTGAACATGATTCATTCTGTATATGTTATATTTTCAAGGCTAATGGATGACTGGATATTTCTTTCAGTGCACAGTCCTGCCTCAAAATCATGTCCATCGCTAAGATCAGGACACAGCCAGCTCCACAGCAGTCCCATCCCAAGACTGCCATCCCGGTCCGTGAGAAGCTTTGTCCTTCTCTTGCTAAGAGAAGCAGTCTGGACCACCTTCCCCACAACAGTGGACAGAAGAGTGGCATCCAAGAGATGAAGAGGAAGCGCAGTCCTGGTCCTGATCCACTCAGGACTGCAGATCCTGGAGATCAGCACAGGTAGACTCACCTGCATCACTCTTTAAAGACTCAGAGATTGACCTTTTTCAGTAAAGTCAAACTCATCTTGTGCACAACCAAATAATATTTCCTTCCTACATGGCCAGCCGATTCCAAGAGTTTGCTCCTCCCCCTGCTAAGAGGAGCAAACAGGACCCTCCTCTCAGCAGCGGCCACAGAGGTGACATCAGGAGAACGAAGAGGGCTCGATCTGAAGATGAGATGAGAGCAGCCCCCCACCACAGAGGAATCAGGACTGCAAATGATGATCAGCACAGGTAGGCTCACCTGCATCACTCTTTAAAGACTCAGAGATGATACATTTCAGTAAAGAAGAAATACATTTTCTGCCATTAAACTTCTTATTTGACAAATATTTACTTCCAGGAAGAAGAAGCTTAGGTTGGGCCACACCCACAGCAGCGGCGTGTTTGGGCTGTCCGACCACGGAAGGACAAAGAACGATGGCTGAAGCTGGAAAGCTCAAGCTAGAGTCGCCTGAGAAAACCTGGCATAAGAAGCAGAGAGACAACAGCAGCTCCGATGGCCCTGTTCTTGTTTTATTTCCCTGTTCTTTTGATTTTTTTTAATGTTTGTTTAAAGAAAATAAAATTGACATCAAAATAGACTCAGCTTGTTTTGTGTCAGTCCATTTGACAAATAAAGAATGTTGCATTTTTCCTCAATATTTGAAATGTCAGTAATTTTTTGCCAGGACTTCCAATCAACTTAATCGGTGTTTCGCCAAACATGGGTTCCCAATTACATCCGCGGGCGAGCGTATACAGGCTAACACCGCGCTCTGTGCTCCAGCCAAAACCTGCCCCTGTTGGTCTGAATGAGGTTATCTTTTGCTGTGGATTTTATTTCTATATGATTTATTAGACTCTACTAATCCACTGGACGTGGATACTCCGTCACTGCCCCGCACCTGCTGCCCTCTATGCACAGTATTCTTCTCCACCGTGCACACACACACACACACACACACACACACATACACACACACACACACACACACATACACACACTCACACACGCATATACAAATTCACAAGAGTACTGCTTCAAGGCATTTATTTGAAAATTGCTACCTTCAACAAATAAGATGAAATATGATTTTGGAACACAAGTATGTCATGCATTTGTCCTGCTGTCAGTCAGAGACACTCATTGGTGAGTGACACCTCTGGATTTGCTGACACCTCCGGATTGCCTTGGTTGGGTTGAAATCTTTGAGTGGCCCTGTTCTACTACATCTCACCTCCCACTGACAGGTCACCCACATGACGCTAAAATCGATGATTGTCATGGCTGCACGGAAATACCAGCTTGCTAAAATGACAAGTTGCTTACTGCTTTTACAGTAAATTAGAATCACAGTTCTGGATTATCTTTATGCTTCTTAATTCCTGTTTCACTATACGTTTTGATGAATTGGTGGGTGCTGTGTTTGGACTTTCACAGTTTTAGTTTTGAGAAATTATTAAAAAAGATCATTTGAAAACTGATTAGTGTCGTTATCTTTTTTCATTCTGCTTTGACACATTCATTTGTTGTGAAGCCTTTTGCTCTACATCTTTACGTCTCACCCCTCCCTTCAAGCCCAGAGGGGTCTCCACCCCAAGGCAATTGTTTATTCATGTCTTGACATTCTTATTTTATTTTTACCTATGTTTTTAAATTGTTCATGCATCTGTTTTTTTTCTGCTTATCCTGCTAAGGGTTGTGGGGGACCGGAGCCTATCCCAGCAGCCTTCAGGTGAGAGGCAGGGTTCAGCCTGGACAGGTCACCAGTCCCTCACAGGACCAACACACAGAGACAGACAACCATTCACACTCACAGTCACACCTACAGTCAATTTAGAGTATCAGTCAGCCTCGTCCTCTCTTGATGTCTTTGGACTGTGGGAGGAAGCTGGAGTACCAGAGAGAACCCACACAGGAACAGGGAGAACATGGAGACTCACACAGAAAGATCCCGTGTCCGAGCCGGGACTTGAACCCAGCACCTTCTTGCTGTGAGGCAACAGTGCTGACCACTGCACCAAGAGTTCAAGTAAATCAGGTGTGACACAAATTCATAAATGAAAGCCTGACAAGATGTTTTGTGACATGCTCTTGTGACATTATAACACTACATCTGAAAATATTTCTTTCAGCTAAACATACATTGCTGGGTCTTTCTGCATTCTGGAGGCACAAAGAAGTAATGCAGGAAGAAAAAAACATTTTTGTGAATAAAAAAAAACTCCTATTTGTGAGCACTTGTAAGGCAAAATCCACTTTTTAGAGAGGTATCACGTTTTAACATCTGCACGAAAGTTCTCTAAACTCCTCTTTGCACATTTGCATGAAAGCACACAGGAATTTAACTTTTCAATTTTTTTGATTTGTATGGAAAAAAAATGGAGCAAAATTTACCAATGTTAATGAGGAAAATGATTGGAAATAGCAAGAATCTTATAGGGAGAAGAGGAGCAGATTGAGGTGCTAAGTCCTGTACATTATCCAGGATGTTTCCGGACAACATTCATGGAGGAAACTTGTGAGTTAAGAGTCTACATCATGAACAGAATGATAGCAATGTTTAGATTAAATGAGGATTAGCTCTAGATTGAGGCAGTGTCAGAGCCTCAACCTCAGTGTTACCACACCTTCAGTCTATAAGTGCAGTCAAGAAAGGCTTCATAAACAAATAATACAAACTCAGTCTCTGTGTGTGTTTATTGTGCAGCTCAAGTGTGTAATAAATCTTAAAGGCCGGAGAGAGAACGAGCAGCAGGTGTAATTCACTTCTGTCACCTGTGCCGCCATACACACACGCACGCACGCACGCATGCATGCATGCACACACACACACACACACCGACTATGTAAGATACATGTGACTATACGCACATGAAATCAACATCATCTGTGTCTTATTCTTTCTCATTAAATGTGTGTGTGTATGTGGTCATGCTGTATGTGTGTGAGTGAGCTGTGGGAACATTCAGACTAAAGTTATTTGGCTCCTACTGGGAAATGAAAGAGAGCGAGAGAGAGAGAGAGAGAGTGTGTGTGTGTGTGTGTGTGTGTGTGTGTGTGTGTGTGTGTGTGTGTATGTGTGTGCGACAGAGAGAGAAGAGAGAGAGAGAGAGAGAGAGAGAGGGAGAATAGAAAATAAAACAACAGAAAGGGGGGAAAAAACAAAGGCTCCCCTCTGATTGAATCTGTTGAGGCGTGGCATTGAGATAGATCACAAACAGTGGTGTGTGTGTGTGTGTGTGTGTGTGTGTGTGTGTGTGTGTGTGTGTGTGCGTATGTGCGCGCAAGTGCCGTCTGTCGATTGCACAAAGTGGAAAAAGATGGAATTTCCTCTCTATATCTGACACATGTGTTGGTATGGGTTTGTGTGTATGTGGGTCTTCCTTTATATGTACAATTTAAGAGTGTGCGTGTATGTATGATAAACACATTAGTGTGTGCATCAGCATTCATGCAGCTCGGTTTGTGTGATTAGATATTTACTTGGTGCTGCAGTGTGTGATTAAGTGCGGTTTGAGCAGTGGCTTTATGCTACACCGCGTCTTGGACTCTGCAATAACAACACACACACACACACACACACACACACACACACACACACACTCTCAGGTAGAGAGAAAAGTACCAGCCGAGTGCTGCATTCCATTTCTGCTCTAAAGAGACGCAGCCTATTCAGAAACTAAGGAGAAACTAATATGTGTGGAAGCAAAGAGGCATGCTTGCTTTGACAGCCTTCAAACACACTCAGTGCCCCTCATGCCTTAACAGAAGTTCCTCCACTTTTATATACTGTAGGAGAATAGATGGGAATTACGAAAGATAAACCGTGATATTTTATTGTCATTTTTAAGAGAAGTATTTGAATCATTTCTGTCAGTTCTGAACAGAATAAAAAGGAATGACGACTGAGCAGCGTGCTGGTACTTTGTGGTCTCGCAGTGCAAATAATTACCTGCAAAGAATTTTAAAGATGGGGCGGCATGGCTCGGAGGTAGAGTGACCATCGAGCAACTGAAGCGTCCCTGGTTTGATCCTCATTTCCCCTGGTGACCATGTCTCCTTGAGCAAGATACTGAGCCCCTAATTGCTCCTGATGGCTCTGTGACAGACTGAGGACCCATCCAGGTTGAACCCCTCCTTTCACCCAATGTCGGCTGGGATAGGATCCAGCCCCCTACCCCTGTGACCCTTAACAGATAAGTTTTATAGAAAATGGATGGATGAATGGAATTTTTAAAGATCTGTGGGTTCTTTTTGAGCACTGGCCAATCAATTAATTATAGCAATTACTATATAATGATTTGAAGAGGCTTGCAGTTGTTGTTTTCGGTCAATCCTCCTTTACCCTAAATTACTGCTGATTTCAGGGTCCTAAACAGGTGGAGCTGACGTGGCCTCCCTCAGAATAAGTGAAGTGACCACGACCTCTGAACACCTCATTGTGAGGTGGTGGCAGGGATGAGAAATGGGTGGAAATTCTGTGCAATGTGAATCAATCAAGACTCTCTGTTGTGGTGGGCATATGAATCACACAAGGGGAGATTGTTATTAAAACATCCACTTAAATGGAAATGAAAAAAAAGATAATTTAATGTTGTTATTTTTTTTTTTAAACCTTCAAAACAGCTTTAAATGCCAGCAGTAATGTTGTGTTGTTGAACCAGTGATCTTAGTCCAGCAAGGCAAAAGGATCCTCATAGATCTGCTCTTGTTTCTGTGGTGCCGGAATATAATTCCAACATGGGATTCCATGTTTGGAGGATTTTTAAAGGACATGTAGTTCCATTGGACATGCGATAACATGAATGTAAATGTAACATGTTCAGGTCAAAGATGCACTGCATTTACTGTTTATAGCAAAATGATAATTTGCAATACATGTCCAAGTTAGGAATCTAAAATTTCTTAGAAATATAGAGATGAAATATGAAAGTTGTATTTTGCGTTGTCGTTACAGCTCGGTTAGCAAACAGTTCCAAGGTTCTGCTCCAGTAAAAGAAAAGATTACCTTTAGCTGGGGCCCCTGTGTTCCCAGGACTAGCATCCTGCTGTCTCGTTACAAATTCATTAAAAAGAGAAGGAAGCAGACCATACAAACATTCGTAAATATATTTTAAATAACGATCAGGAATGAAACTTTCGAAGTTGAACGTGCAGTGTTTTTCTAAGCTGTGACATTTGATGAAATCATTGACTCGAAGGCTGTTTTTGGGGTTTGTGACCAGAAAATAACGGAGTATGATAGAAAAATACTAATCGAAATATCATGGTTTGCATATACAGCCGAGATATGTTCAGTGAAATATATTTTCTGAGGATTCCGAAATAGTTGAAACTGGGTTTAACGTTTTTCTTTTTTTTTGCAAAATATCATTCGTTGTTTGTCAAATATTAAGTGCCAGTCCGAGATAAAGCTGGACATTTCTGATTTCATTGATGAGCGCGTTATTTAATTTTTACTGCTGCAATGGTTCCATTCATGCTGTTTGTGCAAAGGAAAACTTAGGAAGACGGTTTTTTCTTAAAATCTCAGACATTAAATGAGATTGAAACCGATGTGATACAGAGTACTATATTCATATGTATGAAAAACTGTAGTACCTTAGTGGAGACATACTACAGAGTAAATAACTCAGGACAGACAGAACCATTCAAGAGAACCACTGTTCGCCTCTATAAACTGGTATGTATTTGTCAGGCTATGAAGCAGGCATCCCTCACTGGAAACAGCTACTCGATATCTCACGGATCACATGGTGCAGATTCATGTGTTTGTGGCTTTGTGAGAAAGCATTGTGTTAATGGTGTTGGCTTGTTTATTTTCACCTAGAACAGCTGTGTGTCTCCCTCACAGATAAATCATTGCAAAGTATCCGAGGACATGAAACTCATCTTCTTGTTTCATTGTCTTCAGTTTCCAAAATGTTTCATGAGTGTGCGCGCGTGTGTGTGTGTGTGTGTGTGTGTGTGTGTGTGTGTGTGTGTGTTATGAATTACAGTCCGTAGCCCTCAACCTCCCCCAACCCCTCATTGGGATTATTTTTTTGACTGACATGTCTGCCCTCTTCACCTTTTGAAAACCAATACACATTCCGAAACCCAACTGTGGGCTGACAGGACCAATGGGGTAATATCTGTGTGAGTGTGCGTGTGTGCGTGCACTCGTGTGTGCATTCATGTGTTCATGTGTGCATGTGTGCTGGCGTGCGCGCACCAGTTAAGTAAACACAATTTCCTGTCATTAGATTACTCCACCACCACATTCATGTCTCCTTTTCTTTTCCCACCCTCCTCTCCATCTTCTATTCTATCTCTACGGGTATATGTGGTTAACTCTGAAGGACTTTCCAATTGCTGTAGTGTGTGTGTGTGCGCGTGTGTGTGTGTGTGTGTGTGTGTGTGTGTGCGTGTGTGTGTGTGCGTGTGCATGTGTGTGTGAACGATGATAGATTTATAGGCCACTCACATATGCCGGAGCAATCAAGGAATCACCCCCAACTCATATTCTCTCTTCTTATAAAAAAGAAGAGGGCGAGAGAGAGAGAGGGCGAGAGAGAGAGAGACAGAGAGAGAGAGAGAGAGAGACAGAGAGAGACAGAGAGAGAGAGAGAGAATAAGTTGGAATTGATGAGTCAAAAATACAGGGAAGAAGAAAGGGATGGAAATTTTAAAGACAAGGTGTGGGTGGACCCCTGATTATGTGTGATTTTTTTAAAACAGTTTTCAAGTTGTTGTGAGATGCAAGAAAAGAGAGGAAAGGAGGGAGCGATGGATGGATGCTGTGGGGAAGGTTAGATTGAGATGATTCAATATGGCTGGTCTTTATGAGGTTACTAGTTTGACCTAAGCCCCTCTCTCCTCTCTTCTATAGTCAAGATAAATTAACTTTAATAAGTAACATAAGGGATATTTTATCCCCTCATTCGTCAATATTTAACATATTGGCAGTTTTTATATCTTTGTTCACAAACGTCTAAGCAATATTGGACATATTTTCATCTGGACATCGATTTGTTTCCTGATATATTTCTTGATATGACCTCTAAAGCAGCTTTCTTCATTAATTACTCATGAGAGGGAGGTTTTGAAGCACTGAATTCAGTTTTTATGCTAAAAAAAAAAGTAGAGCACAAATATGAGCAAAAGTTTAAAGCGTGGAAAATCACAAGTGGATACACTGCCTTAGAGTAATTTCTTCCATTATTATTTAATTTCTCAGTGTCAATCATCATCTCTAAGGATGTCTTCAGAGTGTAAGTTACACATTTGAGAGTTCCAATTTCATGACTTTGACTCAAGTAAATAATGTTATGAGAACTTAATACTTCCATTAAAGAACAGACCGTCAGTACTTTGTCTGCTCCCATGTCACTTAATGACGTCACATTGCGGGTTGGTTTCATTTATATAAGTTTGGTCATTTTTACATTTCACTACATCATGATTAAATTCTCCACCCCCTTTTTTTTTTTTTTTTGCCTGTTCTTTAACCGATCAGATAATTACAAAAGCATTCGTTTAAATTTAGAATCATTTCATTCAATCACATATTCACAAGATAACATGAATCCCACAGAAATAATCAATGAGCATCTCACCCATTCTGTATAATGCAATACAACAGATTTGGAATGTATTATGTTGAGAATTTTAGCCTAGCATTGTAATTTTGCTAATATTTACAATAAAATCAAGGGGGGGGGGGTTAATGCAGGCTGGAAATGTTAAAAGAAAAAAGAAATTCGTAGTCACGTAGGAGTTTCAAAAACAGCTACATAATGCTGCCAGAAGATGGTAGTCAGAGCAACATATGGCTGCGACAATCAGTGTGGAAGAGGATCCACCTAGGAAAAAATAGAGCGTAAAATTATAACCATTCTTAAGTGCCAGCTAATAGTGAAAAGTGTTGCAAACTTTCAGTGGACTTTGAGCGGAATCAATCATGAGGATGACGTTGCCGGCAACAACTAGACGGTCGTGAGAGTTGAAGATTATCCGTCATTATACACATTTGTCTTATATGAGCTTATCTTTGGGGCTGCACGGTGGTGCAGTGGTTCGCACTGTCGCCACACAGCAGGAAGGTTCTGGGTTTGAGTCCCGGCGTGGGATCTTTCTGTGTGGAGTCTCCATGTTCTCCCTGTTCCTGTGTGGGTTCTCTCTGGTACTCCAGCTTCCTCCCACAGTCCAAAGACATCAAGAGAGGACGAGGCTGATTGATACTCTAAATTGACCGTAGGTGTGACTGTGAGTGTGAATGGTTGTCTGTCTCTATGTGTTGGTCCTGTGATGGACTGGTGACCTGTCCAGGGGGAACCCCGCCTCTCACCCATAGATGCTGGGATAGGCTCCAGCCCCCCCGCGACCCTTAACAGTAAGGAATAAGTGGTAGACGATGGAGCTTATCTTTTTTTTTGCATTTGCACTTTATTCCAAAAACAAACAAAACAACAGTACTTCAGTCAAGCATTTTTGTCTTCTTTTTATCCTGCAAATGGGAAGGATTTATTTTTCCTAATGTTCATCATTTTCTAATCTGTTGATATAAATCCGACTGCTGAGAGAGAGTGAAAGAGAGATTACAGCGGCGTTATCTCATAAGGAATCTCATTTGTAGCTAAATGTGAACTTGTAAACAAAATTAAACTCTTTATAACACATTTTGTCAGAAAGGACACTCTGCTGCAGAGGAAGTGGGGCGTGCAGGGAGATGCAGATGCTTCTTTTCATGGTTGAAGGTGCCACGGTGTTCCCACAGTGACTCCGTGGTGTCTCTGGATGTGGGTCGAGAGATTAGTGCCTCTGCTGTTGGACGCGTTTTGCATAAATGTCTAACAACAATATCCTCCATCTTTCATATAAAACCCCAACTTATTTCACACTTGGGTTTTATGAATTTTTTCATGGCGCAACATCAGTTTAAACTTCCACTCCATTACTCACCAGTGGGTGCTTCTTGATATATTTTCATTGTGTTTATTTGTTCAGTATAATTTTGTCCATTACTCGGCCGGCCTCTTCTCCAAAATGAACTAGCCTCCACCCGCTGCACGCCCTCCACTGCTGGCTGCCTTGACTATTGTCTCGTACCCAGCGCCTCCTGTTGCCATAAATCCCTTTCATCGCATGCACAATGTACCTGTGAGCAAGTCTGCATTTTACTCCTTCTTTTTACTGAGCTTGATACCTCCTCCTTCTCTGCTTCTCTCATTCCCCTCTACTGTCTGTTTAATAAAGAGCAATTTAGGGAGTCATAATAGGTTCATTTAGGCGACAAACACGCACACACACACACACACACACACACACACACACATCCCATTGCTTTCTTTTCTTTCTGTTGGCACGATTTTCCTCTCCTTCCTTCTGACCTGTTCATTTCTTTACTAGCATGTGCAAAATTTTGGGCATTTTTTAATTTCTCTTTTGCTTTGCTTATGCTGACCAGTTTTGGGCAAGTTACTTTAAAAATGTAATGCGTTAAAAATTTTAATGTAATAAGTGACCTACAATATTACTGTCTGTGTAGGATTAAAAGTTCCAACTTTTATGTTACTTCTGCCAACTTAACTGCAGATAACTTAACTTGGCAGTAAAAAAACAAAACAAAAACAAAGGCAGGTAACTCTCATTAATTAAAATGTTATTTTTTTTTCTCATGACTGGTGAAATTGAAAGTATTTATGAAGTGATAAACACAAAGTTTGTCTGTAAACACAACGGACTCTAACAGGTCAAGCCTGGGCCAAGGAAGAACCGTCTGAATCATGGGGCAGGTATACACTTTATTTTCTCTTTCATTAACATTGCAAGACGTGACATTTAATCAACCAGATGTTTGGGTGAAATCACACCTACTCTGGAGAGGATTTTAAATTGGTCTCCAAAAAAAATTTAAAAAAAAAAAAACTCCCTCCCACAGCAACAAATCTTATTCTTCATGCATATCAGGCACAATACTCAGGTTTTGCTCTGTGAGTGACAGGAAGGCGTAACCTCCAACTGCTTCACACACTTCAACGTTAATTGAGACGAGAAATTTCTGCAGGGAAACCAAAAGGGCAAATAACAGCCTCCAGGTACCCATAACCTTAGAGGCACAAGTTGCCTCTGTCATTTGTCATACTTCTTCTGTTTCAGGTTCAAAACAGATTTTAACAGACTGTATTTAAATAAATAAATAAGAACAACACACGTGGGATTAATGGTTATGAATATCCACGCTGTGATTTACGCATTACACACTCTACAGATCACAAGAAATGCCTTGACATATTTCTACACTTGATTTGGCAATTCTGAGCTTATAAAGCTCAAAATTATACATTACCATACATTACCAGTGTGTTAGCATACCATATTAATTCAAACAATCTAAAAAAGCCCAGTGAAAAAAACAACCCCATATTTAACCAGGACATTTATGGTTTTCAACATGAAAAGTTATATTTAGGTCTTTGAGAGCTCCAAGAATACACGCCTTTCCCTCTGTGTTTTGTCTGCTGTATGTAGTCCCCGGCAAGTTTTAGCACAGAATGTGAAATACATATATTTTCATGCTGTCTTTATATTTTTGGTCAGTATTGTCATGGAGGTGGTGTGGAGCAGGACCTAAATGCAGACAAAAGGAGAAGAAACAGGATGTATAAAAACTTGTTTAGTTTATTCATTTTTGATTAATCCCAAGATTTGGCTAAACACCAGGGAAAACCACAAACAGAGAGAGTAACCGGGAGAGGAGACATGTGCAGGATCTGACGAAGACTGACATGAGAAACTGAACATGAATATATAAATAATATGGAATCTACTAGTGGCAGCACGGTGGTGCAGTGGTCAGAACTGTCGCCTCACAGCAAGAAGGTTCCGGGTTACAGACCTGGCTCGGGCACGGGATCTTTCTGTGTGGAGTCTCCATGTTCTCCCTGTTCCTGCGTGGGTTCTCTCTGGTACTCCAGCTTCCTCCCACAGTCCAAAGACATCAAGAGGGGACGAGGCTGATTGATACTCTAAATTGACTGTAGGTGTGACTGTGAGTGTGAATGGTTGTCTGTCTCTATGTGTTGGTCCTGCGATGGACTGGTGACCCCTCCAGGGTGAACCCTGTCTAACACCCGAAGGCTGCTAGGATAGGCTCCGGTCCCCCCCCCCCAGGACCCTTAACAGGAGAAGCTGTAGAAAATGGATGGATGGATGGAGGGAAGACCTTTCTGACTAAAACAGGAACTTACTAGAGTAAAGGGGACAAAATAATCCTGAAGAAAATAAGAAACACAACTAAGATCAGAAAACAAAGCTTGAGTGTCCATGTTGATCCAAAGTAAAGTCCAACACTGAAGTCTACAACTAAATAAAACAGGGATGTAACAAATATCACCTCTACAGGTGTTTTTTTTTTTTTAGAAAAGAAAAACTTGTCTGTTGACAAATGAAAGACTGTAATCATTTACTTTTTTCAAAAATACATAATTCATTTTGCACAGAACACACACACACACACACGCACACATACTTCTCCCGTTTCTTTTTTCTGTTTCACCTTTTTTTTTTCTCAGGTCTTTAGTGAGAGCGCAGAGCAGATGGTAGAATCGGCGCTCCAAACCTCTCCTTCTTAGCGACAAAGTTTGATGCATTGTAAACACCGCTGTAGTTGTTGTAAGGCAATGATCAGTGAGTCAGAGAAAGTGGAAAATCTCCCATTTTTGTGAAAGAAGAAAACAGCTTCCCAATATCTCGATTATGTTTGAATGGTTTGAATATGTTGAATATTGTTCAGAACATGGTCTAACATGCTGTTGATGGCCCCTCATATGCATGATAACACTGTCATGTTGTCAATATAACAAGAATAAATGCACTGTCAATGCACAATGTTTTTTTAAAATCCGCTCCCCAGCTCACTTTGTGTTCCCCTCCCCAAAGTATAAACGCAGCTGGTTCTGTGGGGTTTACGTCATTATATCGGTCAACACGACAGTCGCAGCCACACAGACCACATTCATGTTTCTAATGCAGCTCTACTTTTTGGGGGGGGGGGGGGGGGCAGATCTTTACTCATTGCAGGATGATGAGAAGAGAGAATCTCCATAGAAACAGCTGTTTATACTAAAACATGAACAGAAACGGTTAATATGAGGTGCTAAGAAACCTGCGCTGCAGATGGAGCGCATCACCGACGTCTGTTCCTGTTGAAATGTGGTCATGTTGGACCGATTGATTATACTGATTATTACGGCTGTTGATATGTTCATGTTACATGTTGTTAATGGACATTGGCTGTTTGACTCATGACTCAGAAAAATCTGTTGATAAACATCATGGAAAAAGAATTCACAGGCCACATCATGGGTTTTATATATAATAGGTGTACTTGGAAAGTGTCAAGTCAAATATGTATATATATATATATATATATATATATATATATATATACTGTACTGTATATAGTAGAGATATAGATATAGATGCATGTCACTTATCCTGGCGTGAGATGGTTACACAGCCCATCAAGACGACATGTCAACCAGCAGTCACTCCAAATACTTCCAAGCAGCTAAAATTCAGATTTTATAGCTGCAGCACAGTTGTAGGTAATCACCCCGTAATTAAAAGACAAGGGCTGTGCTGGGATTTCTGCGGTATTTACATGTAAATGAGGCTCAAAGAGAAGTTCCAAGCAACAGAGTATTTGTCTGACTTTCTCTCTTACACAGCGGACATGAAGCCTGAGTGCTGATCTGCCCCCCTCTGTTTGCCTCTGACTGGCTGCTCATTACTGACAGCTCCGCCACAGAAATGTTTGTCTGAAAAGAACATTTGTAACTTTTTGAGTAAACATCGCTAAAGCGGTCTGAAAAGTTGCTAAATCTAGCGTCAGATTTAGTTGGCAACTTATTTCAATTGCATACAGTTGCATTCACAGAAACTTGGTCATGACCAAGAGGGAGGCCAATAAGATTTCAGGGGTGTCCGTAGGACCCTGGGCAGCCCCCTTGGCAGCGCCCCTGGGTTAGAATGATCCTGGTCCTCCAACACTTTCTCTTTATCCCCCTGGTCATGGCAGCTTTGACAGCGAGTGAGGACAGAGAGAAAGGCCATGTGGTGTTTCAGATAAGCACAAAGTTCTTTTCTAAGGAACACTAGTTCCTCCAACATCAATCACGCTTTCTCTCTCTCTCTCTCTCTCACACACACACATACAAACACACACACACACAGTGATATAAATAAAATCAAAGAGAGTTTTAACCAATCTACACTCATTTAACCTCATTTTCTGGCTAAGTTTCACCCCCCCCCCCCGCTAAAACACACACACACACACACACACACACACACACACACACACACACACACACACACACACACACACACACGTTTAAATATTTCTATATTTTTGGGGGATATGGCATTAGTGAACCAGGATGTTAACATCACTAATCCTGTGAGTTTGTTGTCAAATTGTCAACAGAGAGATCAAACCTGTTGGCAGTCGTGTTATAGTCAAGACTAACTAAACTAAGCCAAGACCAAGACTGTGAGAGGTCAAGATCAAGGCAGGGCAAGACCGAGCCAAAACCAGAGCCAGGAGACAGTATCAATAAGAATTTTTTGCAGTTTTACAGACTGTGGAGTGCTTTTTTCCCCATCAAAGTTTGTTTGCATATGAAATCGTTATGGTTTATGTATCCAAATTTAATCATGGATAAATTTGTTGAAATATTCCTCTCAGCTTTGGCAAAGATTCTAGCAGTGCTTAAAAGTAAGTAATATTCCCACAGTTGTGGTCCAGTCTGTACATAAAATCTCATGTGTGCTAGATCCAGGATCGAGGAAGAATACTCTGGATTCCAAGACAAGACTAAGACCTTTAAAAGGTTGAGACTAAGCACTGGTTGAGTACTACAACAATAATTGTCTGTGTAACTACAAAAATCATATATGCATTATGATCTCCCTAACATTAAAACACCAAAATGGTTGAATAAAGATCAACATAAATGTGTCTGTGACTGGCCTATACACACGTATGAGTGCACAGTACACCATGTGTGTGTGTGTGTGTGTGTGTGTGTGTGTGTGTGTGTGTGAGAGAGAGAGAGAGAGAGAGAGTCACCGTATGTCAGTTGCCTGTATGTATATATGAGTGCAGGCCTGCATGTATGGCGCTTTTATGGAGGTGATTTATTGGCCTCAGTCTCCAAAGTGAATAATAATAGATTTATGGCTGGAGAAACTTTGCAATTCATTTAAACTATGAAGTAGAGTGAGATGTAGTCTGTCAGAAAACAGAGTGAGCGGATGTCAGGAGATGAAGACAACGGGTCAGTTGGAATGTGAACCAAAAGAGCTGGATGAGTCGGTGATCTGGGAGCTAGGATATTTTGGAGTCAGCACTAATTTTTACTGTAAAACACAGGTTTATTTCATGCTTTTAAATGCTAAAAAAAATGTTCATCTAAGAGCCACATTGTTGTCAGTTTATTCTCTGTCACACATCCTAAAGTGCTATGTCAGGTCATACATAGCGAACTTCTGTTAGTGCCCAGAAAGTTTCAACCTACTAACTGTCCAAAATGTTAACAGCTGTTTATTCTGCATGGCCTCGAACTCTCTGCTCTAATTGGGACTTTGTTTTGGTCACTCAGCCAACTGGGACATTTGACTGAGTCCCTGAACATCTCTGCCCATTTTCTGTTGGCCAAGCTGTCTGACGAGGTCTGCTGCAATATGTGTGTGTGTTTGTGTGGATGTATCGCACGAGGCAGACAACAAGGGATGCAAGCAAGTTCCCAAAACCTTCTAACCGCCCCAGCTCCTGCATCTGCCTTTTATGAAAAGCGTGCGCACGCATATGTGTGTGTGTGTGTGTGTGTGTGTGTGTGTGTGGTGTGTGTGTCTGTCTATCTGTCTGTCTGTCTGTCTGTCTGTGTTAACTCCATAGTAGGATCCTGCCTTCTGTTTAAGGACAAAATGTCCCCACAACTTAAATTAATCAAATTTAGGTTGAAGACTTGGCTGAAGATAAGAGATACTGTGGTTTTGGTCTTGGGAACTCTCCAGGAAATGAATGTAAGTCAGTGTAATGCCCTTTGCAGTGACGGAAATAACCCCCCCCCCCCCCCCCCCTCTCTCTGTAAGGGTAGGGGTTGTTGGCCTATCACTAAAACATTTGGGCGGAGAAAGAAGAGGATAGCAACATTTTATATGTGCATGCATGTGTGTGCTGGAGCTCTTTAGACCCCATTAGCAGTGTTTTTTTTAATAGGGAATCTAATTGATTGAAGGTTGTTGCAAGGATAATGCTGTTTATAAGCACTGCCTCCTCCTCCATCTTAAAGGAATCCATACTTTCTGTTGGCCTGCTAAAAGCATGAATAAAAAACGATTCGTTTTGGCTGATCTGGGCGCCAGTGTTTTAAGAGGAAGGGAGAGGGAGTAAAAGATGAGAGGAACAGGGACGGGGGAAATATAAAAAACACTCTTGGAAGCGGTTTTATTTGTCCTGCAAAGCAACGGGAGTATAGTTACGCTTTGATTGATTCTCCGGTGGTTATTTGTTCAGCCAATCAGGGTGCTGCATGCTTTATGGGAACAAATACACAGGTTTGCACAAAAACCTCTTACACCCTCGCTGACATGATGCTGCTGGCTCAAATGGACCATAAGCCAAACTCCTACATCATATTGTCAGGGCAATAAACAAACTGCAGTAATGTGTGTAAAATGGGCAGTTCATTATGACATCAACCCTTTGTTTCTTCCCGTAATGAACTGTAGCTGTTTCCTCCTGCTGCTGTCCTGTTGGCATCTTCTTAATCGTTCTATACTACCTCTTAAGGGGTGAACCATCCATTTGTGATTGTTTTGCAGCAGAGGGTTTTGGACGATCATGAAGTGTTTTAGATGATATTTCAAAATATGTTGTGTTATGATTTAGGCGAAAATTATAGCGATATTGTTTATTCGCCAAATCGTCCCCACCCCCCCTTTATTTTAATGTAAAATATTCCACCTGTGGGTTTTGTGTTCCCTCATCCCTGCTCTGCTGGAACATATCACACCTTTGAGACAAGATAAGTTTTTTTTTTGTTTTTTTATAGATTGTCTTGTTTACCTTGTAAAATGAGCTCAATCAAATTTTGCTTCAGGAGTCTTACCAAAGCAATTAAAATTTCAAAGCATTTTAGTCTGAGGTGTATAATTTTCCATCAAAACATTTGTGATGTCAAGCCGGCATTTAAAAAAAAAAGAAGTTGTTATTGACACAACAATTTGAGAAAATTATGATAATAAAGAAAATGAGAGACCGCAATAATAAGGCCAGCAAATGATAAATAGTTTCGTTGATGATTCTTTAGTTTTTGTACAGCGGTATAGAAAAGACCGGTGGGGAAGATGACAGTTAGAGGTCTTTGTCAGAGAAAATCTTCAAATGTGATGATGGCTAAATGTGAAACACACCATAGTTAACTATGGTGTCGGTTGTAACTTAAATAAAGGTGCAAACAGTGTGTATGCCTGAAAACCATACAGCTTTTTTCCTACGTGAATCATCAATACACATATTGTAATGCAATCTTTACAACCTATATTTAATTTTTTTTTTAAAAATGGTCCTGTATTATATTTTCAGGCCTTCGGGGCATTGGAATTCCTTCTTTTTTTTTAAAATTGTGTATATATTATTATTACATAACTATATTATGTAGCTGTGCATAGTGGTTGCGAGGATGGCTGCTCTGGTGTTGTTGGAGTACATTGCAGATGCCGATACTTGCACAAGTACAAGAAAAAATATCAAATTAAAGTCCTGCTTTTTGAAACATTTTACCTCTGTGCCCCCTCTATCTTCAAAAATGGTTCTAGCACCACCAGTGGGTGGGTTAGCACTGCCCTACAGCAAATTCTTTTTAAATTCAGATTGTTTCAACCACTTTTCTGTATTTGAACAAGTTAGGCAATAGTGGGTGCTAAAGGGCAATACTCTTGCTCACCATTTTAGATTATCATTATAGGTTATTTAAGATGACGCGAGCCACTGTGTTCCTCGAATTAGGGTGTTGTTAGTGACAAGTCTCAAAGAGTCCTCACAGTAACTGTTCGGGTGTTTCATTCTAAACCAAAAGCAGTATTTCAGGCAGCAATTGTAGAACAAATTGTAACAGAGGGAGGAATTAGAGAATTTGCAATATGTTACCTTTCATTTGGCTATGCATGTGACTTTTGGAGAAAGAGGTATTTCTTTGCATCGGTTTCATGTACATGTAGCGACAAACCACTTTGTTTCCTTTTAAAATGAAACATGAAGGATTGGGAGATGGCACTTGTTCAAGTGTTATTTTCTTCTGATTGATGTGTAGTAAACAGATCAAAGTGTAGTGACCCCTAAACATTGATCTAATAATATTAGTAACATATTAATTCTTTATTGGTGGCTTTAAAACATTTTTTTGTAATTATTTGAATACCTTTAATGTTGTAACTTTTATGTCCTCTTTATGACATCATTTGGTTTTACTGCACTTAGAAGGCTATTTTGGCAGCAGTAGTTTGACAACTTTAATTAGAGTTCCTTTCCAGATTTTAGTGAAATGAATGCAAGTCGTCATCTTTCTGGCTCCAGGCCTCCCACTCCCTCACTCTCTAAAAGACATTTCTGCTCTCTGATGACATAATGCTATTCAGGATACTTGCTTAGTAACGTGTGATGTCATATTAGTAGCACTGATTGATTTTGCTTGGGAGTCATAGATGCTGTAATTGGTCCCCAAGAATAAATCTTTAAAGTGGCCCCATTAATTAAGACACTGCAGAATGACTCAGCTCAAGTCTAATGGATTGGTGGGTGAAGCCCAAAGAATAGTTGAACGCATTTGGAAAACTTGAGTACCGTTTGATTTATGTCATCTTCATGCAGGTGATGCAGCAGTTGAAGTGCCTGACAAAAGACAGAAACACTCCTCAATCATCTGGACCTTGTATGTAAGGATGTTTTGCAGTAGTAGTTGTTTCATGCAAGAATATTCTTCTTTCTTCTTTTCTTGTTACTTTTTTGCTGGTTACACATGGGATTTACAAACCCCTCCTCACAAGCGTGTAGTGAACTGCTTGGTCATAACAATGCTGAGCAGTGCGTCTGGTGCTATATTCACTCAAAAGGATGTTGAATGATAGTGCACAGGACATTTAATGGTTATGTACATGCAAGATACTTCAAGTACTATACTTATAATCAGTAGATAGCATCAGCTTTAAGCTGAATATCAGTGTACATATCTAATGAGGATTGAGGGGTAGCATGCTTGTTCAATCCAAATAAATTTAAGCCTGCATGGCACCTTGAGAACAAGACGAGGGAAATGCCAGTCAATGTCTCATGCAACAGTGGCTACTACTTTTCAACATTCAAAGGTACAGAGTGACGTGCACACAGCATTGTATTTGCATCTGTTTTGGTTGCAGCATATCTATTTGCACTTGTATAAGTGGAGGTAAGGAGAGTTGAGGGATTCAGAAATTTCACTTGAATATTATAACACATCTGACCAATTTCTTTTAACTTAGTTTCATTATTAATTGAACCACGATAACTATGCAGCATCAGCGTTGTATTAAAAATTTATTTTACAAAGGGTGTAGATGCATGTCAAAAGCAACAACATAAACACACACACACACACACACACACACACACACACACACACACACACACACACCAAGGTAGATAGAACACATAAAACAAAAACTAAACATTTAGATATACGATGGATAGATGGATAGATGGATGGATGGATGGATGGAGGCTGAGGTTGATTACAACTACAAACCAAATTAAAATTAAGCCCTCTACCCCACGGACATCATGAAACTCACTATATCAGCAGCAATGTTTGTACTCTCCTAAGTGCTTGTGCCACATTTTCACATTCATGGTTAACCAAGCTAAACAAACTGTGTCCAAACAGTTTTTGTTTAGCTGGGCCATGACATTTTGTTACAGCAGCTGGAAATATGGCTTTTATTCTTGTTTGTTGAACAGATGGTTTGAACATTTATATGTTCTGACTCTTTACCCACAAAGCTGTTCTTTCACTTGAACTTGGAGTTGACATCAGCTCAAGTAGAACTTCATCTTTCACTTCATCCGGTTCACTGGATCCACTGTTTGTGTGTGCATGTGTGCTTGCGCGAGTGTGTTTATGTGTGTAAAATTTCTAAACCACTGCCTCTTACTTCAGGTCATTAAAGTAAAGATAGTGGGTGAACCAGCTGCTACCATCTTCTTGAATCTCAACTGACAATGCAGAATATCAGTATAAGGGACTTACCCAAAGGATGCAGTGAAATAAACATTAATTCCTATTTGAATATTTATTCAAGAAATGACAAAATAATCATCAGACCTGGCACTAGACCCACCAAATAGATTTTTGTAATAATATAGCCATGGAGCTTAGCAGGCCTACTCCCCAAAAGTCTCAATAATGTGTCTCTATGAGCTTCTTTGCAAGAATAAATTCCTCATTTTAATCCTGAGCTGAGAATGTTCAAGAATCTTGGTGTCAATAGAGCTGCAGCAAGAATGAATCGAATGTGATTTGAGAGAAAGAGTTTGGTCTCTGCGCCGCTGGAAGCCTGTTGATGGCTTTGTTTTGTTCTCACTAGTTTGCAGCAGACATATGGTGAGCGTTATGGTCCAGACCTATTTCTCCACATTCATCAGTACTGTCGAGATCAAATGGCAAGTCAAGAGGAGCTCATTCTGCTGTGAAAGACAACCCTCTCTGCTTTGTGTGTGTGTGTGTGTGTGTGTGTGTGTGTGTGTGTGTGTGTGTGTGTGTGTGTGTGTGAAAGCCAAGCCATCAGTCAGTCTAAACTCTGCTCCTGTGGGAGAAAGCCTTAGTTCTGTCTATGCAGGTAAAGTGTGTTGCATGTGAAATGACACATGTTAATGCACTCAAACGTGGGTGTGAATATGTATGACTCGTGTAATATGAACTTCAGAAGAGAAGTGAGTGTGTGTGTGTGTGTGTGTGTGTGTGTGTTCGAGTGTATTATGTGAACATTGTAGGTGATGTCAACTGTGCTGTTCTCCTCCACTGCTGTCTCCCATTAAGCCTGCTCTGGAGGACCCCACAACATCTGGAACTGTCATCATCATCCCAGCCCAGACTAGAGGTTCAGGCCATAACACACTGAGGGTGTCTTTATTCATCTCTGTTTAAAACACTTGTGAGAAAACCTGTACTTTTCACAAGTGAAAGTAATTTACTTGGGAGTAGTTTTACATGTATGTATCCTTCACGTGAACAGAAGCAGAACGAGACACATGGCACCCCAGTGGTTTCATGTTGATGGAGGCAGGTCTGTGGACAACTAAATCTTCAACCTTTCCTTCTGAATTAACGGAGAGCAAAGCACAGTGAAAACAGCTGCAGTGCTGCTTCTCAAGTTTTATTGGTGTGATAAACATCACCCTTCCACTGGAAGTGCCCTCATTTATATAAACAACCTTCATATCCTTTTAGCATCATCAAGAAAACATTGGATGCTTGTCCTCTCAGTCTCATCAGGTTTTCCCTTTTATCCTCAGTCAGTAGCAATAAAGAGCTGATATGTTTTGAGATATGTGATGATAACTTATGCTAAGCATTAATTCTCTTCATCACTGCGCGTTAAGCGCTCAGTGGAATTCTGGGTTGTTTGTGGAGGTTTGGCATGACTGTCAAGTATTAAAATAGTCATTAATATAACAAGACATTGTGTCTGGAGGGTCATTTGTTTAGGGTATCTGAGGATAATGGATGTTACGTGTGTTAAGTTTGTACAAGTAATCTTTCACGCTTCATGTTTTCTGCATACATTTGATCGCTTACACTGTACTACACGGTTCACTTAAGTTAATGTTAAGTGATGTGCTAACAAACGTTCCTTTATAAACAGGTTGGGTATGATTTTTATTAGGCAATATCACAATCCTTGCAACAAACTTCAAATTTTATTTGGCAGTTTGCCTTTATTAACTAGTAATAACCTTATTATACCTTATTATGTTACTGGCATCAAACAGGACTGACCTGAAAGCCAACTTCCATTGTAGCCACACTATAAAAAATTTTCTTTCAACATCCTTGGATAAAAACAGTAAAGAAGGCAATTCAGTTTTGTTTTTTTCAGTTTTGATTCCAAAGCTGTTTTGATATGAAATTAAGCTTCTATTAAATGCAGACTGATCTTGTAAATCCTATCATGCAACCAAATCTGTGAATTAAACTTCTGCTGATTCTTCTTCAACAAAAGCCTACCTGTCAGGCTGAAACTGATATTGTGACATACATTTGACACCTTCAAAATTGCTGGCACATTGAGTGGCATTTCTCAGGATTTCCTTTGAATTGACGGACACCAGTATGTGATGGAGCAAGGTGGAGTTGGAAAAAAATACACCAAAATACAGTAGGTTCTGGTCAACGGGATCTAAAAAAACGAGAATCGAGTTGAATCAACAAATTTGACAGGCTTAAAATTGAACAGAACATTCGCAACGTGATATATAATTCAGTAGGCCTTCTGATATGTTTGCAGGTGGTGTGAGAACAATTTTGGTGTGATTCAAGTCTTTGAAACTGCTGCTTTGGAGGATTTGCCTCCAGGCAACAAGGGGATTAACTCTAAAGAGTGCTGAAGACTTAATGATTAACCCACATCACACATTCATAATGCACAGGGCTTAATAGTTGTTAGTTAGTGTTTTTTTTAAAGACTAACAAAACACAAGTTTGTTTTTACAGTTGCAATGGTTTGTACTCGGCTCTTATTGACATCATAGTGCATGCAGGTACTACTTGTACATAACTTCTCCCATCATGACCAATATCTGAACTGGGAAAAAAAAGAGTTACATTCTCACCCAAGTGATTCTTCATGGTGACTTAGCCATCATCTGCAAACTAATATATCAGAAGAATATTGTTTCTTGAAGTGAACCGAGGGTGGCACTACTCGAAGTCTGTACTCAAACCTAACTAGGTGTGAAAATAGCCTCAGTAACAGAGGAACTAAGGTGTCTGGAAGACAGGAGGCAGGTGTCAGAGAGAGCAGTAAAGAGGGAGGGAAAGAGTACGGAGCTGGAAAGAGGAACGACACAGAGGGACAAGAAGAGGAGCTGAGGATGACCAGGATCAGAGAATGAGGGGTGTGTACAGGAATGAGAGTTTATGGGGGTGAACGTGGGATGGCGATATACAAATGAAATAAATGGGGTCAAAAGCAGAGAAGTCTACAGGAAGGGAGGGAGGGTGCTTGGGTGTTACAGAAACACAGTACTGAGTGTGTATGTGAGTGTGTGTGTGTGTGTGTGTGCGTGCGTGTGTGTGTGTGTGTGTGTTTGTGTGTGTGAGTGCTTGCCTTACCGTATTGGTGGGGTCTGAAAAAAGAGTTTGAAAAGGACAGAAAGCCTGAGAGAGAGGTTTATCCAGAACATGTGTTTATCCTTTCTACTCACTCGGGAACTGCAGGCTCGTCCTCAACACAACAGATAGGCAGCTATCAGCTCCAGAGCACTGGCCTAAACCCAGCTGAGTGCAAGAGTGTGTGTGTGTGTGTGTGTGTGTGTGTGTGTGTGTGTGTGTGTGTGTGTGTGTGTGTGTGTGTGTGTGTGTGTGTGTGGAGATGCACATTTACATGATGTGTTAAAACAATTTCGACTGTGAGCAGGTTTTTTTGTGAGTGTCTTCAATCATTGAATACATATGTTGACAGTGTCACCAGGAAACTGTTTGTGGTGCGCAAATAAAAAGATGTTGGTCCATCAGTATGCAGTAAAGTCAGATATGAATGTCTATCTTTTATCTTTAATCTTCTTGAAATGGCAATTGAGGTTACCTTCCTCGATAGCTGGATAGTATGAGCTTTAGTGCACTCATGTATCTGGAGGATGGGTGGGGGTGCGCACAGCAAGACTCACACACACACACACAAATGAATGGAGAGTTTTATCATTTCCCAAAGTAATGAGCTGAATCAGATTCTGATGCATCCCATCACATCAGTGTACTTATTAGATATACGTTTAAGAATTCACCTCGTTCATTAAATAAGAGACCTTGGCTATGTGTTGTTGCCTTGCTGCTTGTGTTTCTACAAGCATAATGAACTGAATAGAAGGCAGGTTAGTTTGTGTACCCTTATGATAAAAATATGCAAGAAAATTTGCACAGCACTGGAAGCCTTTGCCCAAATCAAACCTTTTTGAGGCTCATAAATTATAACTCATACAACTGAGGAAGATAAAGCTGTTGGTATATAAACTGCTATCATAGTGTAACAATGAACATTGCGATGGTCAGTTGGAAAATAAACATTTTTGTGCAAAGCAACTGATGGAGGCTTAGTTTTCAACCATCTGGTCAAAGTACCAGGTAAGCATGGTAAGCAGTTTATTTAACACAACAGCGTGTATGTGAACTTCACACTTGCAGCACACAGAGACGTAAACATCAAATCATGAAGAGGCAAGATTTAAAAAATGAGTGCATTAAACACTTCCTTGTGAGCTGCTGCATCAGAAATATTTGTTGGAACAGTGGGCACATGTTCGAATGGTGAAGCTCTTTCTTTTTCTTGAAATGGCACTCTGATTTAATTCTCGGCAATTTGGCGGTATTCTCGGCGTGCACCAAAGAAAAATTAAAAAAACCCTCACCTCTAATTTTTTCCTAAGCTTTATCCTCATACTCATCTAGACGATATAGTGTTCCAAATACTTTCCTTGCAGGTTGAACATGTTAATCTTTCAGAAACATATTATACTTATTGCACAGTTCAAGACTGAAGATTTCAAGATTTTGTTTGTCATATACACAATAACAACGCAAGCATTGTTACCAGCAATGAAATTCTTTTTCTCAGTGTAACCTCAACTTCTCAAAAAGCAACACAAGACACTGATAGAATAGCTTGAAATAAAATGGAAATAGAAAATAATAATAATTAAAAAAGAACAACAATACAATTCTATCCATCAATCCATTTTCTATATCATTTATCCATTAAGGGAGCCTATCCAAGCTGACTTTGGGCGAGATGCAGGGGTTCAACCTGGATTGGTTGCCAGTCCGTTGCAGGGCCATCAGGAGCAATTAGGGGCTCAGGGTCTCAGTCAAGGATACTTCGACACGGTCACCAGGGAAGTGAGGATCGAACCATCGACCCTTTCGGTTGCTAGATGGCCACTCTACCGCTGAGCCATGCTGCGCCCAATTTGGACATAAATTATAAGGTTAAATTTTTTTTTTTATAAATCCTCACAGTGCAAGAGTGCAGAATGTCAACAGATGTGAAAAGTAGACAGTTGCTGACAGCTCAGACCTGGTGATACACTGCACTGACCTTACCACACTCTGCAGAGCTTTGCGTTTAAGGGCAGCACAGCTGGCGCAGCAGGCCATGATGTTGCCCACGCGATATTCTCCATGGTGCATCTATAGAAGTTGATGAGTAACCTGGAGTCCATGCCGAACCCCTTCGGCCACTGAAGGAAGAAGAGCTGCTTTTCCACTGTCTTGACGATCAAGTTGGTGTGGTGCAATCCTCGTGGATGTTCATCCCCAGGAATCTGAAGCTACTGACTCTCTCCATAGCTGTTCCCCCAATCTCGATTGGGGTGTGTGCTCAGCTTCTTGGTCTTGTTGATGTTGAGGAGGGGATTGTTCTCTTCACACAACAATGTCAGTGCTGTCACCTTATGAAGGCTGTCTCATCTCCGCTACCATCATTGGCTGCGCCACTGATGGTAGCGTAAAATTTCATGATGGTTTTGGAGCTGTGTGTAGCTGCGATTGTGGGTAAGCAGGGAGAAAAGCAGGGGACTGAGCACACTCCCCTGTGGGGCTCCAGTGCTGGAGACAGTGTAGAGGAGATAGTGTTACGGACCTGCACTGCCTGTGGCCTGTTTGTCAGGAAATCCTGGATCCAGCTGCACAGGGAGGGACTGATGTGCAGGTCTCTGCGCTGTGTAACCTGTTTGGCTGGTACGATGCAGTTGTAAGGTGAGCTGTAGTCGATGAACAGTATCTGCACTTATGCGCTCCTCTGGTCCAGGTGAGAGAAGGCAGTGTACCGTGCAAATGCTGTTGCATCGTCTGTTGACCTGTTTGACCTGTAGGCAAACTGTAGTGAATCAAGTGTGGTGGGTAGGGAGAATGTGATGTGGGCTTTGACTGTCCTCTCAAAGCACTTTATGATGGCGGATTTAAGTACTGCTGGGCAATAGTCATTTAAGCATCTCACGACAGGCTTTTTTGGGACACGGATGATGGATGTCTTCTTAAAGCGTGTGGGGACTGTAGACTGGGACAGGAAAAGGTTGAAGATTTCTGTACGGACATCTGCCAGCTCATATGCACACTCTTTGAGAACACAGCCTGGAATACTGCCAGGTCCATGAGCTTTATGTGCATTATTGTTTTTAAGGGTTTTATACACATCTGCTCAGGATATTTGAAGTGGGCAGCATCCTGTTAATACAAAGCCTACAGCTTGGTGTGATTCTTAAAACAGGTATAAAAGGAGTTCATTTCTTGTGGCAGAGAAGCAGGGATCTCCTCCATACTGCAACTCTTTCCTTTGTAATCCATGATGGTCCTCAGCCCACTCCGAATGTGCCGGGTGAAAAAACAACTGTAACATGCCTCTACCTTTTCCCTGTTTTGTCTCTTGGCAGATTTATCACAGCTCTGAGCTCATACTGGGGTTTCCAGAGCGGAGGGCTGCTGTCTGCACTTTGAGCATGCAGCATACTGCTCGGTTATCCAACATTCAACTAAAATCTCTAATTCTGAGGTGTAGAATTTATGTTTCTGACACCTCTTGTGAGTCCGCACTGCTATGCAGCACCTACTGTATATATCCCAATACAATTTATTAACTTGTTTTCATTGGAACTAAATTAGATACATGTGACAGTGGCATCAATTTATGAATTTTTATTCCTGAGTTAACTGTTTTATGCCACTCACAACTTACAATATGGACAACAAACCCTGCAGTGATCATCTGCCATTTTGATATCTTGCACACACTTGTCCCTGGTGGTCAAATAAGATATGACAATAAGATAAGACTTGATTGAAGTTTGTGGTTAGGCCATTGAACTTTTGTGGCTTGCGTATTACATCCTTGTTACTATGTGTTGGAGTGTCTCAGGAGCATCCTTACACAGCCTCCCTAATATGATGTGGTTGATCTTGGCCTCGATGGCGCTTGTGCTTAGGTCCTGCTCTTGTGCAGCCATGAATACCTCTTTAGTGTTTTTCAGTCCAGCATGTTCCAGCCATTGGTAGGTCTTCTTGATGTCAGCCAGTTCCTCAATCTGGTGGTTGTCCATGCCGTGTAGGGGTTTGTCCGTCCACGTCTGCTCCTCTCCCTTCTCACTCTCATTGGGTTTCAGCTGTCTGAGGCATTCACTGAGCAGTTCGTCCTGAGGGGGCATCTTCTTGATGTACTCCTGGATTTTTGATGTTTCATCCTGGACAGTGGCTCTGATGCTCACTAGTCTTTGTCCTCCCTCTTTCTGCTGGGTACAACCCCAGGATGCTGGACTTAGAGTGAAACCCTCTGTGTATGGTGAGGAGCATTCTGGTTTTGCCGTCTGTGGATTCTATCGCCCCCTTTGACCAGTTTATGATCCCAGCGGGGTATCTGATGGCTCGGACCTTGTTCTTACCTATCAGCTGCCCTCTCAGTACTTTTCTTACTCTCTGGAGGTATTTGGCAGTGGTTGACTTTCTTGCTGCCTCCTCATGGTTTCCATAAGCCTGTGGGATCCCAAGGTACTTATCGTGGCTCTAGATGTCACCTGTATTTCCTTCTGGTAGGTTGACCCCTTCATTTCTGATCATCTTGCCTCTCCTTGATACAATCCAGCCACATTTGTCCAATCCGAATGACATCCCTATGTTGACACGATAGAACTTGGTGGTGTGGATCAATGAGTCAATTTCTTGTTCATTCCTGGCAAACAGCTTGACGTCATCCATGGCTGATTGCTGCCTCGCTTTGGAATCGGTTTGTAATGACCAGACGAATTAAATAAATAAATAAATGAATACACATATATATATATATATATATATATATATATTTATATATATATATATATACACATATATATGTATGTAACACATGTATACGGGCTGCACGGTGGTGCAGTGGTTAGCACTGGAAGGTTCTGGGTTTGAGTCCCGGCGTGGGATCTCTCTGTGTGGAGTCTCCATGTTCTCCCTGTTCCTGTGTGGGTTCTCTCTGGTACTCCAGCTTCCTCCCACAGTCCAAAGACATCAAGAGGGGACGAGGCTGATTGATACTCTAAATTGACCGTAGGTATGAATGTGAGTGTGAATGGTTGTTCGTCTCTCTGTGTTGGTCCTGTGATGGACTGGTAACCTGTCCAGGGTGAACCCCGCGACCCTTACTAGTAAGGAATAAGCTGAAGACAATGATGGATGTATATATGACTCTATTATTATAGTCAGGTTTCTGACTCTATTATCTCCATAGTGAAGCAGATGTGGTCCAGTGTCACCCAGAGAGAGAAGTAGAAAGGGGACAAAGGTAGAATAGAGGACAAACAGAATTTAGAAGACACACAGATTAGAAGAGACTGAGAGTAGAAAACACAGATTTAGATACAGCAGTAGAGGCAGAAAGTTTGTGTACAAGAAACAGTGTTAAATACAGACTTAAGCATTGTAGCGGGGTGTGTTAAGCTTAAGTACACATGACAGTTATTTATAATATTTCTTGCAGAATGATACTTTTTAAAAACAAACAGGATACACAGACTAAAAATCCACACATCCCTGGTCATTTCACAGTCAGGAAGAAGAAAAAATAAGATACAAAGAGTACATGTGCCAGTGCTGCTGATCAGCCCCTGTTTTACTTTATATCCTTTAGTATAAGAACAATGTCAGAATAAACTACCTAGAATATGTATTCTATCTATAAAGGAAAAGAGAGATATTAAGTATACACTGCATTCTTTGCAATCTTTAATTCATTGCTATCCAATCATCAAGTAGAACCATTTATCTGTGTAATAATACACCTTCTGAATCGGAGGCTACGAGGAAATTCAATAGGCAGTTTCATCAGGTTACATCCGGTTGCCCCAATGATGATAAACAACAATGGCAGCTAAATGACTACTAAATCTTTGCATTGGAGGTTTGCGTACACCTTTACATGGTCATAGTGATTATTTATTTTGCAAATAAAGCATGTGGCAAGTAAAATTATTATTAGCATACCATATCGGTTGATCATTTCATGCTGCTTTTCAGTCAGTTGGCTAGTAATCTATAGAAACAGATTCTGCATATAAATATATAAATATAAATGTGTAAATCTATAAACTATAGGCAATGGAGAAAATGTTTGGTCCAGGAATCTCCTGATTTCCATTTTCTGTTTGAATAGTTTTGACCGATCACATTTGAGCAAAACTTTGGTTGCATCCAGTCCCTATGGAGAACAAAAGATAAGACTTGATAGAATAAGGGTGTGTTTCTACTGGCTTTCACTGCGGGTGGGGTCGGTTCAGTCTGGCCCCGTTTCCACAGGCCCCTACACAGTACTAACCATTACCATTTATGTCCCTGCTCCTCTGGGGTTCAAAGCACGCCGAGCTGGGACTAAACTGTGATGTAAACACATGGTGGGGTCCTGACTGGGTAACTTACCCGCTTACGTCATCTACTTGGTATCATCTTGGCCTTGGTGGAATGCAGGTAGATTGCTTGTCTTTTATACTTCTCTTGGGTGTTCTGTTTCACTGCTTGAACCCTTGCCTGTCTGTGGTCCCTTACTTTCAAATGAAGCAAAAACCACTGACTGAGCAACAGGCATAATGCTGCCTCCATGTCGTCCATTGTTGTTGCTGTGTCGCACACAAATTACGCCAGGGAACTCTCGGCCGGTGAGCCCACCCACTAACGTGGTACCCAGTGCTAGTGGAAACGCACTCATACTGAGCTGTACCCACCCAACCCCACCCCACCCGAGCCGAAGGGAGCCAGTGGAAATACGCCCTAAATTGGCTGAGATGCAAGCTCAGAAAAATGTTTATAGTCTGACAATTTAACAAATTCACTACTGAAACAATAATTTCGTCATGTTTTAACCCTATGCATGTATGATGAGCTATGCATGGAACAAGGACGTCCTGGACCGGAACCCTGTAATACTGGGCCATGTTCTCAGAGGCTAAGTCATCAAAAATAGATGATAGGTTCAAAGATTGGTCTGTTAGATGAAGTATAGCAGCAGTCACGCCGTGAGATGTTCATCTTAAATATCACAAGACTAACAGTTAACCTCTCTTACCATTCAATGTAGGACTACCATTTTGGAGTCATGGCCAAAGATACCACCACATTTAGTTTTGTCTAATACAGCCCATACTTACTTAGTGTATACCCAGCTTTAAAGACTAGCTCAAGCTCGTTTTGAAAGGGAATAATTTGTAAGGCATCATTGAAGCAGTGATTTTTAAGATGATTTCTTTTCTCTTTAATCCTGTTTTTCTTCCCCACATTCATTTGAATATTCACAAGCAGCTAGTAGAGCAAGTACAGTTGCTGCTGGTGCTTTTGAGCAACACGTCTAAACCCTCAACTGCTGTAGCAAAGCTGCTCACTCACTTTTTTTTTTGGGGGGGGGGGTGTCATCAAATTGATTTCAGAAGCCAATTTTGATGCACTATTTAAATTTAATGAAATGGAATCCATAACATATGGAGAATTGACTTTTCTGTGGATATCTGTGGGCTTTCCAGTAGGTCAACTGGGTTGTCAATGAGGGAGAGAGAGAATAAAAGAATATATCAATGGAAGACGAAGTGAATATATCAATGGAAGACAAATTAATCTGTCCAGTTGGAGAATAAAAGCAAAAAAATAACAGGGTATTTTTTATTTATTTGTTTATTTATTTTTGCTGTGTTCAAAGGATTCTCAGACATGAAATACACTGAGATGGGACTTGAATTTGATCACTGAGGCACGTCTCTGATATTGTGCCGGATCATTTATAAGCCATCAGGTTTTTCCCTCACATCTTACTGTAATCTCAGGAGTTGCCTTTTTTTCCAGATAAATAAAAGTCAGTGCAGTGGGAAGGAAAAAAGAGGCACTTTTAGATGTAAAATTAGACTTGGGCTTATACAAGGGGAAGGCTATATCTTAGCAACTGAACTGAAAATATGGGCTTCGAAGAAAATAGTCAAAAAGTCATACTGATGTTAAATGGAGCTCACTGATATTTTGGAATAGACTGGACAAAGATGACACATTGCTTTGAATTTTAATTTCCTATGGCAATTTCATTCAAAAAGGGAATTTGTACCATGCAAACAGATGCATACAGTACATCAACTAAGCCATTCTTAGCACATTGGCCACCTTTAAAAAAAAAACAAAAACAAAAACAGTCCCCAAACCACTTTGAGAAAAACCTCAAGGCAACAAAAAAGAAGGATTTAGGGGATATTACTGTTCCTTGTCCTCAATACAGGAGATTTACAATCATGTAGGAATATTTGTTGGCTTTTCCAGCATCCCAAGAAGCAAGGGAAACATTGACTATTTCAAATATTTCAGAAATAATGAAAAGTGGCACAAAATGCTTTTCACAGCTTCCAAATCATGTTGGAAGCTGGGAAAATTTTCAGTTGGGTTGTTGCTTTGGTGTGAATATGACCCTAGATATCTGAGCACACTTAAACTCTCACAATCCCTGGGGGAAAAATACTGCATACAAAAATACACACACACACACACACGTACACACGCACACACACACACATACACATTCAGATTGATGACATTCTCTTAGGAAAACCAGGGCTATAGGCAAAAACAACATAGAGAGATGAAAAAGATAAATAGGAGATAGGAAAGCATGTGTGCTGTAAAGGAATAGATGGAATGTATACACACACGCGCACACATCCACACACACTCACACAGTGTCATACTCAGAGGGCAAGAGGACAGAGACAAAGCTAAAGGATGACACAGGCAGAGAGTAAATTAGCCATAATAGGATAGTGAAAAGACGTGTTTGTGTGTGTGTGTGTGTGTGTGTTTATATATGTGTTTGTGTGTGTGTGAGTGTGTGTGAGTGTGTGTGGAACAGGACAAGTTGTACAGACAGCAGAGGGAGGTATTTAAATAAAAACAAAAACTGGATGGGGGATGCACTGAAGAGACACACACACAAAAAAAAGAAAAACAATGGCAAAAAAAGGAAAAATGTACACACTCCACAAAAGATGGGAGAATTGACACAAACAGAGTGCACACTATACACCCCCTTACACATGTGCACAGAGCGAGCCAGTTTGCTGGTCCCCAGGAGGCCGTTCAGTCACTGAGGGGTCAGCCATTTATCCTGTCCCATTACTGCGGACACTGCTGTGAAATTGTCCAATAAATCAGTGTCTGTGAGAGGCAGTGCTCCCCCTGCTGCCCAGCTGACTGGCTGCTTGTTTCTAACTCTGCCAGAGATGCAATTAGAGCTCACACATGAGAGCAGCACCAGAGATTGAAGGCAGATAAACAGACAGCTTAGTGGCGTCAATTATCTCATAATGATTCCAGAGAGTTTGTTTTTGACTGTATTGGTACTCTGACCTCCAAGAATGAGCTGTCAGTCATGTTCGGCTTGAATTTGGTCCTAAAATGCAAACTGTAATTAGTGATGTGTTTCTATGCAGACAGACGTTTATGTTAAAAATAGTTACTCTACATGAAAAATTTCTTTGTTTTTCCTCACAGGTTTGAAATGGATATAGGCTCAGTTGGAAACCGTTGATATCACGGATTCCTAAACTGCTATGAATGGAATGAGATCGGGATTGTTTGAATTTTGGGCCCTATTCA
Source organism: Aulostomus chinensis (assembly GCF_037954235.1). Taxonomy (NCBI): domain Eukaryota; kingdom Metazoa; phylum Chordata; class Actinopteri; order Syngnathiformes; family Aulostomidae; genus Aulostomus; species Aulostomus chinensis. The sequence goes on along the minus strand of NC_141329.1, from coordinate 11,926,192 downwards.
AACAATCTATAGCACCTGGATAGTGTATTGGAGAGTGTGCATGTCTTGGCACACAATCAGATGCACGGCGCTGAAGGGTTATTCATCTCTAAATTTAATCATGGGTGTGTTTTGAACGCAACATAATTTTAACCAATCAGAAACTCATCTCAATTTCCCAGGTGCACCTGCACCTCGGAACATTAAATGAAAGATCTGGCAAGACAGGAAGTATTTTGTGCCAAGGAAACAACCTTTTAGTCCGCCAAAAGAAATATTTCAAAAGTTAAAAATTTAATTGTATTTCCCTTGAGACTCTGCCGAGTTTCAGGGTGCCCTGTTGGATTTAACTGTAGCTTTTGGTTATGCTTTTAATTTCTCTTCATATTTCCCGCAGGGAAAAGTTTACAATGACTAAAAGAAGCCTCTGTAATCTCTGAAGTAAATCATGAAAGAAACAAAAAAATTTCAAAACAAAACACAATAAAATCACCTGGAAACTTGCTTCCACACCAATCCTGACTGAGATTTAAAAATCATGAATAAATCTGTGTGCTGTGTCTTGTGTGTAAACATGCAGAATGCCATCCATTCATTTTCTATACCGTTCATCTGTTCAGGGCCCATGGGGCTGGAGCCTGTCCCAGCTGACACTGGGCGAGAGGCGGGGTGCGCCCTGGCTCTCTTTAAGGCGAATCTTGATCTTTTACATGTTTGTGTTGCTGCGCGTCCCCGTGTGACTAACAAGCAGTTAATGCAAATTGAGCACCCGCAAATATAGGCCCGTATTACTTTGTGAACATTGGACCCTTAATATGGCAGGAAAAATACTGCACCATAGACTTCAGAAATGATTTTACTGATCAGAACTTCAAATGCATTGCACTGTATGGAGTTGTGAATACACCAACAAGACCCCACCTCACACCAAGAACATTTCCTCTGTCAATTAAGTAGGCATCCATCCATTGTCTTCCACTAATTCCGACATTAAGGGTCGCGGGGGGCTGGAGCCTATCCCAGCATCAACAGATGAGAGGCGGGGTTCACCCTGGACAGGTCGCCAGTCCATCGCAGGGCCAACATACAAAGACAAACAACCATTCTCACCTACAGTCAATTTAGAGTATTCAATCACCCTCGTACCCTCGTGAGACCCTCGTCTTTGGATGGTGGGAAGAAGCCGGAGTACCTGGAGAGAACCCACACAGGTACAGGGAGAACATGCAAACTCCACATGTGCCTGAGCCAGGATTCAAACCCAGACCCTTCTTGCTGTGAGGCCACAGTGCTAACCTCTGCACCACCGTGCAGCCCCAAAAAATAGGCAAAGGATGAAAACATGCTAACTGCGTAGGTTGGAACAAAAAACTGCAACACATGAAACGGACCAATATTTCAGGCAGGCCAAGAGGTCATGCTCAGCTTGTAGTGCTGCTGTGTCTGCTGTCGATCAGCTGTTTCAAGCCACTTTGCATCAGCTGATGAACCGTTTCCACTTTGCTGACAAATGGCGCCTTATTTAAGGGTGAGAGTCCACCTCCATCTCAGCTCCTCCCCAGGCCCGTAACTACCATTGAGGACACCGAGGTCATATCCTCGGTATTTTTTTCCCACGTTTTTTTTTTTTTAACTCATAAATGTTAAATAAATTTATGATAAAAATCCTTCTGACTTTGATTGATTGGTGGAAAATTCAGAAGCTATTCTCATTTGTTTATTCTGAAAATAAAGTCCACATAAGACAATCTTTTTTATCATCACCATTTTAAAACGTAGCTGAACTATCTGACACTTGTATCATATGGCGCAGCCTCGCGAAAGTCAGCTAAGCACCGCGGGACATAGCCTACGTTCTCGTCAAACTCCGCGCAGTCATTTTTTTTTGTCAGGGTGGAATTTGAAAATGGAAGCAAGATGAAGAAGTCTACTCTAAAACAAACGAAACTCAGCTTTGGAAAGCCAGCAGGCCAGGGGAAAAGAAAGAGAGAAGGAGGTGAGTTGCTTCCGCTAGTGAGACGGTGCAGTATTTGGTTTTCCCTGTGTTCCTGTGTTTACCCTGTAGCAATGTAACTCCCCTCTATGGGTGCCTCACCGTTCATACTCTGTCCTTGCATGGCAGCTAGGGATGCTTGATCAATGATCATTATCATCAGTGTAGTTTTTAATTAGCATTTCAAGCAACAGTTGTTCAAGCAACAACTGGCTAGATAGGATTTCCTTTTCCAGTCGGCACAAAAATGCTTGGAGAGGTCGAGGATTTTTCATCTCTCTCGGTTTGATTTTGGCGCATTTCAGATTCACAAAAGGCTGGAGAGTCGTCGCAACCTGTTGTTTATGACGTTGTTGGGAACCTCGACACGACTTGGGCTATTTGGCTAACCTACCAGACTATAACGTGAACCCAAGAAGATGCTATATTATCACTGGTTGCATCATGATACCTGCTTGACATTGTTGTGCTAACAGCTGTGGCTAGTGGCCATTCAGCTTTCTATAGCCACAGTTTTGTTCAGTGCTATCAGCATTGCTTCCTACATGAAAATAAAGCAGACAAATAGAAACTGAGTCGGAACCCAAGCTTTTTCTTCATCAACTTAAAAACAATTGATGCACAAGGCGCAAAGATAAAAGAATAAAATAGTCCATCATGTACTCTGATATGACATCATCTTGAGATTCACTGCAGAGTTGTGCTGCTCTCGGTGCATTTGGAAGAAGAACGATTTCTACCTCAGCCATTTTATCTTATTCAACAAACATTTGAACGTTTGGAACGTTTTGGAATTGTTAAAATAAACATGTTCACCTCCTTGACGGGCTTGTGATTTGAACTCTGTTTATTCACTTTGCCAAAATGTATGAAAAGTCACCGAATTACGATGTTTTTTTGTCAAATAAGATGTATCGCAATATTTGACCTCGGTATTTGAAAAATCCTGGGTACGGCCCTGCTCCTCCCTCACATTCTCTATCTGAACTCATCAGTTTCACTTTTGTTGTCCCCCTTCCCGACTCTGTTCGGGACTTTTAAGGGGGTCTTTGCCATTATTGCTCTTTCTGCCTTTGTCTTTTCATGTGTGTACACATGGAGGGGCAGGGAGGTCCCAAACCATACCCATATTGTACCATAACGTACCGCAATGGCAATTTTATTTATCAACATCGGCTCGAAAGATTTAATGAATTGCCAACAATTTTCCTTATCAGTCGTCTTTTTTTTCAAGCTAACAATTAATGCTTGGCCCAGAAGTGACCCAAAACAGGCCAAATGAGGCGCATGTGACTGCTATCTGGGTTGTCACTCATGACAGAAAAATTGGCACAGTCTGAACATATCACTTTGAGTTTGGGAAATTGTGAGCATTTTCAAATGTTCTTGAAATTTTGTAAGACTAAACAACGCATCAGTTCATTTGGAAAATAATCAGCAGAGTAATCAATGGGATGAAATATAATTGGTGCAGCCTGAGTAATGCTTGTGCGACTTGCTGTGAAGGAAATTATTAATAAAGTATTTTGTCATGTATTTTGTAATTTGTGGATTTGGAATACTTACTGGAAGTCATAACAAGAATCTACAAGAATCAAGAATAAGTACAAGAATCTGTTTTATCTGGTAAGATATTTTAGTTCCTGACATCTGTGCTGCCACCCCACACAGATTTTTTTTTGTTTTATACTCTGCTCACATTTCAAATGATTATCATAACCCTGACCCTAATTGTATGGAAATATGTTCAAGCTGAACAGCCTTCTACTGAAGAAACATGAACTTGCAAACCTAGGTCAGCTTTTGGTTAGAAACATGGTAACTGGTTCTAAAAAAAATAACTGAAAAGCTTTGAATGGTTTAAACAGAAATCCATTTGACAGATCTTACACCTGAGGCACATAGATCTCTAAAGTCTGTGTGGCAATACCCAAACTAGTTAGCGAGAAATATGTTTTTTTTCTGGTTTGTTTGAACTTTTAAGAGTATATTGCTACTACCCCCTTCCAGTTCAACCCCCTCTGTGTCACAGGGTGTTGGAGGAACTCGGTGGGACATCTTCTCATTGGGAGCTTGTTAGTAGGAAATTCCTGCAAACTACAAAATAGCCTTCATCCTGCAGATGCATGTGCCTCCTGTCCTTTCTTTCAGCATGTGCTGGTGTGGAAAACCCTGCCACTATTGACTACTCTGAACAATAAACAGCTAGCTTTGGGTTCAGTTTTGCTTTTTCTTGACATAAAAGACTGTTAGTGCATCTTAATGTTAGCTTACAAGATGAGGTAAAAAGCCTCACACTTTAGCCGCAAGCATTTGACTTCTGGCTGCTGCTCTCATCAGAGGTAAGGTAAGGTAAAGGATTCTGTTCAAAATGACAAACAATTTTGTAGTTGTTATTGTTGTTGATGTTTTTCTTTTTATATTTAAGAAGACGCTTCTATTGTTGTGTTTCAGGAAAGCCGAGGTAAACAGACATATCTGATCAGACATGACAGGCAGGTTTCATCCCTCTCACAGAACAGAGGCAGAAACACATGGGAAGAGAGTCTGTGGGTGGAGAACGTGCAGAGTGAGAGAGTGTGTCTAGACGACGGGGGGATCAGAAGGATGGAGAGGCACTGTTCATGATGTATTCTCATTCTGAATGACAACTGCACACTGAGCTGCAGTCTCTCCTAATTGGTTTTTCAGCATCTTGATTCTTGAATCTTTTAAATCCAAGCAGTTTTGGAGGTGTGTGTGGGGGGGGGACACCTGCTGTTTCCTTAGCAACATAATCAATGGCATCACCCATGTTAGCCATCGCCAAGCTGTCGTTCAATTCATTGGCTGAGATGAGAAGGTGTGCTGTTGAAGTTTGAACAAAGTGAGGGGCAGAATAACCCACTGAGGATGTTTATCACTTGTGAGAAGTATTTTAGATTTGTGTAGGTGACATGTTGCTAACCACACACAAACACACTTTCCTCTACGAGACATTTATTAGAGATGGCAGACCTCCCTCAGGTAGATGGTTCAGCAACAAATATCTCAACAACCTGGTGGGAGAAAAACTTAAGCATGAACACATTTCACTTATTCTGCATCAAAATTCTGTTGATTTATATTCATATGATTGATGCCTTAGTGGTGCAGGTTTAAAAATGTATCCTCTGAGATGATAGAGACTTTGTATAATTATGTTCCTCAGAGCGGGTTCGCCTACACAGACACATGCAATATGAAATTTAACCTAGATTTTATATATTTAGAAACCTCACGTGCGTGTCCTTAAACCCAGAATTACATTATATGAAATTAAATGAATGAATATGTGGAATTTATTGGATGCAACAATATTTGAGGAAAACAAAGCACCTCTGAATGAATCATGAATGTAGTGTAACCAAATATTTTAAAGTCAAGCCAGAATGCAAATTTCCTGAGTCTTAACCTCGCCCTTCTCTCTCACTTTGTTCTAGTTTATCTGCCTCTGTCCCTCTCTCTCTCACGCTCTATCCACCACCTGTCTTGCTTGTTCTTTTTCACCCTGACGAGTCAAGGCAGATGGTCTCCTGCATAAAGCCCTGGGGCCTAATGTACAAATTGTGCATATTCAAATTTACATGGCACATGCCCTTTTCTGGACAGCACGGTGGTGCAGTGGTCAGCACTCTTGCCTCACACCAAGAAGTCTCCAGGTTCGAGCCCCGGCTCCATCACAGGATCTTTCTGTGTGGAGTCTCCATGTTCTCCCTGTTCCTGCGTGGGTTCTCTCTGGTACTCCAGCTTCCTCCCACAGTCCAAAGACATCAAGAGGAGACGAGGCTGATTGATACTCTAAATTGACTGTAGGTGTGGCTGTTAGTGTGAATGGTTGTCTGTCTATGTGTGTTGGCTCCAGCCCCCCCCCCCGCGCCCGGCGACACTGATCGTGTCAAATGAAAGAGAAAATTTGCTGTTCTCCATGTCAACTTCAAGGCTGGCGTACGTACGTTTCTACTGCTTTTGGTCCGTTAGAGAAACCAAGAGGTGATGCTGGGAAAATGTGAAACATCATCCTAGCTGTAATTCATGCATTAAATACACAACAATGACAACTATCTTCAATTACATAGGTGGATAAAAGTGTGTTCAAGAGGATGCTGCTAATAACAACATCAGCTTTGGTCTCATTAGAGGATATGATAATGTATATTTAGAGACCTCGATGATTTGTTTATTTGTCTTGCTGCATCAGTCTAGTTGTCACGGTTGGGAACAGTTTACACTCTTGCAGGATGAGCATTTTTCTGTTGATAATGAATCTCCATCCATCCATCCATTTTCTACCGCTTATCCTGTTAAGGATCGCAGGGGGGCTGGAGCCTATCCCAGCAGCCTTCGGGCGTAAGGCGGGGTTCCCGATGGGTTGCCCGTCCATCGCAGGGCCAACACATAGAGACAGACAACCATTCACACTCACAATCACACCTACATTCAATTTAGAGTATCAATCAGCCTCGTCCCCTCTTGATGTCTTTGGACGGCGGAAGGAAGCTGGAGTGCCAGGAGAGAACCCACGAAGGCACAGGGAGAACATGCAGACTACCCTGTGCCCGAGCCAGGGCTGGAACCTTCTTGCTGTGAGGCAACAGTGCTGACCACTGCACCACCGTTAGTTAAAATGATTTAAAAGAAATATTCAGAAGCACGTGGAGCATGTGCGCCTCCAACTGTCATTACTGTGTGAGCTGCAGCATCATTACTCAACTGTGGATCAAGTGAGTAAATACAGTTTTGTATGGGTCATTTACTTTCATCGAAAAACAAAGGCATGAAGTTGGAGGTACATTTCTGCATTCCATTCATGAAAATAGCAGCAGAAAACAGTTTGTGAATTTACTATAATAATCGAGTATAAAATCAAAACTTGCACACCACATGCAGGTGATGCTGTGTGTTTATTTTGGACTCTCATGATGCACATCATTTTGGAGACGTGAAACACAGGCAGGAACACTTCATAATACTTCATCAAATTACAAAGCAGTATTTAGTATGGAGCCATAAATTAGAAGTTTGTTCTGATTCTGCTGTGTGTAAAACGTAGCGATGCTCTATAATGACAATTCCTTCAGTCAAGCCAAGAAGCTCCGAGACAACAGAAAAGTCTTGGTGTGGTTTCTGACTTCATGTCGCTTTATGTGCGCTTGTTGAAATTTATTTACTCTAAAACAATGTGCTGCACACTGCCATTCAGGCATCCTTGAACTTCTCATTTCGGAGCGCTCGTATTTGACTGACTGTACATTCCTGTCATCCATCGCACAGACAGCCTCTGCTGCATGCTCCTATTGTTTTTTATTATGTTATTATTTTCTATTATATTTTATTTTTAACAGGAATAACAGAAGAGGCAGTTCCTGATAGAATTTTCTGTCTTGACTCTACATGCAGTATCTAAATCTCACATTCGGAATAGTTACGTTTTTTTTGTTCTGACTTTCGGTCGCATTTTTACGTTTCCTGATCGGGTCGGGGAAGGTGGGTGTAAGGCCTGTTAATAGTTATTTGCATATTAAAACCAGGACGGAGATCTGATCAACTGCCATGTTTCAGTAAGAAATCCACACAAGCCTTTGTTCATGAGATCTGGTTAGATTTTTCTGCCTGTTCAAAAGAAGTCAAAACTGACATTTTACTGTAACCAGGTAGCAGTGGGATCAATCCCCCCCAAAAAATAAGTATTGGTTTTTTTTCTTGATCCATATTTTGCATAATCCTGTGAACAAACGAACAAATGATGTTTAATCTATTACCCCTATCAGAGATAATTAGAGAAAACATGTAACTAAATAAAAACATTGACCTAAGCATTGTTACACAAGAGCGTGCCTTGACCGTCTAACTGTCGTGTTAGTAAAGACTGCTTTCAGCTGTAATATCAGGATAATACATTATGGAAATTCAGCAGATTTAACAGAAAGCAGAAATTGTTGATGTATCGATAAATACAACAAAACAAAGTGCAGTGGAAATAGACAGAAATCAGTCATGACATCCATGAATCAAGACTTATCTGAGGAGATAAAGTAAAAAATATAAATATGAACTTTGTGGATGGAGGGGAACATTAACTAGCATAACAAGAGTCTCTATCATTCAATTAAAGCAATCACGTTTCTATTATCTGCAATACAATACATGAATAATGCATCCAGTTTCGGATATTTATTTATCGTAAAAGAGAGAAAGAGCTACAAATTCATATTTTCACTGCCAATAAGACAATTCATTGTGCGGCTCTGCAGGTTTTCAATCAAGTCAACACCAATTCATTTCACAAACCAGCACCTCTAAACTAGGTGTTGAGAAGCACGCATCAGACTTCAGGAAACTCTGTCACTCATCAGTGTACCTTCCTGTGAGGAGCAGGGACTGATTACTCCTGCTGTGATAGATGTGAACAGGCTGATATGGAACTCAAATGGTTGAGAACAAGCTTTGGAACTGGAAAAGAACTTATAACTTGCAAAACTTAACTTAATTGCTTTTGTTGACAATGAGAACTGAGGTTGTGCAGTGAAAGGCTTTGCTCTATTCAATAGATTAAAGACCTTTTTGTCAGTCACTTGATCTTCACTGCAATTTAGATTTTTGTCTCCTGTTATGAAATTGAATAAGCTGAAAGCTAATTTAAATTATGACAAAACATAGTTTATTCACTGGGGTAGTCCAGAAATAAATGTTTTCGATCACACTGGTGGCCATTAGGTGAACTGCAGCAAGTAACTAGTTGCTCACCTTCGTTGGTGCCCTTCAGCATGCAGCGCAACAGTCGCACTCATGAGAAACTAGACAAGATTTACTGGCACCATGTGTACAGAGAACGTACGTAAACTTACACTTTTCTTTTAGTTATATTTTGACAAACTATTTGAGAACAAACTATGTTTGACCCAAGTAGACCCGAAAACTAAAAGGAAATGAGATCAAGAAAAGACTACAGTTTCAGGACTGTTTTTACACGATTTAAAATGAGTCATCAGTTCTATATCCACACAGTCCTGAGCATGTGGTCCTGACTCTGAATTCTTATCTGAATTCTCGGTTTGTATCCAGTTTAGTCCTCAAATCAGATTAAGTCATTATTGTAGGTGACTTCAATATTCATGTGGATGTTGATAACGACAGTCTGGGTGCTGCCTTTCTCTCTCTTCTAGACTCAATTGGTTTCCATCAGTCTGTACATGAACCGACTCACCATCACAACCACACCCTCGACCTCGTCCTAACATATGGAATTGAGACTGAACATCTAGTTGTGTTTCCACAGAACACTTTTTATCTGACCATCAATTAATCACTTTTGAATTTGTACTAATCGGCTACACTCCACTCAGGAAAACAGTAGTCTCTAGATGTTTGTCTGATCAGGCCATAGCTGGATTTAAGGAAGCCATTCACCCTATACCTGCTTCCTCTAGGTCACATTATTAGGAAATACTAGAATAATTTCCACTGCTATGCAGACAATACACAGCTGTACTAATCAATGCATCCACATGAAACAAATCAGCTGACTAAACTGGAGGCCTGTCTGAAGGAGATAAAAACATGGATTGACCTATAATTTCCTTTTATTAAACTCTGACAAAACTGAAGTTATTTTGCTGGGCCCAAAACACCTTAGAGACACCCTATCTGATGAGATAGGTACCCTGGATGGCATCACCCTGGCCCCCAGCACTACCCTAAGGAACCTGGTGGTGATCTTTGATCAGGATCTGTCCTTTAACTCCCACATTAAGCAAATGTCAAGGACTGCTTTCTTTTATTTACGTAACATCGCTAAGATCAGACACATCCTGTCTCATAAAGATTCAGAAAAACTAGTCCATGCTTTTGTCACTTCCAGGCTGGATTACTGCAATTGCCTCCTATCAGGCTGCACCAGTAGATCCCTTCTGACTCTCCAGCTGGTCCAAAATGCTGCTGCCTGCATGTTGACTAGAACTAGTAGAAGAGACCATGTCTCTCCTGTTCTGGCCTCTCTGCATTGGCTTCCTGTCAAATTCAGAATAGAATTTAAAATTCTCCTTCTAACATACAAAGTCCACAACAATCAGGCACCTTCATATTTGACTGAGCTCATAGTCCCCTATTATCCAGCTAGAACCCTTCGCTAACAGGATGCAGGGTTCCTTGTGGTTCCTAGAGTTTCTAAAAGTAGAATGGGAACCAGAGCCTTCAACTATCAAGCTCCCCTCCTGTGGAACCGTCTCCCAGTCTCAGTCCGGGATGCAGACACCCTCTCTACCTTTAAGAGCAGACTTAAGACCTTCCCTTTTGTTCAGGCTTATAGTTGGGCTGCTTGGGCTGGCCCTTAGATATGCTGCTATAGGCTTAGACTGCTGGGGGATCTCCCATGGTGCACTGGGCTTCTTTCTCCTCCTCTCTTCCCTCTCAGTCCTACTGTATGTGTCATACATAAATCACAGTCATACGTGTTACTAACTCATCTTCTTCTCCGGAGCCTTTGGGTTCCTCACATTCCAGATCCCAGGTGCTGCTGGAGGAGGCTACAGACCTGAAGAGGCTCAAGCTGCCACCTGTAGCACCACCTGTTCACATCCTTGTCTGTCCATCAGTCTCTTCCCTTTCTCTCTCTCTTTATCTCTGTCCCTCTCTCTCCTTCTATATATCTGTCTTCCTCCATGATCTGTCTTTTTCCCTGCCCCGCTCTCCTGCTCTCTTTCCCCCCAACCGGTCAAAGCAGAAGGCCGTCCCCATTGAGCCTGGATCTGCTCAACCTTCCTGCCTGTTAAAAGGAAGGTTTTCATCGCTGCTGTTGCAGGATGTGCTTGCTGATGGAGAACTGTTGGGTGTAGATTGATTGAAGGAGTGTGGTACTGGACCTGCTCTAATTGTGAAGGGTCATGGGAGAACTTTGTTGTGATTTGGCACTATAAAGATAAAATGACTTGACTTGAGATATTCAGTGTCTTTGCTTTATAAATTGACTGCATTATAAATTGACTGTTAGCTAATGCTAGTTGGACAGTGTAATACCGTTCACATGGTATGCAGGTTTTTCTTTACCTTTTCGGTGGACAGAAAGCTCTATTTGGGTTGCTTTTTGTCCTATGCTTATGCAAAGTTTATTTTGACACTTTCACACAACGTTTTCACAATATAGATGTCCAACAATGTCAGTGTTTGAGGTTCTCTGCCATTCCCACTATCCCTTTATAAAGTCGCTCATTCAACACTGTTTCTACCTCTGCTCCCAGATCAGAGACGTGAGGCCCAATTATCCCCATTTTGACTCCATGTACCTTTACACAAATGAGCCATTATTTTTCCCTTTTTGTAAAAGCCTGCTCAACAGATTGCTTCAGTTTTGACTGGTTCATTTCACTGTGATGTAACATTTAGGCTATATGTGGATTGTTTTTTTTATATATATAAAACGTGCAATGCGGCTGCTGCTGACTCATTTGAAGTATGAAAGTCAAGCTGTTTATGAAATCTGTTCACACTTAAAAGACAGCATTCATCTTCACATTCAAGTATAGAGAAAGAGCAGATTCATATGTTTTCCTGCTTATTCGCCAAACAGGGAACAGACAGACAAATAAAAACCCCACACCTAAATTGATGGTAAAATGATGGATTGCTTTTGGGAAAAGGGACCATTTTTCTTTGCAGATAACATATAAACTTTAATCTTTGTAAGTAATAAACGGCTTTAATCCAATTCAAACACATCTTTTCTTTTAAGTCCCCATTTATACTACACTACACTTGCCTAGTGGCATACTGCCATCCTTGGGGACTCCCTGCAACCGAGGACAAAGCCAGTCCGTGGATTTGTCAGTTGTTTGTCAGTACCCTGGCATTTCAATATCTCTGAATGGATTGCCATGAAAGTTAGTCCTGACTCTCTCATAACTGGTGTTTTTTTTTGTATTTGTTTCTTTACCGAGAGCAAGAGCTCATGCCTGAACCAAGAAATGCAAGAGTTATACTCATTTGCACGGTCACAAAAGACCCATGGGTGTGAGACTTTATCCAAATTTCAACCCCTGACTTGAAGCAAATATGAACTGATTGAACCCTGAATCTCAATTCACCATTTGCACAAGGTTTTTCACACACTTTGAAGGATTTTTCTACATTTGTAAACACTCGTGTCCACACAAACACATAGTCCCTCTCACACACATACTGAGGGAAACTGTGCTTCAGCGGCTACAATTCATCTGATCAGGTAGATACATGAAAGTGCTCATGAGGCTTGACTGAGGTCACACACTCCGAGTGGCAGCACAAAAAACACCACCGCTCATCCATTTCCCATCTCTCTTGCCTCCTCAGCACTCACCTGTTAACCTTTTTTTGTGAAATCCAACAGTGAGTTTCTGCCTGGCTGACTACGCCACGCTCTCCTGAGATGGGATCTCTGATGCAGCCCAGCTCATATTTACAGGCCTGTGAAGGAGGAGAGCGTAGTGAAGATGGGGGTGACAAAATGATCGTAACTGCTTTGTTCCTGTTTTATTTGTGCTGATAGCCAATATCACAGTGGTTTACTTCTGTTTTCCCGGAGCTTTATTCTTGTCAAATTCTGTAGATTCTGTCACAACAAAACCCGTTCAACTTACAGGCCGAACACATACAAGCGGCGTGTTCACCGTTTCTACAATAAATGAGTCATCAATCAAATCCCGTCATATCCATCATAGGGTCCACTACTGACTGGGTAAAGCTCTTCTTTTTTTTAATAAAAGTTTAATATTGACTTGATATATTGGTTTGTCATACTCTTAATGGAAGCAGGGTGAATCTTTATGTTTGCACTACGAATTGAAAAGAGAGCAGGAGGAAGAGGCACCACAGATACTGAGAAGAGAGTTAAAAGTTTAAAAGGGAGAAAGTGAAAGACAGAAGCTACGCTTATATGGACGTCCAATTAGATGTGCATGGATACGATATTCCAACACAAATCCGGAGAAGAAAATACTCTGAATAAAATCAGCATTTTCTAATGACCTTAAACCAGTTACGGTGCCATTCAAATTGTGCTGTGATAATAAAATTATCACATGATTTAAGTGTATTAAAGATATGCATAATAGACGTTATTTTGCTGCATTTATGCAACAGGTACAAAACTCAGGATGGTCCAGTGTCGCAAACCCAGATTTAAGTACAGTGTTCTGCAGCAAGAAAACACTCAAACTGCTGCATGGTCATAAAATGATAGAAAAGGTTCAAGCCAAAAGCCAGAAGTGTTCATAATGTAGAGAGTTTAGTTTAGTTTGGTTTGGTTTCTTAACTGGATCCCCATTATTCTTCCTGAGGTCCATGACATCGAAAGATAATACATGAACTAAAATAGTGACACCTAGGAGAGTGAAGAAACGTGAGGAGTGGGTGGGCATCCTCCGGCGTTGGTTAGATTTTGCACTGCAGCATGTAAACAGGATATAAATAGAATATTATATGCGTCAACTCATGTAAAAACCTTGCACAAAATAAAGTTTTATTACCAAAAAGGTCAATAGTCAGATCACTGCCATCCATGTCAGCAAAACCAGAGAAAAGTCTGGGGAATAATGAGAAGTAAAAGAAAATGGGAGTGTTAGAAAGAAATCAGAGCAGAGAGAGAAGGAGAATGGTTATAATAGGAAAGGAAAGAGCATGGTATTAGGAAAATGGAAAGAAAGAAGAGAAAGAGAAAAGAAGGTGAGAGAGAAATTGGCGGTGGTGGCGGTGAATACCTAATGGGGAGTGGTGGAGTCTATTGATCTGCTCGACAGCACAGGCGGTTTCATTTGGTCATTCAATTATTCAGTCATTTGGTTGATGTTTCCCCCTGCGAAGCTTTGGGCTGTACACTCAGACCTCCCATGCAGAGCAGCGGAGTCAAGCTCACAAACACCAAAGTTAGAGCTCTGTGGGAGAATGAGCGACATGCGTTGCAGACTGGAAAAATGGAGAGCTTTAACAGCTTTAGGTGTGTTACAATACACTAGTCCCCAAATCGCTCTAATTTAAAGGTTGTCACATTTTCTCCTCTTCATACATCTTTACCAGCTGCGATAGTTTGTGGCCATTGTTTTCACTCTGTGTGTGTGTGTTTGTGTGTGTGTGTGTGTGTGTGTGTGTGTGTGTGTGTGTGTGTGTGTGTCACTCCAGAATTGCAGTTTCATATGTCTGTCTGTGGCAAGTGATACCATCACTATTGCGTTGTCCCAAAATGGTACAGGGGGAGTAGTGGTTCAGATAAAAATGAAGGATGACCTCAAAAAGAAGAGAAGAAGGAGGAAGCTGGTAAGGGGACCCCTGCAACCACTCAAAGGCCCTTGCCCAAATCTTTCAAAGCATTACTTCACCTAAAAAGGGTTTTCAAAGATGTCCTTGTGTGGTTGGTTTTAGTTCAAATCAAAGCGGGAAACACTTAACAATATGGTACTCAAATGAATGCGTAGTTACCAGAAGGATGCGCTTATGTTGTTTCTCATTTGTTTACCAGTAACTTCTCCTTATTCTATGTACCATATTGTGAAGTGTTACCAAAATATGTGGATTTTACTTCACGATGCATTTGAGAGTTTTAAAACAGATGTTTTGGACAGTTTCGCTGTTGTTAGTCATTCGTCTGCATCAGCTTCATTCTAAAAATATACAGCAGGTATTTTCGGACTGTTGTGATCCCATAATGCAACATGGTTTGTTATCCATTTAAATCTCATATTTTATGGCTCATATTTTTTTTTACTGAGGGACAATTTGAAAACTTGTAAACTGTAAATCTGAAAACAACACTTTAAAGACACTAGTGGTAAAGTACAGGACACACAAAACAGGTTCATAGAATTGGCAGAGTATTGCACAATGATAATATGATTGGAAAGAGAACAACTGATCTTGACACCAGGCGTGGGACAGAGAAGAAATGGTACATGTTTTAGTTTTAACATGGTGTAAAAAAAAAAATCTAAAAGAAAAATCCAGTCGTTTTCATTCGCAATTACATTCACTGTTTCTTAGGTTTGGTTGGCGACGAAATGAAATCAGTTAACTCGGAACTTACAGGTGTACAAATAGCTCTTGTTTCCTTTATTTAGATGTTTGTTTGTTTTTTTTAAAACATCAATGCTGTACCCTGAATCCTGTCACAACAACACTTCCCTGACTGAAAAACTCATCTTTCGATATCTATAATAATCACATTTTGTGAACACAGACGTACTGCTCCGACCTTGAAGACGTGGCTGTCTCGGTATTTAGCTTGATCCTGTTGTCATTTGCCATTAGCTTCACATTAGTCCAGGAAGATCTGCGGGCTGACCCCTCATCAAATCACTTATTCCAATGAATCAATTTGGCCTGACACACGCAGTGTAATAATCAGCTGGCTTGGTTGGCTAAATGGCTCAATCAGAGGCAGAGGAAGGAGAGGGACAATTAGAGCGACTTACAGCGAGGGTCACTACAGTGAAATATTATCCTTAAGTAACCCGTGTGGATCACATGGATCAGATTCTCTTCAATTACAATGCAAAAGAAGAGTGAAGTCAGAGATATCAGGGGACTTACTCTGATTTCTCCTTTTGTTTTGTGAAGAAAAGAAAGCAATCTCTGCCTAAATGGCACATTTTTGCAGTCTACTGGTGAGCAATATCATATTCTTTAAGAGAACTTCAGCCCCTCATACTCCAGCTCTTTTTAACTGATTGACTCATACAGCATATACACACAAACACACACGTATATCTTCTTATGAAGTTTTGTTTACTTTGTCTGTTTTGAGATATCATCCAGCACAATGCAATGAGAGAGAATTCATTCTTTTGCAGTGTGAAATCAATTGAAAAAAATATCCAATGTGCTGACAAAATCTCTTTTGTTTGAAAGGTTCCTCTCACTCTCTGAATTAATTTACACTCTGTGTGTTTGGCTGCACTTGAAACTGTCTCTATGAAAGAGTGTATGCAGAGACTTAGGAAGATGACGATGATTTAGTAGTAGTAGTAATAGTAGTAGTAGTAGTAGTAGTAGTAGTAGTAGTAGTAGTAGTATTGGCGGCATGATGGTGCAGTGGTCAGCACTGTCCCCTCACAGCAAGAAGGTTCCAGGTTTGAGTCCTGGCTCCATCACAGGATCTTTCTGTGTGAGTCTCCATGTTCTCCCTGTTCCTGTGTGGGTTCTCTCTGGTACTCCAGCTTCTTCCCACAGTCCAAAGACATCAAGAGAGGACGAGGCTGATTGATACTCTAAACTGACTGTAGGTGTGACTGTGAGTGTGAATGGTTGTCTGTCTCTATGTGTTGGTCCTGTGATGGACTGGTGACCTGTCCAGGGTGAACCCCGCCTCTCACCCAAAAGCCACTGGGATAGGACTTAACAGGATAAGTGGAAGAAAATGGATGGATGATGGATAGATGGAGTTCATCATTATATATACCATTATACTGCTGAGTCCCTTGAGTTGTTTTAGTCCTTGCTAAAGACACAGTTGTTCTCATAAGCCCTTGACTCATGTTGAGCCGTACAACATGAGGTTTCTGCCTGGAGAGGTTTCGTGATGATCGTTCTCTCTCTCTTTTTTTGTGATTGTTTCATAATTTTCTTCCAATACTATAATATTTCAGTGAACTGTGTGTTTTAACATTGGGATTTTATATTTATATCGTATGAATTATATTTTAGTGCTTCTTTATACTGTGAAGTTCTTTAGTCAATCTTGTTGTTTAAAATGTGTTGTATAAATAACACACACGAGCTTGTTTTGTGAGGGGATTAAAATACGTTGTGTGAAATCCTAGTCAAATAAACCAAAACTGTATGCCAATGCCATATATGCACAGACTTCTCAGAGATTTTGGTGGTCAGAGGTTAGTGTCGCCTCACATTAATACCACCAGAGAACCTTGAGGAAATTTCATCAGGTTTGACACAATTGCCCAAAGTTTACGAAGTGACATTCATCTTGTTAATGTTTACTTCCAGAAAACAACAAATATATATATATATATATATATATATATATATATTTGTTGTTTTTTTTTAAAGTATGATGTGGTAAAATCTCATATTTTATTTTTAGGCCACATTACCGAGCCCTAATATCGCATATACGTGATGCAACAAAAGTAACGCATCTTCCCATCACAAAAAAGTATCTGTAGCTGTTTTGTCTTTTTTTTTGTTGTCTTTTTTATCAGTATCTGTGGAATAAAAAAATGACAAGGGGACAGATAAAATCTTTGAATGAATAAATCTGTAGATGTGATTGTCAAAGCCTCAATTCTCATTTGCTTTGTTGTCTTGGAGTCAAAAGAAGCAGAAGGTCGACAGATGCTCCCATAACAACTGGAGTTCAAAGCAAAGAATGAATCTCAGGCGCTCTTCAAGCATGTTGACCATCGTGCACGTGATCTCACTGTTGTTTTAGTCCGTCCTCCTTCTGTCCTCTCATCCATCCACTCCTTGAAAACAAACAAACGTGGCTGAGTCGATTGTTGGCAGTGGCGACGAACACATTCCTGTGTTAACACGTTGGCTAGCACAGTGTCTCATCACCGCCTGTTAATTCTCTGACTGATAGCGTCATTTAGCTCTATCCATCCATCCACCCACCATCCATCACTGCTCTTTCCATCTGGCCTTCCCTTCTTCCCTCTCTGCCTCCTTGCATGCTCTTCTGTTCAGAGCGGAGGAAACGTCAAGGCAGGTGCTTCAGTGCAGTGACTTTACAAATACCACAGCACAAATTAAAAATATTTGTCTCACCTGCCACCAACAAACTCCTCCCCTCAACCTACCGCCATCATTCCCTTCTTCATTCTTATCCTTTTCTCTTTTCTTTTCATACGTTCTTGCGCTCTTTCTTAGCTTTCTATTAGCCTGGCTTCTTGCTGCGGAAAGCTGCTCGATGTAGTGTTTGGCTGTGCTCCTGTCTTTGTGTACAAGTCTTCGCCACACTAATCTTTGGTTTGCGCTCCACAGGGGCCTGTTAACCACATATGCCTGCTTGTATGCAAGGCAGCAGCGAATAGGAGATTATATTCACATTAACACAGCAAGCTAAGACACAGCCTTGCTGACAGGCTGTCGAGCTAAAACAACTTCTATTCCATTGCTACAGTACAGCTACATTCATGGATGCTTTAGCAGATGGTGTGAAATGATAAGTATTAAGAATGCTGACACAGTTTTGTTGGTTGTGCTTTTTCTCTATAGGGTCTCAGGACTGAATGGAGAGGAGATATTATCATTTCTGTCCAGATAACTCAAACCTGCAGCAGCATATATCAAGGGATTTTTCACCACCAGGTCAAAACATCAGCTTTGACCAGTTGTGGCAAAAGAGAGCAGAAAAGGAGCAGAGAGAAATAACAATATATACATATTTGAAACAACCTAAATATTATTATATTTTAATTACATTATAACATTTCACTATTATAAATAACAGCTATGAAGAATAAAAAATGCAATATAAGACCAAAAATATGCTTTTTTTTTTAATAATTATTTCAGGTCAAAATTTTTTTTTAAAGAATTGAGAGTCATGAGTGAAAGTGATGATTATTGTTAATGATGCAAAATGTAAACCTTCATTTGAGAACAAGAGGCTTTTCGAAGTGCCACCACCAAGGCAGTGTGAAGTCATCTATGCTCCATTTTCCTGTGATGAAAGATTCATGAGCAGTTCAGTTTCAGTAATCTTGCTGATAGACAGGCGCTTAGAGTGAGGGACTCAGCTCAAACTAATCTAAGAAAATGACATTTTTCCCATGTTAAACTGATCTGCTGCAATATCCCACAGGTTCTTCCTTGGTCAATACTGCACCTTTCCACCATGTTTGGTGAGAATCGACCTCAGAGTTTATAGAGTTCTTATGTTATCCTGTCACATAACCATCTTTATTAGCTTTTGACTCTGTAGCTGGATGATGACGGCCTGTTGTCTCAGCACTAGAGGGGCAACTCTTTCTGACCAAATCCTTGATTCCATCCTCAAACATATGATGCTGCTTAAAAGTTCAGTCCCTTCAGAAAAACCTGATATGTGATGGAATAATCCAACGCCAAAGTCTGCACATTTATGCTGGGTCCGCATTTTTTTCAAAGATGGCGCACTTTCGCCGCATGAATCGCAGATTTTCACGCAAAATGCGCGAAAATATGCGTGGCTCGCATGATTTCATAATCCCCACTTTTTTCTTTGCAAAAAAATCACACATTTCACAGAAAGTTGAAAATGTGAGGGCTCATGTTAGCGCTGTCAGACAAAAACAGGCCTTGTTAGAACCAGACATTTAAGTTACCATGTCATCAGTCCAGAAAACCCACTGGCAGTTTCTGCTTCTTTGTTGTGCAGGTGTACTGCTTGAATTTTTTAGCTTTGTTATCCATGAAGACAATTCTAGACCGGGCTGCACGGTGGTGCAGTGGTTAGTACTGTGGCCTCACAGCAAGGGTGGATGGATGCAAGAAGGTTCTGGGTTTGAGTCCCGGCTGGGGCACGGGATCTTTCTGTGTGGAGTCTGCATGTTCTCCCTGTTCCTGTGTGGGTTCTCTCTGGTACTCCAGCTTCCTCCCACAGTCCAACGACATCAAGAGGGGACGAGGCTGATTGATACTCTAAATTGACTGTAGGTGTGACTGTGAGTGTGAATGGTTGTCTGTCTCTATGTGTTGGTCCTGTGATGGACTGGTGACCTGTCCAGGGTGAACCCCGCCTCTCACCCAAAGGCTGCTGGGATAGGCTCCAGAAGAAAATGGATGGACAATTCTAGACAGATATTTTTCACTGCATATGGGGTCTCCCTGGTTTCTACCAGTTCAGATCTGCAAGATTTTTTTTTTGTCATTCAAAGGAACAACAGCTTGATGTATCTTCTGTCTGCAGTGCTCAGTTTCCCTTGGTCAACCATTCCATTTCTGCTCACCAACCTTGAACACATGCGTGGATGCGGAATACACTCCTTCTCTCCTTTTGAAAAGTTGTCACTCAACTGTTCCTCACCTTCATTTTTTTTCCCTTTGCACAGCTGTCACTATTTTACTGTGCGATGGTCATTAACATAGATATCTTGTTATTCATGAACATCTGTTTGATACGATAGGTTAAAAATGAATTGGGACATATTTATTCCTATTTTTTTATCATGATTTCATTGGAATAAGTTACTTTTTGCCAAAACCTTATTTAATTTCCTGTCAACACACTGAAACAGAAAAAAAAAATCTAAGATACATATTGTTGTGTCACATCTCAAGAGGCCAAACATTTGCATTAAAGTATATGTATATCATATGTATCTTTGCAAACACAGATGCCTCATTGTACAGCTTACATTAATTATTTATATTATTCACAATATCACACTTTTCATTATTTATGCTGTCTTTATTGTGATAAATTTAATGGTTTATATTTTATACATCATCTTCTCCCCCAGCCTCTGTTGATGCCATGTGTTGGAATACATTTCTCCATGTATGATTAATTAGAAATATAACATTGTAATCGTTTGACTGACTGTGACCTTTGACCTCAAAAGGCTTTCCAAGTCATCATTCAGCCCCAGTGAATGTTTTCATAATAATATCTTCATTTCATTCTTGAGTCACAGTGGATGCTCGTGCCAAATTCGGAGAAAATCCCTCAAGGTGTTCTGACATACCATGTTAACACGAATGGGACGGACAAACAACCTGAAAATATAATGCATTCTGAGGCCACACATTTTGGACAAAAAAACAACGGTACATATATTTATTTATTTATTTATTTGTTTTCGCACTTAGATGCTTTTTGTGTGTGATTTCATCTTGGATGAAAGTTAATAAAAGGATGTACTCGCTCCAAGATGAATTATGAAAGAACAAAACGATAGATTTCTGTCTGGACAGAGAGATGTTACAGTCGTGGTCTTGAATGCTCGGACATGTCAAGAGGCCTGTCGTCCTAATCCACCCTGGCACTTCTCATAATGGCTTTAATGTTCATGTTACTCTGTGGGACACAGCCTCCTTAACTGTGTTATAGGAGGACCATCCATTACAGGACAGAGCTGAGCATGATTATTTATGCACACTTAAATCAGAGTGCGTCATTCTGTAATTCACTGTAAGCAGGCTTCATCAGAATTGCAAATCAATGGCCCAGCACGCTTTACCTCAACTCCCTCTGGGGCTATCCCTCCATGTCTGAACCACCCCCTCACTCCTGTTTTTTTTTAATTTATTTTTAACCCCCTTTTACTTTCTTCATGCATCCTGCTCCATCTCTATCTGCTTCCAGGCTGTATTGGGTAGTTCGTCTTCAATGCCCGTTTGGCCTTCAACGCTAGCCAACACTTTTCCTGGGCATTTGGCCAAGGCCAAGGAGGGGAGGGAAAGGGGAGGTGAAGAAGGATGGAGGAAGGAGGGAGAAATGATTTATCCTCCAAGTTGATCCTGATCTTGCTTTGTTCTTACAACAGGTAGTGAGCGGCTCCCTCTATGATGTCTCTCAGAGTGGCTGCTAGTGACACCTGGGGGGGGGGGGGAGGGGGTGCAGTGATCAGTGTGAGGAGTGGGAGTGGAGGTTTATTTAAGCGCTCTGTTAGCATGCAGTCCCTTGAGGTTATGAATTGATGCAACTTGATTTACAGTAAAGATGTCTGGACCAGAGTACCTCTTTGATCATCCTGTTCTATTGAACATCTTGCTTTCAAGGTCCCTCTTCTTATTTGTAGCATTGCACTCAAATGGCTGAAAGCAAAAATAAGGAGACAGGAAGAGAGTAGGATTTGCAGGTAACAAGACATACAGCATCATGGTTAGTTGCCTGTGCGATTTGTTCTTGTTACAGTGGACTCAATCATGACTTAGCTTCAGGGAACTCGGGCTAGTATTTTGGGGGATTTGGACAAACCAGCAGATATCTGGTCCTCGAATTTCCTGTTCTGCCCCATGCTCATTGTTTACAGTCAGTATAACAACTTGAGACCTTTGCGTGGATGTCAAAGTTGACAAATAGGAGCAGAATGTTTCAAAAGCAGCTGGTTAACTCAGTTCAACATTGAAAACAACTACAGTGGCTTTAATAAATTATCAGACCACAGTTGACTTTTATGACCCGCTCAAATGTGATCGCTCACTCAAATAGAAAACAGTAACCAAAACCTTCCCCTTGCCTACAGATTCTGTATTTATATAATGAATCTGGTTATAGAGATTACAGTGGATTTGACCAAATGTTTTCAGATAATGTTTGAGTCCCAGTGGATGTTTGTGAGAATTTGTAGGAATTTCCCTGAGGCATTGCAGAGAGTACACATTTATGTGAACTGACAGAGACTTTGATCTTTAACTTTTGACCACCAGAATCTTTACCATTCATCCTTTAGTTCCAATGGACTTTTTTTTTTTTTCTAAATATGGTGCAATTTCCTCAAGGTTTTACGTAGATATCACATTAATGAGAATGAGTCAGATGTGCAGATGTACGACTCAAAAACATGATGCCTGTGGTCTACAGCTGCTGCCGGCATTAAAAGGTGGAACATTCAAAAAGGTGAAAAAAAATCAAAAGGGAAGAATTTAGCATGTTTTTAAAAAGAGGGGTGGGAGGAGATGCGGAGAAGAACCAGGAGAAAACGGTTTCCCCCTCCTGTCCTCCAATCACGTTTTCAACTCTGTCACACTCCTGCTTTCCACTCATCCTCTCTTCCTCTCCTCTATCAGAGTGTATCCTTCAGGCTTCTTTGCTCCGATCTCCTCACCACCCACTGTATTAGAGGAACCTTTTACTGCTGTCTCGGCCAAATCAGTCACACTCCCTTCCCTCGCTTTCCACGTCTCACACATATTTGCTTCAGTCCTTTTCCCACACGGACACACACACACGCATGCACACACACATACGCGCGCACACACACACACACACACATACGCGCACACACACACACAAATATTCTCCTCAGCCTTATTCTCTTTTCTCCAACACTTTCTTCTCTCTCATTCTCCACTTCCAGTCTCCTTCTTCACACTGCATTCTCTCCAATCTTTTCCACATAATTCTCTCCCCTCCTTCTCCCTGTGAAACTCTACTCCTTCATTCACCTTACACTGTGCCACATCTTGCTGACTGTCCTCAGAAACAAGCTGCTATCTTCCTGTTTATCCTGCCTTAACCTCTATTTACTCTTTCAATCCATCGTGGCCTGTAGATATCCTAGACAACCCCTCTCCTCTTATCACTCCCTCACTTCCTCACACTGTCCCCTCTACCATTTGGCTTCATACCTTTCTCCCCCTCTCCCCCTCTCGTTCTGATTTTTCTGCAATTTCCTGACATTTCCTTCCATTCCGTTCTCTCTTTCCTGGATATACTCAGCTCCACCATATCCCTGACACTCTCATCCTCCCCCCCCCCCCCCCCTCCTCACAGCTAGTTATTCACTTTTTTTTCTATCAGCAAGTCAGGCCTCGGGTCCCGGAGCCAAATGAGATTTGGAGGCCGAGGCCCGTGTGCTCGTCCACTCTTCAGATTGGAGTCAGTTATTGTAGGCTGCATGCAGGTATAAGCCATTTACCTTTCCCAGCACCTCGTTGCCAGCCCCACACGGACGGGAAGAGTCACTCCTACATTTATTTTGGCTCTTAATTGTTTCTCCTCACACGTTTTCCCCTAAATTTCTACTCATTTGCTTTGTGTTTTTTGTCTAGATCTCATTTATCAAGACCAGATGTATTTTGTCACTTTTTGGCTGGACCAAAGTACCTGCAATTACGAATGTCACAAGGACTATACATCCTGATTGATTGTATTTGCACCATTGGTCAGCAGTAAGGTGTAAAGAGTTTCTCGTCTGCTGCTCTTCATTCAAAAGGAATTCGCACAAAGCGACAGCACTCAGAGTTGCTTTCTACAGCACTGGTTAGACAAAGCTCTTGTTCTCCCTTAGAATGAACTACAGATTCAGCAGCTGCTCGCAGGGCTGAAGTAGCAGTGAGTGAACCCTTGTGTGTCTGCAGCGGGCTGGTGGTGATGTTTGGTGTTTATACCAACTTCTGCATGCCCAGTGACAACAGCAACACTTTGAGGAGCGAACGTAAAACAGGAAAAGCTTTGCTAAAATTATTTTATGGCAAAGTGTTGTTTACAAATCATGCAGTCTCCTTTATTAGTTTCATCAATGATGGTAAACGATCAAAAATCGATCATGAATGTTGATTCGATTTCGAAGTAGTAACAGTGCCCTATGTTGAAGTTTACAAAATTTGAAATATCGCTGTGTTTTCAGCTTCAATAACCTTTCAGATTTTGAAAGCCCTTGAGCACCTGATGGCTCCATACAGACCTCAAGCTAGATAATATCACATTGGTTAACCATAAAGTTGTGGCACACAGAGTCAACCTAATTGATCTGGGCCTTTCAAATGCCAACCACCATTGTGAGCTCAATAGTCCAGATCCTTCCATTCCAGGGACAAACTGAAACCATATTTGCTCCTTGAGCAGTGGTGTCTAAGAATTTTGGTGTACTAAGAATATTCATATTGTTGCTTCAAATTTGAGTATTTTATTTATGTATTGCCTGTTCAACCTGTTGACAATTTTTGAACCGTGTTGACTCTTCATCATGTCTTCGTCTCTGCCTCTGTTTTCCCGCTCTCTTTCCTGCAACCGGTCAAAGCAGAAGGCCGTCCCCATTGAGCCTGGATCTGCTCGAAGTTCCTGCCTATTAAAAGCAAGGTTTTTTTCACCGCTCTCACAAGATGAACCTGCTCATGGAGAATTGTTGGGTGTAAATTCATTGAATGAGTGCAGTGCTAGACCTGCTGTACTTGTAAAGTGTCATGAGTCATCTGTGGTACATTGTGGAGACCCAGGGTCAGCCTGCAGAGAATATTTTGTACTCTAGGAATGAAAACACAGCATTTTTCAAGAGAGTCTACAATGCTCACTCCAAATTCAGAGCATATATCACACTCTGCTAGTGGTCAGATCTAACTGATGTAAACTACCTTTTTGTTTTATGCAAAATAAAAAAAACAACAACTGTCTCTTCAGTCACCAGAAGAGTTCAACAAAGAGACCAGGACTGAGCCCAAGAGGTTCAAGTTCAGGTCCCTGGATGATAACCTGCATTTAAGTGTCTTCTCTAAAATATGATATATTCTCAAAAACGTCCTCAAGGTTTTTAGTCACTCTTGGGTGGGATTCAAGATTGTTGAATGTAATTTTGGTTTTTCAGTTCCAGCCTGCAGTTCCCATCATCTCTGTAAGTAAAGCTGCAGAAAGAGCTGATGTCCATATGTTTATGGACATGCTAAAACTCCTACTTCATCTGGATATGTCCCCACAGATGACTCCCCATCAAGCTATGCAGTGTCCCATTACCAGTATGGACCACCTGAACACCTTCCATTAGTTCCAAATAAGTCAGAGCCCTAGTTTTAAAAAAAATATGCTATATGCTTTTATTCTTGAATCAAACATGTTTATGGCTGTAAACCAACATGCATGTACACAACATACATGGACATATGGTTTTATGCAGGCATACATGAGCTTTTTTCAGCAGTTTTGCTGCTGAGTAGAAGATAAACTTCCTGGCCACATTGTGAAAAAAGACAAATTTACATTATTTGAAGATAATTTATTAAAATTATAATGGTTTCCTTGATTTGCAGTGTTAAGTCCTGCCACTGGATGCATTTGTCTGACATCATCAGATGGTGTGCTTGTAATTTCAATGCAGTCAACTTCTGGGACTGCCCACCTATTCAGACTAGGGATGAGTTAGATACTCAGATGTAACGAGTATCCGGTACAGATACTATGGCTGTGGAGAGGCCAAAAAAAACGAGTGTAATGTGTCATTGTCCAAGCTTGTGTGTTTATTTTTTGAACAGGGAAAATTCTCATTGGGTGTTTGTGTCCAACAACATTCTCTGATAGGCAGCCAGCCTGACAGTCACACACAGGGTTCCTCCCCCCACATACACACATACTGTAGATGAGAAGCACTGCTTGCAGCGGTTGCCATGGTCATCGCACTGAAGGCACACGCTCCCTCATTGCCGAGTGCAGCCGCAGCTATGCTGAGAACATGATTCACTTCCCTAATTGCTTTTTATTCACTGTTTAAGATTTATTCCTTCATCAACCTGCTTCTGTTTGGAAAATAACAAATAATTAGAGAGCTGCAGTTCATCGGACCTGGTGCTTGGACACGGCTGAATGAAGCTTGGCCTTTTTTTTCTACATCGTCTACATTTCTACAGCTTCGGGTGGCAGAATGATAGAGAAATAGACAAAAACAGCAAAAAGCAGCAAGAACTCAAGAACAAGAACAAAAGTGGAAGCGGAACCCAACCATCATCTGGCCTGCAAATAAAATCTTTACCAGGCGCCCATGCATGTGCACACACAAATACTCACATGCGCGCCCGCACACACACACACACACAGACATACTCTCCCTCAATTTATTTTAGAAACATTCTATTATAAACACATAGACTCAGGACAATGCATGATGATAGCTAAAGAATGGAGGGTAATTTGTCTGACAGAGACACTGAACCAGCAGTCAGCTGCTCTACATCACTAGTCTGTCAGTATTCAGTCAGTGGCAGCAGAAACTCAATCTGAGTTTATTCTGTAAATAGTTAATTTGGTCTTCTGATAAAAAATATCGGTCAAAATCATAATCTGATGCTTTGGATTTTTTTTTTAAATTTATCAAATAAATAACAACTACCAAACGATCTCTATTAATTTCCTAAAACCAATTCAAGAAATTTCAAGTGTCCCAGTCAAACCACACCCACTTCCGGTGCAAGTCCCACCCATTCCCTGGTTAGGCCCCACCCACCCAAGAACAGATACAGTTACAGATAATTTTATTGGTTGTTCTGATACAGATCATGGTGTGCTTGCTCATCTCCAGTCCAGACACTTTCTCCTCCACAAGCTGCTGATAAGAACATCCAAGACCAGCAATCGCATCACCATATTAGTGGCCAGATGGGGGGCAAACAATGTCATAAGAGAAAATTCTTGGATGGAGGATGCATGAACTCGTCTTATTTGCTACCTAAAAGGCCAAAGATGGACCTGGTTGACAGAACAGGCCGGCTCACCCTCATCAGACTCCTCATTCATTCATTAATTCTGACTGCAGATTCCTAATTAGTTATCTGTATACAACGAGTAAACGTAGACTTTGTTCAAACTCAGCCACGTTGGATGTGGAGCATGGGTGCACAGCAGTTCTCTCCATCAGGTTCAGATCCAGATTCAGGCTTGGACACTCCAGGACTTTCCAGTTTTTCCTGCAGCCACTCTAGAGTTTTCTTGTCGGTCTGCTTCAGGTCATTGTTTTGTTGAAAAATAAACCTTGGCTTCCACCCATCATGAGATTCAGAGCACTCTGAAAAAGGGTTTAATTCAGGATTGCTCTACATTTTTTTGTATTCATCTTTTCCTCTACCCTGACTAGTCTCCCACTTCTTGTCGCAGAAAAACATCCCCACAGCATGATGCAGCCACCACCATGTCTGACTGTGGGGAGGGTATTAATTCTCACTGCCTGGTTTCCTCCACACACTTCATTGGGAATCGTGGCCAAACAGTTCAATCTTCATTTCAGACCAGAGGATTTTAATGCTCATGGTTTGAGAGTTGTTCAGGTGCTTTTTGGCAAACTCTTAGCAGGCTTCTGTCTGGCTGCTCAACAATAAAGTTGTGATTGGTGCACTGATGGATGTCCTGCTGTAACGTTCTCTCCTCTCAGCAAAGGCACGCTGGATCTCAATCATTGTGACCATTGGCTTCTTGGTCAATTGGTCAAGGTTCTTTGTTGCCAGATTTGGAAAAAAGTGGAGGAGTAGGGAGGTGATTTCTCAGGTCTTTTGTCAAAAGAGTATGCATAATTTAATGATGGTTTTTATGAATTTATACTACGGCTGAGGAGGGAACAGGGATCAAACACTCTCTCAAATGTTAGTTATTGTAAGTGGCCAAATATCAGAGATTGAAAGTAATGATCAGGAATAAATCTCATTATACTGTGGAAAGCACATTCAACTGACCACAGTTAACCAGGGGTGAATGTCTGAGATGCAATATTATTTTCACACCATAGAGACAACATAAAAGTGTAGATGATGGTCTTTTCCATGCAATCCTTTCATTTGCTGAACCTATGAAAAGTTAATACAGCTGCTTATTTTCTGATATCTTGTTCAAGCAACCGTACAGTGGAGAAGAACTCAATCCATTTCAGTGAGAACTGCTGCTGTGAACTAACAGTGTCAGAGCAGTGAAAAACCAAGAGGGAGAGCAGGATTCATAGCGCCAGATCAGGTGGCGAATGCCAACGCTGGTGTGAGCACAGCTTTACAGAGCCTTGCCTGAAGAATCTGAAGTAACAGATACTGATGGGAATAATGCTGGAGCTAAAGTACATCTGTTCCTCCTGTGGTCTTTGTGGTCATAAGTACGACATTTGCATGGTGGAAACTTGTCTTTAGGCTGCTGCTTAAAAGCACTTCAAGTTTCTATGCTTTATGTAGTTTTAATAAAACCTGATATCATGATGCAGCAGAAATGCCTCGAGGTAAAATGGCAGAGTTTGTTTATACTGGAAGTTGTCCGTCCAATACAGCGCGCCAGGTAGTCTTCAACCTCATACTAAAGTTCTGGCCCTGAGAGACATCATCTCGTCCATGTTGGTTTCCTTACATAGGATGTACAGAGAAAATGCTGTGCAGTCCCAAACACACGGAAACACCTGGTCACTCTACTTATCATCCAGTATATTAGTGTTTGTTTTTATCTGTCTCGTCATCGACTCATGTTACGTTATATGTTGAGGCATACTTCCTGAACGGATCCATCATGTCTCATTTAAATCTACAGCAAATCTGCAGCAAATCTAGGAGTAGAGAGGCTAAAGCATTGTCTCAGGAATAGAAATGCAACAGACTCACACAGAAGGCTGTTCGATGGAGGAAAAATAAGAGTGTGTATTAATAATGACCCTTTTTAGGTCAGACAGAATTCTGGGACAAGGAAGGATTTTTTTTCTTCTGCGGGATATTTATCCCTGTATTAAAAAAATGGCAATGACATGCTTGGTGTGTGTGTGTGTGTGTGTGTGTGTGTGTGTGTGTGTGTGTGTGTGTGTGTGTGTGTGTGTGTGTCTGTGTGTGTTGGTAACAACACAGTACCAACATCTATTTTTAGTGACGTTACACCAGAATGACATACAAGCAGGGAACACAGGGGGGCAGTGGCTATAAATTTAAAAAAAACCCATCTGTCCCTACTGGGCTAAACCATGTTTAGTTCCCAGCACCTCTTCCACCTGCACCATGAGAGAGAAGAGGGATTTCCTTTTATGTCCTCTGCTTTGTGTTATTGTATCTCTCCTGCTCACAAGGACTAAATCTATGTGTAGTTGTTCGTTTAATTGACACCTTCATCAACAAAGTTCTTCTTTAACAGGCAGGGATGAGTTTCATGTTATAGTCTAGAATGGCCAGCTTTGGGGACTCATTTTCTCGTGATGGACATATTTTGAGGAAAGGAACAAGGGTTCAAGTCAAATCACTCTGATAGGGCTTGTCAGCCACTGGCTAGCCACTCCCTAAGACATAGCCTGGACTACCATCTGTTTTACTCTACAGGAAATCATATTTGACTGACTGAACAACAAGCAAGGTTGAATTTGTCCCATGCTGGCTATTAGAACGAATGCAGTTTTGGGATACTTCCACACTGTCTTCATTTTTAGCTCTATGTGTTTTATCCAACATTTGTACATGTTTGTAAACCTCATGGAGTATGCAAGAAATGTAACTCCTTTTCCAGCCACTGTAGTCAGGTGTACCTATTAAAATCTGCAGATACAGTAGGGGTGAGGATGGGTGGATATGAATTTGCCCAAATAAAGTAGAGACCTCTGATATACATTTTATGAAAACAAAGGGACAGTTTGTTTCATTATCTTATTTTGAATAAAATATTTATTATGATTTTAATGAAATTGTAACTTTTTTTTTTGTTTTTGTTTTTTGGGCCCCTTGTCAGTCATGGGCTCTTAGAATCATCCTAACTTTTCCCCCAATATAGCGCCCCTGGATGCAGACTTTGGGACCACCTGTATGGTATTGGCTTTCACAGTTCTCTAGGGTGTAACTCACTTAAACTGTCACTCAGATATTGCTCAGAGCAGCAGGACAAATTTCTGTTGCAGCTACACTCGAATCAAAATACAGTTTCATAATTCAATACTGATGAAATAATAAGAGTAGCTGGAATAGTTTTCAATGGAAGTAAAAAAAAAAAATCATCTGAATAGAAATCGTGCTTAGTGTCACAGGGTTTTAAAATATAATTAACTTTGCAGTTATTATACCGAAGTTAAAATGGCGTGCATTGCTTCTCGCTGTTGTTTTCACTCCCGTCATTGCTACAAATGTTTCCAAACTTTTACTTATGTAGTCAGAACAGACAGACAGCATCAAATACCAGCTGGTACTCAAGAGAAATTACAAGTTATCCTCATGACATCTCTGCATTTTCTTTTAGATAGACATGTGTAATGTTGCCTGTACTAAAATCTAATGGTGATGTTACGCAGTCTTTGTCTTTTTTCTTTTTTGTCCTAAACCAAACAGTGGAAAGACACCTTATCTTTTGCCGTGAATGTCCACATTTGTCTTCAAATTGACTTGAAAATCTATAATACTTGCAACACGAGCATTCTCATTCTTATAGAGCTCGCTGCTGAGCAGTTTTACTGCATCAAAATCGCTGAGTGAATGTGGTGAAAGGAAGATCTAAAAGCACATATGGTTTGAGGCCCCTGTTGTCCTCAAACATTCTTAAACCAGTGTATCCCTCTGATACTGACAACAATGCAGGTATATTTTAAAACCAGCGATGAAAATTGTAATGTGACCTTTACTTTGAGAGTCACTTGAGATGCGAGTCCTCTGTCAGTGACTGTACTGAGCGTAACTGTCCTACATAGCTGGCGGATGTACTTGTTATGCTCGTGTTGAATTTACCCTTATCTGACACTCTTTTTTTTGTTGAGGCTTTTCCTTTAAATTTCTAATGTTATTAGGAACTTTTAGTGACCAAAGAATCCAATCTTGTTAGCATCAGATTTTATTTCATAAATGCAGCTTGAGTCGTTCGGAAATACATTATTCTCAAATCCAGGTACTTTTTTTTGTATTGTTTGTCTCTGAGTATCACCTTCCCCGACTTGGACGTCTCCATTTCTCAGTTCAGTGGGAGGCTGATGCTCTGAGCAAGACTCAGCAGGTAGACAACTTTGCCTTTTGCCAGCATGGCACAGCAGTCCAAGCCACTTGATGCCAGGAAAGCAGATTAGAACCACTCCACTACCTCACCTTGCTTTACCTTTTCTCGGGCCGCCTTTCAAGCTGTGCCCTGCCTCCCCTGTGTCTTTCAAGACATTTTGTGTGCAGCTTGATTGAATCTTATTTACGAGATTTTTAACTAATAATAACAATGAGACCAACTAACAAAATAATATATTTTGGGGGATTTGTTCACGTATGCCCCGGTTAAAAATGTGGCTGTCTGCCTTTATCAGTGGTGCTGGCCCAGTTTCACTGCTCGACATCAAGATAAAGACCCTGTCCCAGCAGTTCCTGAAGAAACATTCAATTACAGGAAGAAAGCTGGAAAAACAAACAGGAAATTGACTGTGTGTACTGTTTTTCCCTCCACTGGCAGTTTGTTTCATCAAACCTCACACACAGTTGCCTTTGTTTATCAAGTTGAGCTTCCAAATACATTTGTCTCTTTTTTAAAATTCTTTCTTTGTCCTGTTGTATTTGATGACCTGTAGCGAGTAATAAAGGAGATGGACAGTGGGTAGGGCAGGGTCAGAAGGAAGGACTGGTGGTGGGAAACGGGCAGTGTTGGGACTAACGCGTTACTGCGTTATTAGTTACTGCCAAAAAAGTAACTTTGGCAGTAACTAATAATCAAACGCATTATTTTTAAAATTCAATAACTCAGTTATAGTTACTAAACGATCCATTTATTGGTTTATTTTACGTTATTTTACTATCTCGGCTGAGCCACTGTGTTTACTTCCTGTGTCGGGGGGGGGGGCTTGGGGGAAGTGCAAGAGACAGGAGGAGAGTGAGCTGCGCTGTGGGGGCGTGTTTGTTTATAACAGCAAGAACGTGCAAGACATCATGGTGGAACCTAGGGCGAGGTTCTTCACGTGGAAGTACGCTCACTACTTCTCCTTCGTTGAGCAGAAGGAGAAAAATGTTTATGTTAAATGCAACTTATGTCTCGGAACTAAGACCCTCTGCGGCCACAAACAGCAACTCTACTCTATTAAAGCATCGCAGGCATGCAGCATCGCAGGCATGCAGCATGCGGCGGCGACGAAACCTGAACCAGAATCTGTGTGGTCTGTTGGGTCAGGAAGGGTCTGATCTTCCTGATGTTTTAGAGGGCATAACGGCAAGACCGAGAAACTGAGGCCACATGAACCTTAAAGGTCAGCTGGTCATCAATCATGACACCCAGGTTTCTGGCTGAGTTTGTGGGCACAAGTAGGCTCGAGTCAAGTTGGACACTGACCTGAGGCTGAACAGATGGACAAGCTGGAAAGACCATGAGTTCAGTCTTAGACAGATTCAGTTGAAGGTGGCGTTCCTTCATCCATGTGGAGATATCAGCCAGACACGCTGATATACGATCTGAGAGCGTTCTGTCGTCAGGTGGAAAAGAGAGGAAAACCTGATTGTCGTCAGCATAACAGTGGTAGGAGAAGCCATGGGAGCGGATCACTGCACCAAGTGAGGTGGTGTACAGAGAGAAGAGAAGGGGACCAAGCACTGACCCCTGAGGAACCCCAGTCGATAGGCCATGTGACCTAGACACCTTTTCTCGCCATGACACTCTGAAGGATCTGCCTGTGAGGTAGGACTTGAACCACAACAAGGCAGAACCAGATATGCCGAGCTCAGAGAGTGTGGAGAGGAGAATGTGATGGTTCACCGTGTCGAAGGCAGCAGACAGGTCCAGCAGAAGTAGGACAGAGCACTGACCAGCAGCTCGAGCTCGTCTCAGTGACTCAGTGACTGACAGGAGTGCAGTCTCAGTGGAGTGGTCACACCTGAAGCCAGACTGAAAAGAGCCAAGTAGGTTGATGCAGATGTTCAGAGACCTGGTTAAATACTGAGTGCTCCAGTATTTTTGACAGGAATGGCAGAAGTGATACTGGCCTGTAGTTTTCAACTTTGGCGGGGTTGAGATTAGGCTTTTTGAGCAGTGGGGTGACACGGGCCTGCTTAAAAGTAAGAGGAAAAATGCCAGTTTCCAGGGAGGAATTGGCAATGTGTGTGACTGCAGGTTTGATAGTGGGCAAAATGGTCTGCAGGATGCTGATGGGTATTGGATGGAGAGGACAAGTTGTAGGTTTTGAGCTCAGGAGAAGTCTGGAGACCTCATCTTCGCTCAGGGGAGCAAAGGAGAAGAGTGAAGCAGCAGTGGCAGGTTGGTGCTGACTGGACTGGTCAGGCTCAGAGAACTGGTTGCTGATTGCAGCAACCTTTTCAGTAAAAAAGGAGGCAAACATGTCTGAAGTCAGTGCAGTGGGAGGCTGAGCAACTGGAGGAGAAAGCAAGGAGTTAAACACCATAAACAGATTTCTGGAATCAGAAGTGGCACAGATCTTGTTCTGATAGAAGGCTTTCTTAGTGGACTGTAAGCATGAGGTGAAGGAAGCAAGTTTCTGTTTGTATAAGGACAAGTCAGTGGGTTCTTGGGATTTACGCCACTTTCTTTC
This sequence comes from Aulostomus chinensis, assembly GCF_037954235.1. Classification (NCBI taxonomy): domain Eukaryota; kingdom Metazoa; phylum Chordata; class Actinopteri; order Syngnathiformes; family Aulostomidae; genus Aulostomus; species Aulostomus chinensis. The sequence goes on along the minus strand of NC_141329.1, from coordinate 11,892,382 downwards.
TGCTGCCCTGAGTCCAGCTCTTTGTTCTCTCAGAATTTCAGAGAGCCATGGACTTGGTTGATTGACTTGGACTTGGACTAGATGAAAAATAACGAAAAAGGGCAGAGAAATGAGAGCACAGGTGTTAAAAGTTAAGACAGGGCCTGACTTGATTAAAAAAACAAAGGAGAGATATGTGTGAGTGAATTACAGGTGGTGGATCCAGGAGATGAGAGCTGCCAGGTTTATCAGAGCAAAGACGGGAAATTACTCATCACTAACGAGTAAACAAGCACAACCAAAGAACAAATGAGACACTATGATAGGATATTGTCCTCAGGGTTATGATTTTATTAGGTTGGGAGATTAGTCTCAAGAGGAGAGATTTAAAGGTGTAGTGGACAACATTAGCCACGTTTACATGCAGACTTTTTCTTCATTCCGATTGAAATTATTCCGATTGAAGAGCTTGGGTCTACTTTTTACATGTGACGTGATCTATTGCGATCTGGTGTTTACATGTGCCACTTCATTTAATCGAAACCGTCGTTTTACGGCTGTGTCACATGCAGAGCGATGTAAACATCACGTGACTGATCAATGATGGAGGTCCATCGTGTGATCAGCACAGTCGTTCCGATTGTGTTGACACATTTATTCAAGCAAAAGCTTGATACGAAGGCGCCTCTACTGGAAGCAAGGAAGAGGAGACGGCGTACAGAAGGGGGCCTTTTTGTTTTTATTTCGCGGTGTTGGCCCATGCTGCCCGTTTTCGTTGAGCTTGACGTGGACTTTTTGAACAGATCAGAATTTCTTTTTTTCCTACCGTCTAAGCGTGCGATAATGTTCAGATCTTTAAGGGTTTCTATTAAAAATAAACTCTCCGCCGCAGACCAGTTCTGCGCCCTCTGCTGCTTGGAAGCCGCCATTTTTTCAAGTGAGGAAAAGTCACTGCGCATTTACGTCAAGACAGAGCATGCACAGAAACAACACAGCCTGACAGCATTCCGTTTCACCGTTTACATGATAAAATTTTACATCTGATCGGTTTGGGAAAAGGAATATTCTACCCCATTCGGTTTGGGCCTCTTTATTCGGATTGAGGTGTTTATATGGAACATTTTTATTCGGTTTGGGCTTCTTTTTAGTTACCGGGCTCCTTTACTGTGGAACCAGCTCTCTCCATGGGTCAGAGAGGCAGACACTTTAACTACGTTTAAGTCCAGGCTTAAGACCTTCCTCTATGACAGAGCCTTCAGTTAGGACTGGTTCAGGTAGCTCTGAACCATTGATAGCTATGCTGCTATAGGCTTAGACTGCTGGGGGACACATCAGGTTACATTGAGCCCTTCCCTCCTCTCCTCTCCTCTCCCCCTCTCTCCTCCTCTCCTCCCTGCACATTTTACTTGTTGCACTTTGTAGTTTGGCCTTGGTGTCTCGCAGTCTCTCTGTGTTTCCACAGATCCACCGGAGCCCCAACCGCCGCCTGCATCGCCCCCCCCCCCCCCCCCTTATTCCCTACTGTTACACCGGCCTGCGCTCCCCTTCCATGAACAAGTCTGCCATCCAGTCCCCCATCAAGCTGGCTTGCTCTCCCTGCCTCCCCTACCAGAAGCTTCCTTCTTCAGCTGTTATTAACATTTCCGTGTTTCCCACATTTTGTATTGTAATCTGTTTTCTTGTCTGTAACAACATCTACTGCACGTCTGTCCGTCCTGGGTGAGGGATCCCTCCTCTGTTGCTCACCCTGAGGTTTCTCAGATTTTTCCCTGTTAAAAGGGTTTTCTATGGAGTTTTTCCTCAGTCGATGTGAGGGTCTAAGGGCAGAGGATGTTGTTATGATGCCATGTGAAGCCCTTTGAGACAAACTGTTTGTGAAAACGGGCTATACAAATAAAATTGCCTTGCCTTGCCTTGCCTTCTAATCCGATTCTAATTGGAATATTAGGCTCCATGTAAACCCAGCTACTTACACCTCCCACTCAGTAGGTGTCTCACTCACAAACTGTTGCTTCTTCCGCTTATCCTGTTAAGGGTTGCGGGGGGGGGGGGGGGGCTTGAGCCTATCTCAGCGTCTTTCGGGCCAGAGGTGGGGTTCACCCTGGACAGGTCGCCAGTCCACCACAGGGCCAGACAACCATTCACACTCAAAGTCACGCCTACGGTCAATTTAGAGTATTAATTAGCTTATTTCCGATTTGCATGTCTTTGGACTGTGGTAGGAAGCCAGAGTACCTGAAGAGAAACCACGTAGGCTCAAACCTGGAACCTTCTTGCTGTGAGGCAACAGTGCTAACCACTGCACCACCGTGCCGCCCTCACTCTGGCTGCACTTATCGATTCTATTGGTTGACAGTTTGACACAGCTAACCTCATGTGGTTAAGAGTTGGAATAGCAGTAATACGACAGACGGGTCATGTGGGCTATCTCGTCAGGATACGTTTGTGGTGTTTTCCCACACTAACAACATGAACCTGTCAGAGACTTAAGTTGTTAACATGAGCAATTGCTATTGTTCGTTAGCAAACGTTTGCTTACCTGTCCAGCAGAAAAGTACTTTTCAGTTCCTTTCAGTCTTTGAGCTTAGACCACCACAGAAATGCTGAGCCAATATTCACCCTCATCTTGCTCCTTTGTTGGTTCAACAGTATTTAAGACCGATAATTGAAAGAATCCTTACATTTCTCAGCCACTTCTCTGGTTAATCAGGTTAGTGACAACACATAAATAACATGTGATATCAATGTGTTATGCTGTTGGCTCAGTCAACTCGCTAGAATGTGAATATTACAAACATTTTGGACCCGATAAAATATTTGAAATAATTATTTCACCACTGTAATTTTTTTCAGGTCAATTTAGACATACATTCTGTAAATTTCTAAAATTGGTGTCTTTTGTGCCTTTAAGGGAGTGCAAGTGACCTTTGCTACTTCCTTTGGAATTTTCTCAATTAATATGTTAATCTATGCACAGTCAGCTGTGACACTAATTTCTGTCTCTTTATTGTTGAAATTTCCATTTTGCAGCTGCGCTTTAGTTTTTTTGTTCACCTTGTAGGTGTTGTGTTGCTCTTTATCACAAGTACTTTTTTCTGGTTGTATGAGGGCTTTCCTCTAAGAGACAGACAGTTTCCACTACTACTGCTGAATTTGGCTCATGAGTCAAGTCAGTAAAGACTTAATTTCCATTTCGTAGTTGCCTGTGTATTTGTTTTTTGGTGTTTTATGGGGTTCATTTGTCCTGAAGGATTCTGGTTTAATTGATGAACACAATGATAGATGTTAGCAATGTGACAGAGAGCCACAGGGATGATGTTATTTGTTTTTTTTCAGGGTAATCTACATTAGAAATTGGCATCCCCATGGTTCCCTAAACCAAAAGCCAATTTTAAATGATGGCAGAAAAAAAAAATCGCCCTTTTTGAGAGAGCTAAATGTTATTTTTCACAAGATAATCTCAAGTGAACACCAATTCTCTGATTTTTGGAAGTGCAAATTTGTTAGCAGTGCAAAGGTAAAGTTACACTATGAATGAACCGCACCGCAGACGCATGACATCATTGCTATCAGCTAGCTTTGTCTATTTGTTATTTTCACCACATGTTAAGCAGCCAATGATTTTAAGACATATAAACACTTCAAATGTTATATGATGCAGCAGCTTTAAGTGCAAGTCAATTTTTCAGTGAGACAATAAAGTCTGCCTTGCCTTACCTCACTTTACCTTATCTTACCTTACCTTATTTTACTTCACCAGATCACGCCATGTTAAACACTCATGCACTGTAGGAAATGAGGGATTTTAACTGATGAACCTAAATGACCTAGGATGTGAGTTTGGACTGCAAACATTTTACACTGCAGTTTTGTTTTTTTTTTCAACAAGACAGAAGATTGGATCGTTTATTTATTTAAACAGATTCTTGGTCATGGAAGGGAATTTAAAGCATGAGGGGGCATCTTGAAGCTAAACAAAAATACTAGCTTAATTTAAATAGTGCAGTATATCGCGATTGGTTGTGATGATATTTCCAGCCATATCTCCCAGCCTTAGAAAATGATGATTACTGCCTCCAACTCTTCCTCTCTGACTTTACCTCTGCTCCATTTCATCATCTTCTTCTTTCACGCTGCTTCCATCTTCCCCATCATCCCTTCCCCTGCTCCGCCAGGCTCTGCTCTGCATTGTAAAGAGATTTATAGACATGCTCAAGTAAAGGTGAACACGCAGCACACACACACTCACAGATTTGTTGTTGTTCTTCTGTCTTTCAATTACATTAGCAAATTCCCAAAGAGTCAGTCGCCCCCCCCACACACACACACATTGCACTACACAAACTTACTGAAATAGTTTTTAATCAGACCAGAGATGCAGCTAGGAGTCAACATTCAACCTGTCTGACTAATGCTTTTCATTATGCTAAATAACTGGCTTTTCACTTTAAGTGCCCAACACTTTGACTAACTAGCTGACTGGCTAGCAGTTGAAATAACTCCATTACATCACTCTGTACTTTGAAATAAACTTTTAATTCCCCCTCAAACACAACTGTGCCTTAATGAGACTTGTTGCCTCCATGGTCAGCCTATTTGATTTGGCTTGACGGGCACATTTCCCCTATCGCCTAAATAGACGTATTTTTCTACATACCTCCTATTATGCGTGTCATATTTGTATTTCTGCTGCATCTGTGAATATATTAAATCAATAACACAATTTGGCATCTGTTTTTTGATGTTCTTTATACAGCCTTAAGAGCAAAGAGCTACCACAAACGTCTTCAGCAGCACAAGCAGAATGGCAGCTTGGCTCTCTCCCACTGTGAGCTACCCAGCCTTCATTCAACCAGACCTAAGCTCCTCTTTCTGCACAGTGGAGGAGCAGGGGGGGGGGTGCAGGCCTCAGGTGGATGCTCTGTATCCAAGTGCAGGCATTTGTCCAAAGTATCCTCCACTTCATCCATATGAAAGTTCCTTTCAGTTTCACACAAAGCATTATCTTGCAACAGCTCTTTGAAATGAGGAAAGTATCATGGCTTGGGTTAAAGATGTTAAATGGAGGAGTCAGACACCCATCCCCTTTGGCAAAGTTATGTTTAGGAACAAAAAAATCTTAAGTTAATAATCTTGAGTTAATAAAAAACCTTCTTCTGTGTGTTCAAACTCAATGCCAGCAGCAAAGACAGAGATTCTGACTGACAAACTGTTGCCTTTCAAATGCTTCCAATTTAATTTTGGTATTCCGGTCGTAGGTGTTTGTAGTGGCAGGTCATATTTGCTCCAAATGCAGCTCTACTTTAAATCAGACAGGCAGGGGAAACTCAGCACTAGCGCCACCATGAGGACCTTTACTGTTTAAGAAATGTCTTGATAACTGTGGAATGAATTTCTAATCATTATCCAAATGGATATAGATATTGAAAGTCAGTAGCGATGGTGATATTTTCATGCTGCTGAGAGGGAAATCAGCCAGGAGAATAAAAGTGCTTCTTTTTGACTGTTATTTCTCCATCTAATCTCTTTGCTGTTATTCATGTATCTCATTCTGTTCACATACTCAGGCGCAGAAAAACACTCAAATGTCATGGCCAGGCGGCATCAAGTGGATTTCCTCTCCAACAGCCAGGCAGCTGAATGCTCTGTTTGTGTGTGTGTGTGTGTGTGTGTGTGTGTGTGTGTGTGTGTTTCATTTATCTCCTCCCCACCACCATCCATGTCCCTTCCTCCCGCTCAGACTCATCTCATCTCCACACCTCCTTCCTTTTTTTGACTCTTCGGTGAACCGTGAGGAAAACACACCTCCTTGCTCTACTATGTCAATGTCGCTTCTGCCAGCCTCACCCGTTTGAATTAGATGCAACATGTTGCACACACACAAACGCATGTGTATATACTATATACACAAACATACAGACACAAATATGCATATGGATGTGGTTCACTGCACTCATTCAAAACCATTTTGACTGAAATCATGCATTCTCATTTGAATAAGTGGTCTTGTTCTTCATTTTGTGGAGGAAAAAGTAATTCAAAATATTACCAATTCCAGCAAAATACACACACACACACACACGCACGCGCGTGCATTCACACACTCACCAGCACTGTTTTCTCCCCACACTCAGTCCTGTTTACAGAGAAACCGGAGTGATTATCGAGTTTTACGGCTGTGATTACCACAGGCAAGGGCCCTGGGCCTGCGATATTAGCACATCTATTCCCTTCCTCTCCTCTTTTCTCCCTCTATGGGTCTCCTCTATTCTCCACGATCGATCTTGTTTGGGCCACTGTGTGGGACAAGAGCAGGTGTGAAGATATATCAACTAAATGACCAGCCATTCTTACTTTACTCACTTACATTAGCTGCAGTATCTAAGGCCTTCTCCTCTTGCGTAAATGATGTGAAACTAATAAATACTGTATGTGGACACACATGTGTATTGTGAGGGTTGTCCAAACAGGACTAAACAGAGTAGCAGTTAATACGGAGTCCCGCTGGGAGAGCAATACAGGCTTTGACAGGGTGTGACAAATACTGTGAGAGTGTGTGTGTATGTGTGTGTGTGTGTGTGTGTGTGTGTGTGTGTGTGTTATATGCACATCCCTTTTGCACAAGTGTACCTTTTTAAATGTTTGTGTGATCCCACACACGGCTTTACACATGTGCCTGTGTTTGCGGTGTGTGCCCTCTGGTTGCATCAAAGTGTGTGTATGACAGGTGGGGTGCAGAGTGTGCCATTTTAATTTTAATGATGAAGTCAGTGGAGTAGAGATAGTTCTAATTTGCTGTGGCCTCCCTAGTGGCCCAGCATAATGGACTGAAAATGGGCTCCAAATTAAAGTTAGGGCCTTGGAAACACAGCCAGGTGGACTAGTCGGTATAAAGCTTGACACAGTTGTTTCTCCATCATTTTAGGGAACATTGCATTCTTATATATTAATTTCCTGGATAATTACCTAAACTATAATCATTATTTATTTAAACTTACCCTTAAACCAAGTCTTCACACTAAAATTAAGTGAATTATGTTATTTAGAAGCCACATTGTGGCTATGTTACAGATTTATGTCCCCATAAAGAGAGTAATACCAGTACACTCTCTAACGTGAGCTGCAATGAATGAGCTGAATCACAGCGGCGGCACGGACAGGAGAGTGTGTATCGTCATAATCCCACACCAGACCGGTGAAAACTATCAAAAGACCAACCAAAGACATAATTAAGCTTTTTTGTACAACTCCCCGTGAATCCTCATTTAAATGTTTTGTCATTTAGAGGATGCAATTATACATGTTTGATTATGAGAAACTACATTTAGTCAGGCAGGGAAAATGGGAGGTAATTTCATTTTGTTTTAAATGAATTTTTGACCACTTTGAGATGGTGTAAACATCACCTGTCATGCCGTATCTGGATCTTTTATATGTTGAGACTGTAAGAAAAACAGTTATTTATTTACATGTCTAGCTGTGATGAAGACCGATGTTTGTGTTTATGTCTACAAAATAAATTTATATCAAATAATCCCTCTGTTTTAGTTCTGGGTTTGCTCTCTTTCAGCTGCTAAATGCTGCTCTGTTTAACAGACAGTAACAAGGTTTCTTTGCTGATTGATACTGAGCAGGCGTGGGAATCTCCATAGATACTGTGATATTTAAGTCATGATAGGACACTAGGATGTTGTCAACTATAGTAAGACATATTAAACATTGCCATAAACACGTATTAAAATATATTGCAATTATATACTCCTCCCAGGAATCTCAAAGCCTCTGCCTCTTACCTCATCCTTATTAGTGCTGATGTGGAAATCAAAGGGGAATTCCGGGATCATCTGATTTGATCAGATATAGAAGGACCACATTTACAGAACAGCTACAAATACCACGTTAGGCAGTTATCTGCATCACATTGAGTCCCCTAAAAGAGCTTGTTTTGGCCACTAATATACTCACAACATTAGGATCGGTGTGTGACATCATCATTGAGAGACAGACAGGTCTCAAATGGAACTAAAGTCTCACTCCCATACCCATTGGATAGTTTTTCATGATATAAATACCTCAGCTATTAATGAGGGCTAATCTTTAGGATGTTTTATACAGTGACCACCTGGGGCACCACTCATATTTCCGTTTCATCCAACGAAAAACAATCAGTCTCACCTTATACAGGAGCTTATTGATGAGTCCTTGACGGATCAGTGGCTTGCATGCATATATATATATATATAAAAGGGCTGCACGATGGTGCAGTGGTCAGCACTGTGGCCTCACAGCAAGAAGGTTCCGGGTTTGAGTCCTAGTTTGGGCGCGGGATCTTTCTGTGTGGAGTCTGCATGTTCTCCCTGTTCCTGTGTGGGTTCTCTCTGGTACTCCAGCTTCCTCCCACAGTCCAAAGACATCAAGAGGGGACGAGGCTGATTGATACTCTAAATTGACCGTAGGTGTGACTGTGAGTCACACCATTCAGTGAATGGTTGTCTGTCTCTATGTGTTGGCCCTGTGATGGACTGGTGACCTGTCCAGGGTTACTAGTAAGGAATAAGCTGAAGACGACGATGGATATATATATATATATATATATATATATATATATATATATATATATATATATATGTATATATATATATATATATATATATATATATATATATGTATATATATATATATATATATATATATATATATATATATACACACACACACACACACACATATATATATATATATATATATAAAAATAAACAATATCAGCTTTTGGGCAAGAGGCAGGGTTCACCCTGGACAGGTCGCCAGTCCATAACAGGGCCAACACATAGAGACAGACAACCATTCACACTCACAGTCACACCTACAGTCAATTTAGAGTATCAATCAGCCTCGTCCCCTCTTGATGTCTTTGGACTGTGAGAGGAAGCTGGAGTACCAGAGAGAACCCACACAGGAACAGGGAGAACATGCAGACTCCACACAGAAAGATCCCGTGCCCAAACTAGGACTCAAACCCAGAGGCGACAGTGCTGACCACTGCACCACCGCCGCCTGAGTTGGAACACAATTAAGGCACATATGGAGTAGCAGATATGAATTAGTCTAGAATTATCTGAGCTTCAAAGTGGATGGCAAGGAGCAAACAGAACGGACAGAAAGGGGCAGGTAAAAAGGTGTGCAGGATGAACAATAGTGACCTATAAAAACAACTGAATGAGAGGCTGGCCAAGCTTGGTAGAGCCAGGTGGATTCTGGCATTGAGAGAGGAGTTGAGGCCTGAATAGATGTAGCACTGATCTTTGTTATCGCAACAGTGCAAAAACCAACGCAACCGGCTTACCTTCTCAGCTGGATTGCTCCCATCGATGTACGATACCTATTGAACAAACCGTTGGGAAGACGGCCTCCAAACCCTCTGCTTCCTCAACCATAGCTCCCACTGGGATTCGCTCAGTGAAGAAGGGAATCACTACCATCCGATCTCAGGCTGCTGGCTGCCTGGACAAAGCTTCTCTTCTCAGGCACAAGGTGGCTTCTCTCCGCTTGTCAGGATGGACATTCAAGGCTCACGGGAGGTCGGCAGTATAACGACCGCGGGCTGCAATTGATGATGACTTTATAAAAATAGAAACTTAAGAATTTAGATATTAGGCAGAACGATGCCTTCAGGAACATAAAATGAGAGGCACATTCAACTCTGTGTACCCAAAAACTTTGCTAAAGGAAAAGTTGTGAGGAACGACAAGGAGTTCTGTTTTAAGTTAAAGAAAAAAGAAACAAAAAATAAGTAGAATAGAAAAGAAAAGGGGAGAGATGGACCAGCCACTCTTGGAGCTCGCGTAAAGAAAGAAGGGAGTGAAAGAGCTGCTGCTGGGATAGGCTCCAGCCCCCCTGCGACCCTCAACAGGATAAGTGGAGGAAAATGTAAGGATGGATGGATGGAAAGTGTGGTTCAGTTTGAAAAAATATTGTTATATCCATTGAAGTCTCCCATGCCAGGGTGGACTGGCATACAGGGAAGGGAGTTCCCCCATGGGCAGGTGGGCTGCTTGGAAGAAGAAAAAGAAAAAGGAAGGGAAAAGTTTAGTTCAATGGCCAACAGCGTTGACTTGCTGGTGGTGGGGGGCTGGGTTGGGCGGCTTATGTTGTCATGTACTACCTGTGTTCACAGCTGTCAATGTAACTTGTCAATCAATCACACTGTGCTAACAGTGCAAAACAGCTTTGGTGAATAGCAAAATACGTAAAGGTGGTGCTGAAAAGCTGAGGGGAAAAAAGAAATCCCTCATGGGAAGTTGCAGTACCAAGTAAGAGAATTACAGACTTGTTTGGTGGTCGTTCAGGTTCAGCCATCACCACCAGAGAAGAATCTCATGTTGCCACACCCAGCACTAGCAGCATGAGAGGCGGTGCGCTTCGACAGCTGGATATTTCCAAACAGCACCTGAGTCAAGCAATGAGGATGACATCATCCATCAAAAGGTAAGGAGAGGAAAGGCGCTTGAGTCTGGTGAACCAAGTGAGTGTCCAAGCTGGTGAGCTTGCCAGGATTTTTCACATTTCAAGGTTTTATTTTTCAAGGGTCAGTTTGCTATTTGCAGTTCAGTTTTCTTTATCATAAATGTTCTGGGTAAAGTTTTTATGTACTTTTGGTTAGCTTTGTTGTTCCTCTACTTTTAAATAACATTTTTATTGAAATGGGCTTATTGTTGTTAATCCCTCGAGTGGTTTACTCAGGGTATATTACTCAGGGTACATTCAATTCTATCTTGTCTAACAGCCTGGCAAACTGGTTGCCAAATGTTACTGTATCAATGCTCTATTAGCATTAAAATCACTACGTGCTGTAAAATCACCATACTGCTGTAATTATTTTACTGTAGGCTACTCAAGGGCTCAGGTTGTTTATTACTAATCGAATTATGGTCCAAAACAACATAAAATGCAGCTTTTTTTTTCAATCGAGTTAGATAAAACTTGTGTTGCTGGCTGGCTGGCTGGCTCTCCACACCGCACATGAAGTGGGCCAGCCTGAAAATGACTCCCGGGCCACTCTTTCCCCCCAGTCTACCCCTGCTCTCATGTAGCACCTGTCTGGAGGATTGAGAGATATTTCAGTAGAAACTGAAATAGTCAAAGCCGCTTCAAAACTAGGACAATGTTTTCAGTTGGACGTGACGACAAATGTAATATTTATCTGAAAGAGGTGGAACTTCAGGCTTTTACAAATATTGTACGATGGATTATTTTGTGGTGTGATAACACAGTGTGTTTTGCATCTAATCATGAGCAATATCTCCTGAGGGATCATAATTTGTTTGCAGGTACACAACAAACATATTAGCTTTTAGATTTTACTTCTTCGAGTGATATTCAACCTAAACAGTGTATTTTACCTTTTCAGAACTCACAAATGGTGTGTAGAGCTCACAGAGATGTTTTCCTTTCTACATTATGACTTTGCGTCTCCAGAATGCAGGAAGAACCACTCACATATATTTTGCTTGGAGCTCACAGTACCCTTGACCACCAACTGCAAAGCAAAATTGTCCAAAAACTCTCAATTGTATCATCTAGAATAATTTATGTCTTTTTTTATTCCAGCCGTATGTTTAGTAAACTATAAGAATATGTTGGTTTTTTTGCTCTTGTTAGCTGTCCGTCTCCATGTCTTCAAGCTAAATATGTGTGGTTGGCCCATTCTGCATTCTAGAGTCACTTTGCAGGAGGACAGAAATATCTTTGTGAGCTCAAGAAACATATTTGTCAGTACTTGAAAGGCAAAATATAGGTGAAATATTGTTTTAAATGATTTTTTTTCAGTATGTAATTCTGAAAAATAACCTGTGTGAATTTGCCCCCAACCCAAAACTGCAATTTGCAAAGCCAAGCCCCACATACCTCTGTGAATATACAGTATGTATTTCAGGTGCACATGTTCCTGCTGGTGGGGCCTTTTTGCCTTCCTCTCTTTCTCGCCACTTCACTCCCACTCACAATTCTACATTTTATTAATTAAGCAGGTGCTTTGTTATCGAGAGCAGCTTATCTTTGAAAGAACACGTCTCTCTTTTCTGGTCAGATTTTGACCAAACTTGTAGGAATTGCACTGTCATGTTTTGTGAATACTGAGTTGTTGTTGTTTTTTTTTTTTGCTTTAGAGAGAATGAGATTGAAGTTTTTGCCATCTAATATGCAGCTGATTTGCTCTGGAAGGGATTGCATCAGCAAAATGAGGAGCCAGCATTGCTAGACTGCACTGATTTCTCTGTGATGACAGTTTGGTGACCTGTGTGTAATAGCTGGATTCATGGTTTGAAAAATGGTTTGAAAACATGAGTTTGCAGGATTTTGCCTCAGAGTGTAGTGAACCAGATCCCTTACTGTGGCGTCTCATACTGTTTACCTCAGAGTGCTGGAAAAAAAAGAAGAAGCTAAAAGCGATGGGTCTCAAGGCAAATTACATTTCTCTTCAAGTCAAAGTAGAAGATCAACAGGGCTGACAGTGAAAGACAGCGTTGGCGGAAGGGACAGAGGATGAGACAGAAGAAACAGTTTACATGTCAAGTCAGTGCTATCGGTGCTTTGGAGCGTCGGTGAACTATTGATGACTTTCTCTGTAATTGCAGGGATCGAATGGGTAGGTGGGAGGAAAGTGACTCATGATCACTCTTGTAAAGTGAGGTGGCTCTGTGATAGAACGGTGCTTTCTTAGTTTTGGAGGAGTTTTAGATAAAAAAGGTAAAGGACTGTGGGATGCAATACACAAAGGCACGGGCAGACAGGAACAGTTTCTACACATCCGGTTTTCAGGACTGATTTGCACAAGCTATTCATAAATCCATGCGTAAAGTGTATGACCTCATTTACGCCTGGCAGTAAAATTGTTATGATTCAGCCAAACAAAACGGTATTTTGTGCCGTACACCGAGACTCCATTTCATCATTTCTCTTAAATCTGAACAGGTCAAATACATTGTCTGTAGGTTCGGTTAGCTACCGTCTAGAAGCCGTGGTGGATGTGCACAATCATCAGTGGCTTCTACACCAATAAATAACTGGATTGTTTGAATTTATCAGCAGCTGCTGCAACCAAATGTCAAACAGCTATTCAGAATTCGTCCAGTTATATAAAATATCATGTTTATTCAGCTGCTTGTCCACTGAGGGTAATGGGGGGGGCGGGGGGGGACTGGAGCCTATCCCAGCTGATATTGGGTATGGGGGCAGGGTACATTCTAGATGGGACACCAGTCCATCGCAGGGCCATCAGGAGCAATTACGGATTCAGTATCTTGCTCAAGGATACTTGGACATGGTCACCGGGGAAGTGAGGATCGAACCAGCAACCCTTAGATTGCAAGACGCCCACTCTACCTTTGAGCCATGCCACCCCTTATCTTGTTTATATCGCAGAGAAATTATTTATGTAAGGAGGAAAAGAAAAGTGTGTGTGTGTGTTTGTAACAAAATACATATGTGCACAGTACATATATCACAGGGGCAGCATGGTGGTGCAGGGGTCAGCACTGTGGCCTCACAGCAAGAAGGTTCCGGGTTTGAGTCCCGGCTCGAGCAGGGGATCTTTCTGTGTGGAGTCTGCATGTTCTCCCTGTTCCTGTGTGGGTTCTCTCTGGTACTCCAGCTTCCTCCCACAGTCCAAAGACATCAAGAGGGGACGAGGCTGATTGATACTCTAAATTGACTGTAGGTATGAATGTGAGTGTGAATGGTTGTCTGTCTCTATGTGTTGGTCCTGTGATGGACTGGTGACCTGTCCAGGGTGAACCCCGCCTCTAACCAGGGGGCTGCTGGGATAGGCTCCAGCCCCCCTGCAACCCTTAACAGGATAAGAGGAAGAAAATGGACAGATGGAAAACAATGTTTTTTTTTAATTTTCATTAATATGGTTTTCTAGAAGTTTACCATCATTTTTCTCTCACGGGTCACTGTTTTAAACTCCAGACTTTGTGTGTGTGTGCATGCGTGTGTGTGTGTGTGTGTGTGTGTGTGTGCGTGTGTGTGTATGTGTGTTTGTGTGTGAGACATCTGGCATGCTGGCACAGACAGGATCCAAACAAATAACACTGTAGCTCAGCCCTACTTATTTCACTGTGATCCTTCCATAGTGACTCTAATTCAGTCTGTCAGCTTGACATTCAGAACAAGAAAGACACAAATAGAGAAAGACTGGTGGTTAGACAACCACACCAGGGCAGACAGTTACACACAGCAACATGACCATTTGTCCATGTTAATGCAATTCACCATGCCTTCAATAAATGATGGTGTAACCCAATGATTTAGCATAGCATTATAAAGTTGGGGAACTTTAGAGTAAGGATCTACCATAATATGGATGAGGTGAACTCCCTATCCTCCCTCCAACTTTCAGGCCGCCTTCCTGAGGTCGTCACCTTTCTGGACTAATGGCCCAAACCTCAGGTGAAGGCTGAAGTGACTATTGTTCTGCTCTGCCAGGACTCCTGCATTCCCAAACAGGAAAGGACTCTTGAGATGACTTACTATTGGACAGTGGTACAAATTTGAGGGACTGGCCATTTAACACTTATGAGGCCGCTTAGAATCTCTTGGGACTACAAGTAATTCAATAAATACCTTCACCAGAGTGTGACTGCATGAACTACGTTTCACATCATTATTTAAGGCAATTTATTTTGTTTGCAAGAAATACTTTTTTTGAAGGAAACTTTGCTCTTTACTTTAAACAAGAAATGTGAACTTTTTCAAAAGACATTTTCAGTTGAAGGGATGTGGTTTAGAAATATTCAACACACAGCCATAAATGATTAATATGTTTGTTAATAGTTGAGCATATTTGCATTACAGACCAAGTCAAAGTAACAACAACGTATAAAACAAATTGTTAATCATAATTGAGATGAATGTGTAAAATACATGGGATACTGTTTGCGCATCTCTGAAAATTAGGATATCAAAGGGCATCTATTAATTATTTGCAGAGAACACACCACAAATAGCAGTGATTCCACGGAAACAAGTGTCACCACTTAATTCTGTCATTTTACAAGCTGAGAGTTTTATATTACAGTATACTTGGGTCCAAACTTAATTTCCATAAGGCAACACAATAGCATCTTTTATTAGACCCTCCCTAATAGTAAAAAAACTCCTCTCAAACCTTTTCAGTCTTTTGAAAGCTCCACAGACACATCATAAAAGAGCAGGCCAATCCACCTGTGACACTCGACTGAGCTTCATGTGTAAAATAGGTGGAATGCTCCTTTAAAATGCTTCAGTTGTTTTTGGATCTAATTTCTCCAAAGCCTTGATCAGGTCGGGGCTTTCATTAATGGTGTTAATGTCTGTTAATGGATTTCTTTTTTTCTTTTTCCTCATTGTTTATAATCCAGGTGCCAAGTATAACTCTTCTATATGTGCTCTGTAAGATGTTCTCACGGGAAAATGGAAAACGACGCTCCTTTTTTCTTTTTAAACTGGCAAAAACAAAGCAACTTCAAGACTTGTTTGGCTTTTCCTTTTTATTGGAATGTTACGAAATGAGAAAACACATTAAACTCAGAACCAGAAACAGAGGCAGATGGCCTTCAAAATAAAAATTAGGATTTTGAACAGTTATAAAGTGTGTGGTTGCAGTGGTCAATTTAAGGAGAGCCTAACCAAATAAAAGGAAACTAAAATAATGGACATAATTCTTTACATACGGTGATATTCACCTGTAGACAACAAAAGATTTCAACTAAACCAAATGAAAATAAAGAACAGTAAAAAAATATATCAGCTGGCCCAACCCTCCAAACTAGCAACCTTCATACCACACAGCCTGAGAACGTGACAGAAGCCAAGGTTAGACAGGCATAAAGTATAAACGTTAAGAAAAGTAATAATGATAAAATGACATTATAATAAATCTAACATATAATATGTAGACCTAATAATAAATACAGTACAGAAAGATATACACTGTAATTCGAGGGAAAGATAATAATAATAAGAAGCTTAATCTATGCCACCATTCAAAACCAAGGTTACAAGGTGATTCACAAAAACAGCTTTAGAACAAGACGAAATTAAAAGTACAGCATGCAAGTGGCCCTAGCACTGACTCCGCTGATCCGACGCTGAGGGGGAATGTGTTCCCACAGCTTTGACGCTAGCATGGTCCCCCTTTGTTTTAAGCCTGAACCTTGGAATGTGCACCAATGAAGTGTTGACAGTAGTGAGATGTAAAGCTTGTTGGGATTTCATGCCAAGAGCGGTCAGAGGATGTTCTGTGAGGGAATAGGAACAGACAGAATTTTCAAGTCTACAACTTCTCAACTGTTTGTTTCACTCCGTTACGCGCTGCATCAGCTCTTTGCAGGTCGCAGTCTGCCACTGGGTCCCAATAAAGTAGAGTGGCTGGCTGATGTGACAACAAACAGACTGAATCAATCTACACTTCCAATCAAGGCTAATGGAAAACAGTGCTCAGTAAAACACAGGGTGTGTGTGTGTGTGTGTGTGTGTTTGCGCATTTGTGTATATATATATATATATATATTTATAGCAGGTACCACAAACTGGGAATGACTTCTTGTGTCCCTCTAAATCTAATTAAGAAATTTTATATACTCTACTTGTGAATAGTTTCTACATTAATTGATCTTTCTTTCTTAATCAACCCCTTAAATGCTCTCAGAATAAACCTGACAAATATGAGATAAAGAATAATAAGCACTGAAAATGAACAATGTTGCTTGTGACATTAAATAAAAAAAGATTACGTCTCCAGGATAAAACCATTTTGTCAGAAAACACTTGGGCCATTATAACTGTGGCTTTCATGATAAGCCCCGCACACACCGGAGTAATCAGCTGATAACAGCGCTACAATACGTTTTAACTCTGATTGTTATGATGAAAGGGTTGTGTTTGAGATCAGGGTGTGTTATAAACATTGCATGATTCAACTGATTCAATAATTCTCCCCCATTATTACTAGACCGCATACACTGACTCACAAAACATAATGCTACATGCACTGCAGGTCAATACACATAGATCTAAAACTACAGTCACCTTCTCTCTGTAGCCTAGAATCCAAATGTTGGTAAAATAACAACTTTTATAAGCCTTAACTTGTTTTGACCAACTATCTAAAGCACATGGTAATATGTCCCTTGAAAGTTTACCCAAAAGGCATTTTGCAGTAAGCAGTAACCAGATCCTTCTTCTACAACTATGAGTTGAATTAAAAAAAAAAAATCATTTTCAAGTAATGGGATGTTGTGTGATATTTGATCCAGATGCTGCCAGGGTCTCAGTAGAGAACTGAACCTTTGCCTAACTGGAATATGTAGATGACAAGGTTGGTACATGGCACAACACAAACAGGCCATTATTTTCTAATTAGTGGCACAGTTAAAGGAGGCTCCTGCCAACACAGCTGTTACCTGTCAGGAACTGTTTAGGGTGCTGGTGATGGTGGAGCTCCACCCTGAACTCCTACCAAAGGTCTGATTTATGGCACAGAACTGGGGACATGCGAAGATACTAGTTAATTCATTACATCTTTGGATTTGGTCTGTAAGAGAAGTATTTAAGCATAACTGTGGTCACACTGAGCAGCTTGTGTTCATGTGATCACGTCGCTCTTGCAACAGAGCCAGTGAGTAACCCCCTAATAAATAAAGGTTTAAAATGAAATATTGATAGGTTTATTAGTTGTAGCTGATAATTGTTGGCATTTTTAATAACTGCCATTCTGTGGAGCTGACCAGTCTTTTAACTATCATCATTTACATCTATGAGTGCTAATTTCCTCCCTCAATACCATTGTTGTGTCTCATGGTGCAAGCAAACAGGTTCAGACTTGCTGCTTGACCATTGTGGCCATTAATTGCATGAACAACAATGGGAAAATAACCTGAAAAGATAAAGGCTCCAGCCCTCAGCTGTGGCCCGCGTGGTGACACAAGATCAAACTTTGGCAGGGATGGGAAACGGTTCCTTTTGATGATGTAACTAGAAGTGATAATAACTGGGGGTCTGTTGTAATCCTCTCTCATTTCACCAGAAACTACATTTACGTTTCTTTTGGAGGAAAAAATGTTTCTACTGTAGGTCTGGTTACTGCAGCGTCGAGTGGATTTAATCCTCAGGTGATGCTGAACGTATTTCCATGACATCTGGATTTTTGGAATATTCATTTAGATGGTTAACGTGCGGCACACAAATGCAGCAGACCTACAGGCACAGAGAGCACATTAAGGGCACACTCAGAAGTGACTCACAGAGACCGAGGGCTCTTTTTGCCAAAGGTCTCTGTGGTTTGAGCCACAGTTATGAAAGAATAAAAAAGTGTTTGAATACAAAGTCAGCAGTAGCTGAGTCTACAGTACAGGTGAGGTCTAAACCCATCAAGCTTTTTCTATTTCTTCTGGCCTGAAGACTGTGCTTGGATCCTTAACAATGTTAATATACTTCAAAAAGTTGTGGCTAAACTTTTCCTACCGCTCTCTTGACAGTGGCAATAAAGGCCTTTGACAACATACTGACTGCATTCATAGGCATTATTTCATGTGTTGGGGTTAACCTACAAGCCCATCAAATTACCAAAATCATCATGATGAATTGAAGGAATAATGCAATGTATTGTGCATTGAGAGAGAGGGAGCGGGCGATTATAACGGAGTACGGTGGAATGCCTCAGGTCTCAAGTTTCTTTGATTTGCTTTCCAAATGCTGTCAAAGTAAAACGAGTTAACCCAAAAGTTAGCATTACCTTTGGGCCTGACCATGACCTGGAGTCTGAAGTAGGAAAGTTTGACAAATATGAAGTGTTATAAGTGTCACAAAGGGGTTGGAGTTCTTAATTCATTGCAAGGAAAGTGCTGCCACTGTGCCTTAAGATGGGCCTGCACCCGAAAACCCAGCAGATTATTCATATGATAGAATATGAATATGATATCTTAGCTGGATAAGGAAAAACATACTGTAGAGATCAAGTATAAAAACTTGCAAAGGGCAGCAGACTTGAGACTTTATTACAAAATATCAGATTTCTGCTAAAGTTTACATCTTAACCACACATGCTGAAACACAGATGTTCAACATCTGTTTTGTGCAGGCATCAAAGGCTTAGTGCCAACATATATCACGTTGTCGATCAGAAATCCCTACAGCTTAGGCAGGTTAGTGACACAAAATAGAATCTTGCAATATGTATATATCATGTGATTAAATCTAACCTGAACAGTTACCACATTATGAAGAAACCATCTGTCCAGGAAGTAGAACCTATCACCTGTCCTCCTCTTAACTGTAAATTTGTCAAAAAGCTTGTGAGTAGACTTAACTTGTATGAGCGTCTTTTTACATCACGCGTAACAGAATTGCACGCAGCCTAGAGTCAGGCTTATTGTACTAATTAATGTCTTTACAAATCAACAGCTGTCCTGGGGAATGAACACGGCTCTTCTGGCTTTGTTATGGATGAATTAATAATTTCATAGCAGCCTGAGGGACAGCAACTATAGGACTGACAGCAGGATAACCACAGTGAGGTGGATGGAGAGATAGAAAACGTGTTGATATTGAAATAATGATTTGCTGTTCGGAAGCAGCTGCTTCAACCTGAGGTGGCTGTTGATGCTGCCGGCAGCGTATCTCAGCACCTCCCTTTGATTCCTGTAGCCGCTCCTCTCTCATTTCACCTCAACGGCGTCATCAAAAATTGAAATCGATATTGTTTGTAATGAACTTTTTTTTTTTTTTTTTTTTTTTACTTACCAATAGTCTTCCCAAGGTAGGAAATGTAATGATGTAACTGAATTAAATTCTGAGCCACAGAACATTAAAACGATCAATGTGACAAGTGACTGCAATGCTGGCTGTGTGCTGTTTCTCTATAGCTACTCTGATGGTATACAGTGTGTATAGTTTATATACAAATATGTCAAAACTCAATTATTTGTTGCTGACAAAAAAATTATTCAATGCCATCAGGGAAAAAGGAAATGCTATTTGTTTATTTACTTGTTTACTTGATTGAAATGCAAACCGAAGGAGGGACATGTCCCACATGATGACCTGTAGTGACCTCTTTGCTAATAATTCAGGATGAATAATTTCATAGTGCAACCCTTCAGAGTTTCCAAATGTAATCAGTCCAATATCATCAAATTTTGACAATGAAATATATCATTTTGCAGGGATTGTGTGCAATCAGACATGAACAACTAAAGCAAAAGGTGTCTCAAAAACAAGGCACGTCGTTATTTATTTGTTTCCTTGCTTCTGTTTACCTCAATCCACAATACTATTAAAGTTTAATTGAAATAATCAAAGTACATATTATATATGAAATCAATATATACAGTAAATACTCTGTCAATCAACCACTTGACTTTTGCTCATTAAAGAGCTGCATAAATGGCGCATGTCGGAATACAACATGGAGCAGGGACAGCTAACATGAGCCCAAAGAAGAAACCTGAAAAGAACTCTAAAATATATTTATTTATTAGAGAGAGAGAAAGGTTAAAAAAAAACACTGTCTGACCATGTAGTTTGGTACAGTTGGAAAGATATTTGAAGACTTTAACTTTATAGATCAATAACTCATGACTACTAGGACCTTTCTTTGGTGGGAGAGATTATTTGGTTAATTTCATAAATCAAACGCATATCGATCGAGTAACAATTTCTGAAGGAGTTGTGCCTTTTCTAATGTCACATTTGGGAAACCCCCCCCCCCCCAAAAATTGCTATAAATGCAGCTCTAATTTTGAGGAATCTCACTGCAATATACAGAATATGATGGAAGCTCAGGAATTTATTTTCAGAAGATTCCTCATTCACTTTTTCTGACAGAGTAAAATTGTACCAATGCCATCGTAGAAGAAGAAGCAGTGAAACAATTATTTCAAAAAGGAGGAAGACGAGGTCGAACAAATCGGGTGCGTGGACTTATTTTGGCTCGCCACGTAAAAGACAAGGTGAGATATATGTAGAAAACAAATATTTTGTTTTTTCAAAGCAAAGAGCATTTCATTTTGTACTGACGCAGCAGTAACTTGCATGTCTCCTTGTTAAGGAAGAAAGTAAAGAATATTTGATTTTTGCATTTCTGATTTTTGATTTCCTTTCATCTTTATTTCGTATCGTGCGCCCAGTTTTGTATTTCGTATCGTTTTGTGAGTTGACTATTTCGTTGCACCCCCAATGTGCATATTTGGGGCATGAATGGGTTTGTATGCAAGAAGAGCACAGTTTTTCACAGAGTTTCCTGTTTCAATCAGTTTGGATTTTGCCTGCAGCTCCTCACCAGTATGTTAAAACAGAAGAGGCATCATGGATGAGAGGTGAAACACCTTCAAGAAAACCGAAACAAGTTTTGTTGCCTGTGCGACAGCACGAAAAGAGTCACCATGACCTGGATGACTATTTACTGACTTCCTGCATATTGGTTGAAGCGATCAAAGCACTTAAAAAAAAAAAAAAAAAAAAAAAAGACGAGAGGCTGGATCATCCTTGACATGCGTCTCTGGCCTAAAATGGTGAGAAAACATCGCATTTGTCTGTGCTCCTGCCTCAGGTTGTTTGTGCAAGATTTCAAACAATTTCCTGAACCCCTGTCTGAACTCAAAAACACACAAACCAAGCATTTCCACGGTTGGCGATTGAAATGGCTTCTCTACACTGAGTAAGATAACAATGACGAGGGACCACATGATAAGACCTGATAAGTTCTTTTTGGATAGAAATGACTTGATATTCATTTTAAGTACTGTCTGTCTATGTCCTATGTTGGTGAGCCGAATACATTTTTTTATCTTGGAGGATGATTGATCTGTTCTCCATCCCATCCATCCATTTTCTTCGCTTATTCCTGTTAAAGGGGTGGGGGGGGGGGGGGGGCTGGAGCCTATCCCAGCAGCCTGGACAGGTCACCAGTCCATCACAGGGCCAACACACAGAGACAGACAACCATTCACACTCACATTCATACCTACGGTCAATTTAGAGTATCAATCAGCCTCGTCCCCTCTTGATGTCTTTGCACTGTGGAAGGAAGCTGGAGTACCAGAGAGAACCCACACAGGAACAGGGAGAACATGGAGACTCCACACAGAAAGATCCTGTGATGGAGCCGGGACTCAAACCCAGAACCTTCTTGCTGTGAGGCGACAGTGCTGACCACTGCACCACCGTGCCACTATTCTATTCTGTTTTTAGGGCCTGAGCCTGAAGGTACTTCAGGCGAAGACCCTATTATGTTTGCTAGTTTTTTTCTACTTTCTGTTTGTTAAAATTTTATTTCATTTTAAATTTTATCCACATCCAGACGCTGTAAGTTCCGAGGTTTTTGATGAACTTTCTACAAGTATAAAAAAATGCAAAGTCATATCGCTGCTTAAACTAGTTGCATGAAACTATGTGCAATACTGTGATTTTTTTTTTGAATTTCATTAATCCTTAGTTTTTAAAACAATAAGCAAATTTTAAATTTGTGGTTAGTTAAATGACCATCACTCAGAAACTTGCTGGACCCCCCCGCCCCCCACCACCACCACCTGCCTATTTTCAGGTTAGAGCACCAGTCCCTCAAAATGTCTGTGCGCATGCATTTGTTTAGATAAAATTACAACCCTATTTTGCTGTTATGTCATCGCTGACGCATCATGATTGCAGCTGGGATTAGATCAATTGTGCAGCGCTTGTCCAGAGCCTTTTATTATACATACAAGTATACAAGTACATAGTCAACTCATTAATATTCATCTTTTTCATCCAAAAAAATAGGAAGAGCAAGAGCCTGCCTCCATAGTGGAAACACTGTTCATTTCAACTATTTGATTCCTATATCAAACATGCACAATATAACCAAATGGCAGATAATGAAATTGTGCTTTCTCGGGTCTCTCCACCAGACAACAAGCAAATAACTTTTAAAATGATAGTTTTCTGAATGGAGTTTGGATCAGTTATGGGATATGGTTTCCATCTCTTCTCATCAGACTCCGGCGACATGACTCAGCTCATCTGTTTATTCCTCCTCTGCATTCTCTGTGTCTCCCTCTACAGTAAATTCTGCAGCGATGTCTGCTGTTGTAGTTACCATGACGGTGTGGCAATTTTTTTCGCAATTATGGCGTAAACGATTACGCGGAGTTGCTGTGCAAATGCGCTCAACAGCCAACGTGGCTAAATGAAAAAGTAAACCTAAAGTATAGAGTGGAACACTTGTGTGAGTAAAAATGTAACAAGTATATCAATCCAAACAAGGGAACACGCAGGAGACAACAAAATCTTGGAAGGACTTATCATGCTCTGAGCCACAGGAGATTCAACATGGGGGTTCCATTGAAGAGGACCTGCTCCCTATTTAGGTATTAAGGACTCAATTTAAGTGTCAGGGATTAGAGAGTAATGGGAATACACTGTAGCCATGAATATCCCTCTCAATCCTACACTCTGCTTCTCAAAGCCCTTCACTCAGAGGAAATTACAGTTATTTCATATTTATTGATTATGTCTCCCGATACAACAATTGCACTGTGTAATAATCCTCTTTAAATATTCTAGTCATCCAATCCTCTGCCCCACTCCTAAAGTGTTTTTATGTCTATCTATTGTATTCTATTTTATCCCCCCACCCACCCACACACACACACACACACACACACAAGGACAATGAAGTCTACTCGTCTGACGTACATCCTCTATAACACAGCAGGGTAGCACGACATTCTAACTTACCCAATCTTTTAGCTATATCAGTTTTATTAATCAATCACAAGAAAACACTCTTTAACAAGAGAGTAGGTCCAGAACCAAACTCTCTAGATTCATTTAGTTTAAATAGATCCAACAA
Source organism: Aulostomus chinensis (assembly GCF_037954235.1). NCBI lineage: Eukaryota > Metazoa > Chordata > Actinopteri > Syngnathiformes > Aulostomidae > Aulostomus > Aulostomus chinensis. Next base: position 11,868,537 of record NC_141329.1, on the reverse strand, counting down.
TTATCCCATTACCAAGCCTTACCATTACATTGACGACAAACTCCCTTTTAAACATCTAGACCAAGGTTCTGGCTGGTGTTCTGCCTTGACCAGTTGTGGTGAAAGAAAGTAAGAAAGACAGAGACACTAAAAGGCAGAGACTGAGAAGAGAAGCAGAGATAGATGGACAAGGACAGAGTGAGACAGAACGAGAGGGAGACTTTTATCCGAAACGAAGACTAATGACAATAGCAGTTCTACATTACTGCTGTTAAACACTGAAACATGGCCTCCACCTACCAGGCCACACCTGAACTGCTTTCCCTTTGTCTACTGCTGACCTGATACACTATTTTAGGAAGCGGAGAAGACTTGTTTATTTATATATTTATTGCTGTTTATACATGGTAAATGAGGGTTTGGTTTTTTTTGTCCATTAGAGTAGATGGACTGGAGTATTTTTGTTTACTGATTGCTTTCATATGCTTTCTAGCCCTTAAATCATCTGTCAATCATCTCCTCTGTTACACAAAAGTGCCGAACAATTCCCATTTCTGGTCCCCATGCTCTAACTGGTGTAATGGATTATCGGTGAACTACGATCACCCAGTGATCATTAAAGGGCTCATTCCACAATACAGCTAAAAATTACTTTGATTTTCTCTCAAAGATGTTCTGAATAAAATGACACACTACCTCAGTTACTTTACATATTTTACATTATGAATTCAAATTACTATAATTATTACAGACTAACCAAAAAAGTACGTTTTTCCTTCATCTCTCTGAGAAAGATCACTTTGGCAAACACATTCGCTGATAAGTTATGCTGTTTTTTTTAAATAATAAAAGAAATTTTCTTTCTAAATATCGAAATGCAACATCCATTGGGACAGACGAGCACACACCACGCAGCCTCTGCTGTCCCACACCCCATCATTTCACTTCAGCTCACACACACACACACACACACACACACACACACACACACACACACACACATAATGAAATCCCACTTTCATGCATGCATCATTCATTTTACCTTTAAATGAAAACAAACTAGGGCAGCACGGTGGTGCAGTGGTTAGCACTGTTGCCTCTGGGTTTGAGTCCCAGCTCGGGCTCGGGATCTTTCTGTGTGGAGTCTGCATGTTCTCCCTGTTCCTGCGTGGGTTCTCTCTGGTACTCCGGCTTCCTCCCACAGTCCAAAGACATCAAGAGGGGACGAGGCTGATTGATACTCTAAATTGACTGTAGGTGTGACTGTGAGTGTGAATGGTTGTCTGTCTCTGTGTGTTGGCCCTGTGATGGACTGGTGACCTGTCCAGGGTGAACCCCGCCTTTTGCCCGAAGGCTGCTGGGATAGGCTCCAAACGCTTGGTCGGTGCACATTCATATACACACATACAGACAAACTATCACACACACACACACATCTGTCATTTCACTCTCCATTGTAAATCCATATACCCTGCACAGGTTGCTCCCTGGTAATAACAGAGGGGCTGATGGGAAAGCAGTTGAATGTTCAGCCAGAGCAGCAGAGGACCATCCCAGCATGACTCTCACTGCCAGGAGCCCCTCACAACCACACACCACACACGTGCTTTGTGGCATCCTTTCAGGCAACCCCTCCAGTCCACCCAATCTGCAGCTAGTGGAACATGATTGTCCATTCCCATCAGGGAGCCAGGAGGAGGGGGAGGATGAAGCGGGTGGGGGGAGAGATGAAGAGAAGAGACAAGATATTCCACAGTGTCAGCTGTGGAGTAGAGGGGCATGAGTAACCAAGAAATAGATGGGAGACAACCGAAAATATGACAGCATATCCGAACTCTTAAGAGGTCAAAACAAAATCGAATTATTACACAGCTAGTTCTGACCAAGCAATCTGATTGGTCAGCTAGAATGTGTTTAGAATGTGTTGAAATGCCTCTTAGTTTTTCTGCTGTACTTATTTCCGTCTTGCTTTGCAGGCATGTTTTGTGATGATCGGACTTTTGAGTTGTCCTCCTCTTATATTTGTTAAACTGTATCGAGCTGAAGGGATTAGTGGGCAAAATTAAAGAAATTCTTCACTGGTGCAATACATCATTAGATTTACGATAAAGCTATAGGATAGATATAGGTAGAATATGAAGACATAATTAGAGCATGAATGAGCAAAGCAGAACATCTTGATATTTCATCAGTTTGGGAATCACCATTATCGGTTGAAAACAGGGTTTGATATCACAAACTACTGAGCATTGAATGTGGGTATATTTTCCATTTGGCAAGTAAATCTCAGAGTTCACTGTCAGGTAAATGTTTGAACCAAGTATAAATGCTGTGGCCTCACTCTGTCAAATCACACCAAAGATGTCTGATTAAAGTGGCCAGCTGCTTTTCATTGTCAAAAACATGCCAAAAAGGCTGCAGGAGCCAAGTCAACTGTCTCGTTCAAGGTGGGTGGGTGGGGGTGGGGGGCCTCAAACAATAGACCAAATCCAGGTTAGCAATGAATGTTGGCCTGAATGTGACCAAAATTTGTTATTGAATGATTGTGCTTGCTCAGGGTATGAACGGCTGCCTAAACTCTGACACAGGTTCACCAAAATCTAACCCCGATCAAGCCTGGCTTGTTCCATTTGTGCAATGTGTCACTAACTGAGCCCAAATAGTCCCAGAATGGACCCTATTTGGCCCTTCTGCTATCAATTATGGCCTCGCAGAGCAAAACCAAGCTTCACCATCACCAGTTTTCCCACACTGTGCTGGTAGGAATGGGCCTACTTTGGCATGCAAAGCACATCCACCTCACCTCCAAGCAACCCACAGTGATGCTTGAGTAGCCTCAGCTGATATGGCCAGCCAAAGCAAACATTTCATCTGTCCTTTAAAGTTACAACAGTAACAGATGATCTTGTGCAGATATGTAGGCACTCATTTCTGTCTTGAGCAACAGGGCTTTTAAAGATGATCTCCACAGTGCAACGCGCAAGTGAAGGTCTGCAGAAAATCCTTTTATGCATGTAAGCTAACTAGCATGGACATAGCAGCATGTTGAAAATTTTATTTTTGTCAGGCAATTCACATCGGCCATTCATGCAAGTTAACTAAAGATCCTGAGTATTTTCCAAGCCTGTATCATAGATTTTCTTGGAAAAAAAAAATTTAACGTCTATTGAATTCAAGGAACCAAGGACATTCCCAAAGCTGTACTACAATTTCTCTCTTTGAAGAGAGAGACAGACTTTGACAAAAAGAGAGACTTTGAAGTGAGCACAAAGACTTGAGACTTGGAACTCAAAGTAATGGACTTTGGATTTGACTCTCAGAGACCTGTGAGCATCTGATGGATAGTTATGATCTGCTCAGAGGATGTTGGTTGACAGCAGCCTCTCAGTTCAGTGCTAAAACAAGACAGCAGTTACTAGATCGCAGTTCGTTAACGTCATTGTCTCAAGACACAGCGTAATCAATTGTAGACACATCTTTAAATGGTCAGCCCAGCCGTGGTAGAAAAGCAATCCCCCCTTCCACACGGCAGCCCAGCGTGGAAGGGGGATTGGAAAACTGAGAAGAGCCAAATCACTTGATGTAATGGAAAAGCTTGTTTGTGCCTACCCTGAGTCTGGGATGTTTTAAGTCTTTGGACTTTGGCAGCAGATGAGTAGAAAGTAGGAAGGTTGAACACATTTGCCTGTTGTAATGTTAGAAAGCCGATTCAAATTTGGCACAGTTAGTCTTTTACTGTAAGGCAGTACTCGATGAAATCAGTCACCCAGACAAACAAGACTCTGCTTCAGTATTGTAATTTGCGAGGCCCGGCTGTACTCATTGATTTTTGAAGACAACAAATAACTGGTACATGCAACCTTTTACATCCTGAGACAGAATATTGAACAGATGAGGTATTTTACCCTCGCTTGAGCATTGTATGTTCAGCCCGTTAATTACCAGACTGAGGAACTGTGTAATTAAACCCAAAGATAAAAACCACAGACTAGAAGACAAGAGTAGCAGTAATACTGCAAGTAGGTTGTATGCCTCCATGATGTTTGTCTATCATGTTGACGTGTAGATGTTTGCACTATATTTGAAGAAATTTCCTCAAGGTACCCCTGAGATATCATGCTCCTCTGAGGCGACCTCAAGTCACACTGAACGATTGTGGCAAATGAGGAGAAATTCCCGGAAACATTTTGTTTATCAGAGGGGACTTTTTTTTTTTTAACCTTTCACAATTATCTTTCCCTTCATCAAATCCCAGTGGAGCTAAATTTGAAGCAGCTCCAACATTATGTTCCTGGGATACCACAAGAGTATAGTACAGTAACATATGGATGAAAAAGTGGACAGACAACCTGACAACACAACACCTGCGGTCTATGGCTGTCGCTGGTGTGCAGGCATGAAAAAGAAGAAAGTCAACTGAGTTAATATAGAAGTGAGGAAAATGACCCAACAGAGAAGTGGGTGTGTAAGAGAGTGTGTAATGCATCAACATGCAACATTCACTACACTTCAGGCGAAAGCTGTATTGACAGGTGTCATCAACAGGGGGCTAATCTTGTTTGTATTTTTTGCCAGTGGCATTTGTACCTGTGTGTGTGTGTGTGTGTGTGTGTGTGTGTGTGTGTGTGTGTGTGTGTGTGTGTGTGTGTGTGTGTGTGTGGGTTATACGAATGTGTGATGCCTCTGGCATTTCTCCCTGGCTGTGCTTACACACACACCACCATATCAGGATGTGTTCATATTCAGCAGGAGAGTACCGGACGTCTTTCCTACCGAAATAACAGACGCACTTCAGAAATGTCTGTCTTTGACGTTGCTTTCAACTTTTACTTTTTATGTTGATTTGATACCCAATTAGTCATCAAGAACATTCAAACAATACTTAATTTGAATTAGTGACAAAGGGATTAGTGGACAATTAAAAATCCACATGGGAGTAAAGTTATTCATTATTGGACTTGAGGGATTAATTACTGTCAGTGAGCGAGATTTTAATGATCAGCTCCAACAGTTTGGGTGCCCCACAACCGCTCTCACTACAGAGAGTGACAAAGCACAGCGGGAGGAAGGACTGATGCTCCCCATGGCTTTGATCAGTTCTTTTCATTTGACTGAACCGGTGTAAATGACACATACAGATGAGCATCAAACAAAGAACAAACATAATCTATAAAAGATGGGATCTATTTCTTTGTCTGTTTCTCAATTATCCCAACAACTGTAGACCTGAACTACATCAAAATTGGTGTGCGCATTGCTGTTTACCCTAAGAATTATCCTATTAATTGAGTGCAATTTGTATAAGGTGGCTCTATGTTTAACAATAAGTAACCTGAAATAAAATAGTGCTCAATGAGCCACTCCACACAGTGCAGGAGAAGGCAAAGCATCAGGTCACTGCTGACTACAACCCGTGAGGAAGAGAAGAGATGAGGCGAAACATGAGTCATTGAAAAGGGTTCTACAAAGAGAAAAGTAGACAGCGAAATCTGCATGCATGCAAAGCAAAGAGTGAATCGGATCAGTTGCAGCTGTAGAAGGTATTTTCAGCCACATTATTAAGACCAGTACACAAAGCACGACAAAACAAACACTTCCATGGCAGTGCAGTATCAAATTCTGTTTCAATGTGTTTTGACACATTTAATATTGTCAAACTCTGAATAAACCAGGGTTTGGGGTCCACCGACTGACTTGAGCATGTTAAATAGTCAGAGAAAACGCTCTAAAATTTCTCTGAAATTATGTAGAAAACCCATTTAGCAGATTAGGAGCAGCAGGTGTTCAGGTACTTTGTTGATATGGTCACCCTATATGTGGAGGGACACAAAGCTAAATACACAATAACTGTCATTCTCTGTGTGTAAGTGAGCGACTACTTCCACAGGCAATTCGCAACCGTTTAAATGTAGTTTGTTGGATGCCAGGTTGATACAACTAACCACATGATATCAGAGTTGAAATAGCAGTAGTAAGACCGACAATTCACGTGGTTGAACTCATCACAAAACATTTTGTGACGTTGTCACACATTAACATGAACAGCATGAATCTGTCAGATGCTAAAGTTACCAATCTTTGCTATTGTTGTTGTTAGTTAACCACTGTTAGCTTACCTGTCCAGCGTAAATGCAGTGACGCTTGCGTGGCTTTTCGGTTCCTTTTTGTCTTTCAGTCTAGACCACAGTAAAAATGCTGAACCAGTACAGACTCGTTTGTTGGTCATCAGGAATTGAGATGGATAACAGAATGAACTCTTACATTTCTCAGCCTTTTTTTTGGGGGGGGGGGGGGGGGTATTTAGCACCTGGCAACTCCTGAGCTCCTGCCATCAGTGACAACATAAACATTTATCTGCTCACTTACTTGAATGTAAAGAACAAAGAAAAAAATGGCCATAGTTATTGCACCACTACAGTTTTTTTCTGTTATATTTAAAAATTCCATTCTGCACCTTTCTAAAAGTTGTGGATGATCTGTGGATTCAACATGAATGTTTTTTTGATTATTTATAAATTGGTTAATCAGTCTGCGATGTCTAAATACAGTCCTTGTATTTCACTTGAAATGAGAAAAGATTTATTTTTTATTCGAGAACTTAGCCTGAGCCTTATTTTTACATTTTTTATTATCTGTGTATAACAGATTGTTAGTTTGTTGTATGTTGTTGGTGTACATTCTCATTCAAACCTCACTTTAACTGCTCCTTTTTCTGTGCCTGAAAATAGTGGCTGTAGGCAAAGCAATCATCCTGAATAGGCATTTTGAATGGGTTCTGCACCGGATAGTTATGCCTTAATTACACAAATAAATGTAAATATGTACATAAAAGTGAGGAAAGTGTGTATTTTCTTGTGTATTGCGTACATCGTTACAATGCGAGTCAACAAACACTAGAGTCAAATTCTTTGTGTGTCCAAACATCTTTGGTCTATTATGATGTCACGTCAGTTCTCCCCAATACTAACTTTATCCATCCATCCATTTTCTTCCACTTATTCCTATTCAGGGTCACAGTGGGGGGCTGGAGCCTATCCCAGCAGCCTTCAGGCGAGAGGCGGGGTTCACCCTGGACAGGTCACCAGTCCATCACAGGGCCAACACATAGAGACAGACAACCATTCACACTCACAGTCACACCTACGGTCAATTTAGAGTATCAATCAGCCTCGTCCCCTCTTGATGTCTTTGGACTGTGGGAGGAAGCTGGAGTACCAGAGAGAACCCACACAGGAACAGGGAGAACATGGAGACTCCACACAGAAAGATCCCATGCCCAAGCTGGGGCTCAAACCCAGAACCTTCTTGCTGTGAGGTGACAGTGCTGACCACTGCACCACCGTGCCGCCGACAAACTTTATATCAGACAAATTTGGTTTAATTGCTATTTAAGCCTCATTTTCAGTGGAGTCTTGACTCTTTATTCAGTGCCCCCTCGGCAACTTGATACTGCTTCTCTTTGGGTCCCAGCACTCTTACATGCAAGAGAGATACATCATCTCACAGAAATGTCTTTTAGGTGATTTTTTTTTTTTACTGGCCAGGAAGTTGCTGCAGGTGCAGCCACAGAAGCATGTTGACTGACGTCTTCTTAAGCATGTTGTACCTGCTGTGACTTCCTGCCCCATAAAATGTCACCCAGAGGACATTCTATGAGCGCCAGTTGACGCTTTTACAAAGTCTGTTAAACGACACAACCAAGCAAGTGGCTTATTGAAAGTTTGCAGTGTGCTCATTATTTTAACTTATTTTCAATCAATGTTCTAGCCCTTTGATATTTTTCTAGAGAGGTCTGTGTTGTCATGAATATCATAACACACAGGTAACCGTTTTGCTACTGTCCATATCAGGGCCAATAGTACAATGACTTGGTGTGTCATCTGATATGATGAGGCAGAAATTCATAGCTGTTCCAAATGACTTCACAAAAAGAGCGCCCTTTAACACAGAGACAAGATGAATGCGGAAATGGAACTGCAGTCCAACAAATTTTTGTTGCATTAGAAAAGTGGGACAAGTTCGTCGTTGAATGATGTAAAAGTTGTGACTGATAGAGATGCTCAAATCCTGACACTTTTCTAAACTCTAAAGTTACAGCAACATCTCATCTGACAGAGGAGGGGAAAAATGATTTCAAACCTCATGAGCTTGACATGAAACATATTGAAGTTTTACACCTATCCAGAGGGAAGCTTTATAGCCAGTAGATGTCTAAACCTGCACAGGCTGAGTGCAGATTGGAAAGATCTCAGGGATTTTTGACAGGAAGAATGCACTATTTATGAAAGATATTGCTTCCGTGTGAGTTTCAACAAACAGACTTCAGTTCTATGAAGATCCAGAATAAATTAAGGATCCTTGCGTCATGGATTAAAAGCTAACCCACAGATGATTAGAGTAGGAACCCTATTTCTTTTGGGAGTTTTGTTTTGTTTTGTTTTTGTGAGGGAAATGTTATTGAAAGCAATGTCATTTGGCTGGTTAATCCAATTCTCACTTACTGAAGAAAAGATCAGAGATTGTATTGAATGATATAGTTAAGTCCGCAGATCTCCCCCTTGATAACAGATGAATTGATGTGGGAATTGTTTGACTCGCATCTGTGGTTTCTAGAAAATGAAGGGAAATTTTTTTTTTAAAGTGCATTCACTATGCTTGTAGCACAAACTGATTTTCAGGTCATGACATCAGAGGCAAACAAGCTGCTAACGTGCATCCGTGAATGCTTGTACATTCATCAAACAAATTGTTTCTGACAAAGACAAAACGTTGAACCACGAAAGAACAAACAATCAATTGAGATCCACTTCCGTTGCCTGTCGGTATCTCCCTAAATTTTGAGACAAAAAAAAAATAGCAACAAATGAATTAAAAGATTCACAAACAAAATCCAACATTTAAAAATGTATTGATAATCAGTTATGTGAGATATTGCTTTGTTAAACTAATCAATGAAACAAATGAATGGTGATGTGACCGGCTAAATGCAGCAGAGCACAGAGATCGTACACAGACTGTACAACCCGTTGCCCAAACGTGGTTCATACGGCATCGACCAGCCTCGTTACGGGGACATGAAAAGGAGATGTATGGACTTGCATCAGTAAGAATGCATAAAGTCAAACAAACTTTGGAATTATCCGGCATGACGTGTATCAGGAAATTCTAGTCTCAACAAATATTTGTCTTGTGACATTTCTATCTATCCACTCATCAGTCTGCCCTCCTTTCACCATATTCTAAATAAAATATCAAATGTCATGGGGCATTATTCTATGTCTTTGTAATGTTTTCATGAACAGTTTACATGAGAAGTCAAGGCGCAGGCAAGATCATTCACATGTATGCATCAAGGTTGGTCACGTGTGCACAGTCCCCTCCTACACTCCTTGATGCTGGCAGGAAGAGGCGTGATGGTGGGTGATGGGGAATTAGAGAAGCAAGAAAATTGAATACAAGTCTTGAAGGTGGCTTCTCATTACTGAGAAGGCAATTCCAATCCAACATAATTAAGGCACAACAAAGCAATAACTGTCAGCTCATTATGGAGAATAATAAAATTCACATCACACTGTCAGTCTCACAAATGCCAACTTCAGGCGCCAACTGTGATCAGGAAGCCAATCCCTCCCTCTTTAACAGAGAAATTACAATGGAGCATTGGTTGGAGGCCCATCTGCTGAGATTTCTTATCTTTGAGTTATCTGTCTCAGCAAGGATTATTTCAGATGAGAGGATGTGGATGCTTTCAGCAGGAGTGCCAAATAAACATCTTGTATTGGTACTATATATATATACTGTATATATATATATTGGTTGGTATTATAATAATAATAATGCTAATAGTAGTAGCAATAACAATTTTATTTATCAGCTACTTTTCCAAACCAAGTTAAATAGTGTTTCACAGACAATGCAAGTAACCAAAATCAAGAACACAAGCAACAGAAATTAGAACAATAATATTTACCAATACACAGTTTGCCTGTCTGAGATTGCCAGGAGGGGAATTCGAGAGCTGGGCACTGAAACTGCAAAAGCCTGGTCACTTTTAAAGATGTGGGACTTTGGAACCCTTAGACAAGACGATCTCAGGCAGGAGTTAAAAGAGCACACAAAAGCAGGAGCTTGACTATTTCAGGCTTTAAAAACAAGCAATAAAATCTTAACATCAATTTTTAAGCTCCCAGGAAACCAGTGAAGGGCAGCAAGAACTGGCGTAATACGTTCAGTTCTCAAGTGTCTGCAATGAATGTTTTGCTTGGTGATACCAGATTAAAGTGCACTGCAGTTGCGACCGATAAAAGCATGGATGACCTTTTCTAAATCTGCAAGGGACAAGAATGATCTGATCTTTGATAGCGGTCTCAGTTTTGCAAGACAGAACTGCAACACGCTGGTCACCTGAGTGTCAAAAGAATTAAGGGGGAAACCTTTGTTGTGTGCCTCTTTCTTTATGCGAGTGGATAAGGCACCCAGATCACATGACAGATGGTACATGTTACTAGTGCTGAGGCCAGACTGGGCAATTATAATCACTTTGGATTTAGAATCATTCAGCAGTGAAAAGTATTTTATACATCCTTTTTTTTTTTTTAATTCACCCAGACAGCCAGACAGGATATGATGCAAGAGGAACGTGGATTTAATGAGGCGTATAGCTGAGTGTCATCTGCATTGCAATGAAAGTCAACATTATGTCTATGAATGATTTGGCTGAGGGAGAGTGGGGCATATTGGGGGGGGGGGGGGGGGGGGGCTGCCGATCATTACAGAGAATGACCTGCTAGATAAATAGGAAGTGAACCAGTCTAGAGACATGTAAGTGTTCCCAATATGATTTTTTGGGGGGATTGGAGGATTGTGGTCCACTGTACTGAATGCTGAGTTAAGGTCCAGGAGAATTGGAGTACATGTGTAGATGAATGCTTTTTTGAATGGCCATCACATTTTTCCTGTTAAAGTCATCATATAAAACACTGTGTGTATGTGTGTGTGTGTGTGTTTTGTGTCTGTTCATGAACCGGGTGGCATCATTGTGGTGTGTGTTTCAAACACACTGTTAAACTAGGTGATACACATGGTACACATGGTAATAGATACTACATATGAATCGTCTGTGTGAAAACAACAGATATTTGTGTTGGATTTGTTGAGAATAAGACACATAGAAACCACAGTCCTCTTGCAGTAAGAATACTCATAATTCACGTGTTATGTACGATATATATGCTGGAGTGTTTGCTATGCAAATGTACTCGTACTCAGCCATTTTCTTACTGAATTCCATGTACAGTGTGTGTGTTTGTGTGTGTGTGTATGTATGTGTGCGTGTGTGTGTTTGTGTGTGTATGTATGTGTGCGTGTGTGTGTTTGTGTGTGTGTGTCTCAAATGATTCTGCATTGGACAAATGGAAGAAATCTGGTCAGCAACATGACCATCGAGAGAGAGAGCGAGAGAATGAGTGACAGAGGGAGGGTGGGAGGGAGCAGATACTATTTAATCATAGCTGCAATCAATCTGATTTACACACACACACACACAAACGCACGCACGCACACACACACTCACTCACACATTCACAAGCACAATGGTTACCATGTCAGAAGAGTCTACACACAGAGAGATTTCCATATTAGGACATTCCATTGACTTTCCTTCATATAGACCATCTCACTCAAAATTTCGTCCTAATCCTAAATCTCACCAATTCAGACAAGACCTTATCAATACTCTACCCAAAAATGATGTTGTTCCACATTAAGGCCAGTCTCTGGTGCCAGTTAGGACTGGAGTTCCCGAAAAAGTTCGTGTTTGTATCAAAAAAATATCTGAACGGGAAAAGAAAAGGCATAGGCACACACACACACACACACACACACACACACACACACACACACACACACACACAAACACATTAAGACATGTTTCCCAATGGAGCAAATGCAAATAAATGTGATTGATGAAAAAACTGTTTTACTCTCTCAGACATTCTAGACACTGAAAGCCCACGCGCGCAGACACACACACACACACACACACACACACACACATTACACAAAGGTATTGTTCTCTGCAATAATGTAATTCTTCCTCAGATGCTGGCTTCATCAGACTGATGTCATCGACCTAATCTCCATGGAATACATGAAATGACCACACACTTTTAAAATCTGTCAGTAGCACCATGGAAACAGTCCATAGTCTCTGCATTCAGGTTTTGTCATTTTGTAGTAAACTTTATCATTACCTACTGAAAACAGCTTTCCTTAGTGTGAGAGTGAAGTTTAACGTAAGGTATACATGTTCCAGGCTTCACTTTAATGGTCACCAAGATCATCAATAAACGGTTAATTATGCTTATGTAATGCTTATTCAGCACTCTTACATAACATAATAATATTAAATAATCAGAATTAACTAACCATTGTTAATGCACCCTTCCTGTAAAGTGCCACCCATACACCATGTGGCGTTTCACACATTTCCTGAGATTGCTCTGGATGTAAGAGGAAACTGGTAATTATGGTTTTCAGAACAGATGGATTGAGTTGAGCAAGAGAGAAGGAGGTGTGACGAGGTTACAGCCCTGAACTCTGGCTCTACTCATCCAGTAAGAGCTGAGGAAGAGGGGACGGGTGAGAGGAAGGGAGAGGCAGAGAGGGGTATTGGATGAGAAGTGGAAGATGGGTAAGGAGTTGTTAAATAGATGGAAGGAGAGACATATGAGAGATTGGATGAGGAAAGGTGGATGAAGAGGATGAAAAGGAAGATTGGAGGAGGTGTCAATTAAACATGAGCAAAAGAGGAATTGTTTCTTTCCATTTCATATTGGTTTTACTGTGTGTGAGTGTGTGTGTGTGTGTGTGTGTGTGTGTGCGTGCGTGTGAGTGTGTGTGTAGCCATGAGTACAGTGTAGTGCGATACAGAGCAAGGCTATTACATGCAGGAAATCCCCCCGGCAGGGAATTGTAATGTGTAAGGTAATGTAATACTATGTCAATCGGAGCAGGGTGAATGGGACCATTATCATCCACCTGTGTGTGTTTTTCAAGATGTATGTGCAAAAGTTAAAGCGCGTGTGAGTATGGATGTGACATCAGAGGTTCGTCAAATGTAACTCTTTGGCAAATATACAGAACTGATTATTGAAAGAGCTTTTGACCTCAATCAAACAACATAAAACAAATACCAACTCTGGTTTTGTTCGTCATTGCCAATTTTCACCTAATGTAGCTTAGCTTACTAGACGTGAAGTTTATTTTTTCTCTCTTTTTTTCGTCTATCAAGTAATGCTGCTGACAAACGAACAGTAGTAAAAACACGTTCCTTGGCAAAGGTAATTATTGAGCTGTTGCTTTGGCTGTTTCCTTGTCTCTAGTCTTGATGATAAGATAGGATAATCTACTGCAGTCAAAAAAAATGCAACTCTTCAACAAATTTACCCTAAGTTTAATGGGTTCTTTCTTGGTTTGTACTTCTCTCCTCAAAGGTTCATTGCAGTGGCATCCACATCCTCCCATTGACTCGTCACTGTCAGTATTTTCTTTTAAATAAATCAAAGTAATGCTCAACACAGGCAGACAGATCATTTGCTTCTCTTTCTCATTGCTGCCTTTTCAACAGCTGGCCTGCAGGGCTATTACCGCTATAAATAGTTGTATCTTTGTTCAACGCAGTCAGCATTTTCTCCTTTCACGCTCTTATCTTTGGAGTGGCGTTGCCCTGGGCCTTGTTTCATGTCGTCTGTTCATTACACCATGTGCTGCCAGCGAGCGGCTGCATCACATCACTCGCAAGAGGAAACATGTTTAGCACAACACAAATGCCAGGTGTGTTGATGTGGACACGTGATTTTTCACGGCAAATTGTAGTGAATACATTTTCTAAGTTGGGTGGTAAATCTGTTTTTCAAGATAGTCTCAAGTGTTTGTTAAAATATGATCTCATGTGTACTTTTCTAAAGTAATGGGAAACAAAGCTATAGCCTCCTTGTTGGACCTGTGTTAAGACTGAGGGCCCAAGATGCATGAATACACAACAAAATCACATTGTTTTCCTTGTCATGCACTTGGAAAAATGATCCCACAATCACACTAAAGGCCATATTGAAGCTGTCTATAGTGTAAGGTAGTAGGCGGATGAGGGATGGCACTATGCGTGAGTTATGTGTTAAGCTTCATTTTGGTATGTAGAGGATGCATAAGTGGCACCCAAATCATTAGTCATTAGACACCTAAATTCATAGGCGTGTTTTGGGCGTGACATCAATCAAACCGATCGGAGTGCCTTGTGTCATTGCCTTTCAAGCCCAGGTTGGGCCAGGATTTGGCGTGTTGCTATTTCAGTGGTGCATGCATTGCAACATGGGAAAAGAGCGTGTTTCTCATCCGGGGAAGTGGACCTCCGTGTGCACCAGTTGAAAGGAAGCATGTCTTATGTTTATGTACAAGAGCAGCAGGAGTCCATCAAAGCCATCGCAGGTGAAGCTGCTCTGGGGGGAGTTGCTTCCATGTTGTCAGGCATCGAAAGAACCACTTTGCAATGCCGCACATCTGCTCATCTGATTGATGCACCCTTTAAGCAGCACTTCAAACATAACGCCATTGAACAAAGACCAGCCTCTTCTTGGTCTAGGATGCAAATGTTTTTGGTGTTCCAAAGTAGCAATGCAATATGGTTGCACCAGACCACACCTCTTTACCATACTTAGCACTTAACGGCGCAGGTGGAGAGCAAGTTCGTCTGCTTGTTAAAGGATGAGGGCACTCGGCATGAAAATGTCATATGCGGCAGCTTGAAAGCTGCAATAGCAGTAGCAAAATATAAGTAGCTTGTTTGACCAAGTGCCAAATTGTGTCATATATCAAATAGACCTCTTAGATGGCAATGTGAACATTAGGCATGTTAGGTAAGGGTAAATTTGCTTTTTCATTTTTTTAAAACGTTGGTTGCAAAAAGCTTAAAAAGACAATAGACTGAGCTATGCAGTTCCCCGTGGTGTTCATTCATAGCATAATGTTATCTTATAATAATTGCATCGGTGTTTTTTTTGCAGAGATGGTCTTGCTGAACAAAATGTGTAAGTCCACAAAAACTTTTGTTTTCCACAGAATTTATTTTTGGAAATAATCTAAACTTCAATGTAAAAATCTTAAATTTAGGATTCTTGCAAGTGAGCTGCAGACTTGTGACTCCTGGAGAGTCCAAGTGGTGGTGGCATTAGCAGAGCAGGTTCCGCCATTACTCTGTTTCCTCCGCTTGTCCCACTGGGCTCTTTAAGATACTGCCACAAGCCAGAGAGGAAAACACACACACTTGAGGTGTTGAAAAAGGGCTATTTAAGCATTCCCACTTGAAAAATTGTTTATAGGCTGTGAGCACACATAGTCCTGCTGCTGGGCTCACTGTGTATTCTTCAGAGCAAACAGAAAGACACATAGAGGTGTGATTAGATACACACAAACACCTGACTGATTCTTACACACACTTACATGTGTTGTCTTAGAGAGGAACTCCATTTCCTGGCAGCAATTTTACCTCCTTGTTTTTGTGCCTTAATGTGGAGGTGAGCAGTGATCTACTTGGGCTTTTTTGTCAGACAAATTAAAACCCAATTATGTTTTCATTTCATGCTCTTTTACTGGGCCTGGTGTTAAAAAAAAATTAGGATAGCACGTCAAGGAAAGTCGGAGAGTAGATGGGAGGCTAACGGGAGGAGAATATAGACGGGACTATAACTGTTAACTCCTCCCTCATGGTTTTCTTTGATATTGCACTCCCTTTTTCTGTCTCATTGTGTGTGTCTCATTCTTTCCTGGAAATAGCCCTGAAGCCTGCAAGGACATTAAAGTGAGATATTAAGGTAGTACAGTCCAACACAGCCATAATGAAAATAATGTATAGTACTGTTATGTGGCCTCTGTTAAAGGTCATCACTCATACATATAGAATGGCACTGCTAAGTAAGCACTCACATACTACATGTACTGCCTTCACTGTTCCTGATGTGTGTATTGTGAGGTGGAAAACACACACTCAGGTTGCCCTCCAGTACACAATTGATTGATTGGACAAGAGAACACAACAGACACCATTAGTTCAGCCTGGTCGTCTCGTTAGTGATTCCCCGAGGACCCTGTCTACATGTTAGGCACCCACCTCCCCCATACACACACTCACACACACACACACACACACACACACACACACACACACACACACACACATAAACACACACACACTATTCCTTTCTTTTACTTTCCTGTTGCCCCATTTTCATCTCTCCTCCTCATCCTGCTTTCCAATCAAGCTCAAGGTTCTGACTTTTGCCCTTCCCATGCTTTTGTCACACTCCCTTCGGCCCAAACCCCCCACTTCATGATTGAATGATTGTCCGTCACTCAATCATCCGACACCTCACCCCCTATCCAGCCCCACCCCACTCCTGCCACTGTCACCGTAACACTTTAATTACAACAAGTTGAAAATTATGAGCCTGGAACGCAGAATCACTGGCAGGGTAGCTTTAATTGCCTTGTGTTGTAATTGCGGACAGAGTAAGTGTGTGTGTGTGTGTGTGTGTGTGTGTGTGTGTGTGTGTGTGTGTGTGTGTGTGTGTGTGTGTGTGTGCACGCACATGTGTGGAGGGGGGGTTATACATGCATGACAGAGGGAAAAGAAGAGAATGACTTTCGTATGACCTCCTTCATCAATTGACATCTTATAAAAGAAGAGATGGCAGTGGCTGTTTCCTCCCTCTTGCTCTGCCTCATCTCGCAGGACATATACAGACATGCACGCGCACACACACACACACACCGATGAAGTTGTACTTCAAAGAGAGTAATGATCTTTGCTGCTCAGTATTGAGATTGCAACATTTCCCTAATTTTTACAGACTGTGCATTCACGTTCATCTTTGTGGTGAGCGTTGTTGTCAGTCATGTTGATTTTTGGTTGAACTTAGGATGTGACACCAGATGATCAGTCCACCTCCATGTTTGCTCATAGTCATGCAGGTGTCTACATGATCAAGTCCCTGGTCAGAGACTGCTTGAGGCCCGATTGCTGATGAAAATAAATGAATAAAAAACAAAGGCAGGTGTATGATCTTGTTATAAATCTGCTGCAGTCTCAAAGTGATGTGTTACTCTTCCTCAACTGCTAACATCGTATGATTCTCCGAATTGCTACATCCACCTCGTCAGTTCTTCTCCATCAGGAAAGTAAATGTGATGGAGGACGCATGTGGTGGTCCGTAGTAATTCCCAGAGTAGCAGAGGGGGCGAAGCAACAACATGAACAACTCCGTGTCTCCTTTATCCCGAGTGCTATTTATGTACTTATCTGCTTCCATTGCACACTTGCCCATTTGCAGTTTTGCATATGTATTTCTTGATGTTCATTTCTTGTTTGATGTATTTGTTATTGTGCTGATGTGTCACTGATGTCATCCTTTGGATTCTGTTTTTTTTTTTGTGAACCCCGATTGCAACCCTGATTTCCCCTTGCAGGACAGTCTGTGGAGATCACAAAATAGACAATTTGGACATGCACACACAGGCACACACACACGCACATGTTTTCCTTACACTCCCAGAATCCCTCATCTTGGCATTACACAATGAGTTTTGCATACAATCTGGTGGAATTTCTCTGCAACAGATGAGAATAGCGGTTAGTCAGAGATTTCCCTGAGTAAACCCCGCCATGTTGTGTGAGCGAGCCTCACAGCTTGAAGCCTGTGTTATTACCAAAAGGTCTTTTCAGCGTTTGCTCACTGGCACCTCTCATGGTGGCCAGAAATTAAAGTGAGATCTCCAATGCAGACGCCTTTAGCCAACATGATTACAAACAGAGACAGCAACACACACACACACACACACACACACACACACACACACACACACACACACACACACACACACACCATCCCTCTATACCAAACCATGAATTCATAATGATTTGAAATGATTAATGACTCCACCCTCCCTCGTGTGGACAGTCACCACTGGAAGCACTCTCCCATATTAAAATGGAGCACACCCATCGTCCACCGTGGCCTTAAGTGGCGTGGTTAGCCAACCTAAACAAGCCATAAAGCTCTTGTAGCATCAGTGGTTCTGCCCCTCTGTCATGCACTTCACTCAGCTGACTCCACCCACCCAATGATACAGATATATTTGTGTCCTCTGCAGCAAATGTGCATTAAGATGTAGGTCGCTGTGGGGCTAAGTGGATGTGTGTGCACAGACGGTGACAGTGACAGAGATGTAAGCGATGGTGGCGTCCGACCAAAGCATCTATATAGGGATGACATCACCCTCAGAAGGAATGAGAGGAGGAGGGGTTTTAGCAAACTATGAGCTCAGAATATCAATGTGGGAGGACAGCTCAAAGCACTCCTGGCACAGACGCTCCAATCCTCTCCACCTCCACCCCCACCCCCATCTTTCTGTGTCTATAACTCCTCTATTGGCAGCCTTTCATCATGGGGCCCTGACACCTGTCCTTTTCCCACCCTGCCCGTCCTCCTGTTCTCTCTGAATTCAGGTCCTGGCTTCTAATCTGCTCTCTGTCTCCACTCACAAGTTTGACTCCTTTTTTTTTTTTTTTTTTTTTGTATTTATTATGCACATTTAATTACAATAGAAAAAAAATCTAGTTACACCTCATCAATGTTGAACTTGTTAAATGGGAATTCATTAGTAACTTCATTCTCTTCTTCCCTTAGGGGAATCCAGTATTCTCACAGATGAATTACACTGAAATAAATATTATGTAATCTTTTTAACCAACAAATTACATTTCTTTATATATTTATTTTTGTTAAAATGCATTTTTCCCTACAAACAAATTTATGAATACTGAGATAGAAAGATAGGGGATTATTGGGCCTCCAATTTAAGATATGTGAACAAATATTTGATGGATTTTTTTAATTGTTTACAACATTCATGATCTCATCGGACTGATCCAACCCTCTTCGGTTCCTTTAGCACCACCACAAACTCCATATTATGGTTGGAAAAAAATGACTCCAGAACTAACAGATGGGTTTCCCAATATATTTACATTTAATTGTGAATTTCCATCAGCCTCAGCTGCACTTTGTGTTTAATGTGGGCTAATTAGTGACTATTAGCATGCTAAAACATTCCGCTGAAATGATGAGATAGAATAATTGATCAGCTTTGTATGATTTCTTAAAATTGAAAAAGAGACAATGATGGGATAAAGTGGTTCAGTATTATTTCATGTCTAAATTTTAGTTTTTAATTTTTAATTTGTACAAACAGTTAGGAATAAAAATAAACAAAAACAAAACACCTTACATATATAAACATAAAAAACTTTTTATACACACAGTACATTTGTTCATTTTGTGTGTACTGTAGGTGTCTGTTCCTCCCTTTTACCCTGATTGTGTACATATGCTAACTTTTCACTAAATATGCATGATTTAGAAATCCATCCACCCATCCATCCACCCATCCATCCACTTTCTAATGCTTATTCTGTTAAGGGTCACGGGGGGGTGGAGCCTATCCCAGCAGCCTTTGGGTGAGAGGCGGGGTTCACCCTGGACAGGTCACCAGTCCATCACAGGACCAACACATAGAGACAGACAACCATTCACACTCACAGTCACACCTACGGTCAATTTAGAGTATCAATCAGCCTCGTCCCCTCTTGATGTCTTTGGACTGTGGGAGGAAGCTGGAGTACCAGAGAGAACCCACACAGGAACAGGGAGAACATGGAGACTCCACACAGAAAGATCCTGTGATGGAGCCGGGACTCGAACCCGGAACCTTCTTGTTGTGAGGCCACAGTGCGAACCACTGCACCACCGCGCAGCCCATTTTCTCTTTCCTTTTATTGCATTTTGAATTCTTCGGTTTTGTCCTTATAACCTCCCTTCACATTCTTAGCTCTTAGCTACTTTAAGGTCTCCGATGTCTTAATGTTTTCTAGAACTTTTTTCTTTTGTCTCTTTACAGTTTCTCCTTTATGGGAATGATGACAATAATTTCATGAATGTATGTATGTATGCATCATTACTGAATGAAATAAAGATAAATATTTCTATATGTCCTGGGAAATAAAGTAGACCATTGGTAGCAAGTGCAGCAACTCTGAAGAATGAACAGTTCTTGTGCTGTTCAACAGCAGTCAATAAGATTCATTTTGAAAGGCGTTATGCCAATCATTTGATTATAGTAATTACAGCAACATCTTAAAGTTAATGTGCAGCAGGTTTACTGAAACGCCTACCAGTGCACCTTTCACTTGTGTGGTGTATGCGAGTTCATCGCTTTTTTCCCCTCCTCCAAGTTGTAAAGTATTTTTTTTCTTCTCCCCCATACACTTCATTTCTCTCTCTCTCTCCCTTTCTCTCCATCATCCCTCTCTGTCGCTGCTGAGCTCTTTCCATCCATCTCTTTCCTTCCAACCATATCTCTCCTCCTCCATGCCTCCGTCCCTCCACGGCTGTTTGAAGGAGAGCTCTTTGAGGGTCCACTGAAGTAAATACTGTAATGGGGTTTCTGACACTTGAGACTAAAGAAGTTAAAAAAAAAGAAAAAAAAAGATGGAGGAGAGGGGCTGGGGAGGGCGCAAACGAAGGGACATTATAATTAGTTTTATATAAAGGCCTTGGTCCGTGAGCATAACAGAGTGAAATTCCAGAGAGAAATTCTTTTGCAGCAGTTTGTTGCACTTTAAATCAGTCCTTCGTTGTTGTGAGAATTTAATTGCGTGCGTGTGTGCGTGTGCGTGTGTGTGTGTGTGTGTGTGTGTGTGTGTGTGTGTGTGTGTGTGTGTGTGTGTGTGTGTGTGTGTGTGTGAGCGAGCGCACAGTGAAGAATTCACAGCCGCGCGCTCTGTTTGTGGGAACATTGCATTGAGGTCCATAACAGAACAAAAAGTGTTCTCTGAGAAAAAAAGCGTTAATTAAGCAGTTATTGAGATAACACTCTGGCGACGTGCCAGTGTGCTATTGGAGGTTCTTGGCAGGTTGTTGTTTACACCTTCTTACATCGAGAATTTTCAGAGATACTTGAGGGGATCTACAGGGATTTTTGCAAATAAGTTATTTTAAGTAAAGTTATAGCTCAATATTATTGGGAGGATCTCTGGCGGAAAACCAGAAAATGTCAAATCCTCCTTTACTTAATGTAATGTCCTCCATAATTATGTGAGACACCTTTGCTTGATGTAATGAAAGACACCAACAACCCCCCTAAAAAAAAAAAATCTCGTTCCCTCTGAGAGGAAAATAGAATTAACCTACACCGTTACAAGGCAAGCTGGGGCCAGGATTCAAACGAGAGGAAGACGAGGAAGAGAACAAGGATTTGCGCACAAAAAGGGATGACAGGAAGAAGAAAGTTGAAGAGGGGGAGGAGGAGGAGGAGGAAGCATTGTGAGCCAAGTTCTTGTCAGTCTTCCTTATGGTTCGTTTCAATTTTTATCAGTCACAGAGACATCTCAGACATCTGGCTCGATATACTGTACTGGCAAACGTAGCACTGGTATTTAGATGAGGTTCAATTCAATTTTTTAATTAAACCAGAAAGTCCATTTTACTTAGGTTTTGAAACTTTTACAACAGAAGCCTATTTTGAGCTTTAAAGATACCAGTTAGAATGAATTCTCTGCAAACATTAGCGAATGAGATACACTTTTGAACTGCATTTTATATTCTGAAGACACCTGGCTGTGAACGCCCACACACAAACACATTTACAGTCACACTACATTGCAGCTATATATTGCTGATGAATATGGCTACACACACACACACACACAGACGCACGCACGCACACACACACACACACACACACAGACGCACGCACGCACACACACACACACAAACACACACACACAGGTACCATAGAATTTCTGATGGTTATTCACTGCTCATTAAAATCCTCTTAGGAGCATGATTAGATTAGGTTGCAAGAAAAGATTACATTTTTATCTGATGGTGGTGCAAGAATAAAACTTGTTCAATAATGCTGGGCTCATCTTCTGGGAGGCAGGAATGTGATCAGTAAATTTCATTGCAATTGGGCTACAAAAATGGCCTTAATAATGGTGCCTGAGAAAATGAAAACCCAGGTATTATTACCCTCTCATGGAAAAATGCAATAATCAACTGCAATCTTTGGCAGGGGCCTCCTATGAAAGCTATATAATATTCAAGAATCATCCCAAGATTGGACAGCAGCTGTCAGGATATCCTGGCTCAAGCCGATGTTGAAGACGAACTCCCAGATCCAAAACAATCAGAGAGTAGAAACATACTGAATCTGCCATTTATAAGAGAGAGCAAATGCCTTACCATGTGTTCTATGGCACAGTCAGAGGAAACGGTCATTATTTGCAAATGTTATTTTTAGAGATTGTGGAATATTGATTTTATCTCACGCTCAGGTGCTCATAACCCTGTTCAGAGTTTTATTTCAGGACTTTTTTTTGACAACACTTTCAATCCCATCTTGATTTCCAATTTAAAGGAACACGCCAACTTTTTGGGGAAAGACATGAGCAAGAGCCAAACAAGAGGATGGATACCCTTCTCTCGGGCACACAGAGAGCTGAGACCTACAGGGATAAGCTAGCCACTAGTTAGCTTAACAAAATCAACAGTAGAAGGTGGGAAAAGTTAGCGCACAAGTAAAGTATCAGCTCAGTTGTCATGGCAATATGTACTGGTTAGCTTTTATACAGAGAAAATGTATGCCATATCTATTTTTCCTATGCACTGAGTATATTCAAAAACAGCAAAACATCCAGGAATTGCAAGTTTAGCTACATCATTAACTCCCATTCATCTTTTTTACATTGCTTGAGGCCACTGTGTTCTGAGCATTCCACTGAGGGAACTGAGGCTTATCTATCTTTGTTGCAGCAGGTAGATGGAGACCACTGCACAAAGCTGTGGTTATTATTTGACAGCCTGTTAAGTAAAATACCGCATATGTATTATCTGGTTTGGACTGGAACAAGTCTTTTTGCAAACACCTGAAAATCTGGATTGAAGTTTTCCAGCGTGCAAGCCCCCCAACCCCACCCACCCAAAGTAATGGATTTACATAGAAAATCCTGTTTACATCCCATTTTGACTTGTCGTAGTACAAGGAATAGTCAAAAGTTATCTGTCTGGGTTGTATTCAAGTTGTACGTTTACTGACAGTGAGCCAGCATGTGCATTCGTGGAAGCTTTACACAACCATCATTGATTTTATGAAGGATACCTGTAATTTTCCTTCTTTAATATGTCATCATGTCCCCATCTTTAAAAAAAAAAAAAAAAAGGAAAGAAAAAAAACCTCTAATGGCCAGAGAGCTGGAGAAGGACAAATTAGTACAACCAACTGAAGAGGTTATGGTGCCCTTGAAGGACTGAAGCAAAAACACATAACACTGAGACCCAAAAAAGAGTTTTCCATTCTCCAGTTAATTTACTCTTTACATAATAATTCAATCCATGCACCCACAAAAAAAAAATGAATAAATCTCTGCGCAAAATGTCCTAACAATTGGGAGGGAGGCACAAATTTACTGCGGTGTTAGTTAACACACAGCAGCAAATTAACTTAACACTGACTTTATAACAATGAAAAAGCTGGTCATAGATTCAATATTCTAATTGCATCTACTACATTAAACTGACAATAAAAAATTGTAAGCCTCTTTAAGATATGTCCATCCATCCATCCATCCATTTTCTACCACTTATCCTGTTAAGGGTTGTGGGGGGGTTGGATTCTATCCCAGCAGCTTTCAGGCGAGAGGCAGGGTTCCCCCTGGACAGGTCACCAGTCCATCACAGGACCAACACATAGAGACAGACAACCATTCACACTCACAGTCACACCTACAGTCAATTTAGAGTATCAATCAGCCTCGTCCCCTCTTGATGTCTTTGGACTGTGGGAGGAAGCTGGAGTACCAGAGAGAACCCACACAGGAACAGGGAGAACATGGAGACTCCACACAGAAAGACCCCGTGCTGGAGCCGGGACTCAAATCCAGACCTTCTTGCTGTGAGGCGACAGAGCTGACCACTGCACCACTGTGCCATCCCTTTAAGATAAGTATTGTGCACATATGTATTTTGTTACAAACACACACACGCACACGCACACACACACACGCACAGAGCTTAACATCTCTAGGGGGTAGAACTGGTCAGCGAGACAGCTGAGGTACAGTAAGGTGCAGGTGGGGTTGGAGAATTTAAATGGGGCTCTCCCCATTTGTCTGTCTGAGTGGAAGATGGAGGGGTGGTGGATGAATAGGGTGTGGTCCGACTCAGGTGTTGAGCAGACTGACCTCGTGCTCCTCCTTTCTCCTCTCATTGAAGTTGTTGTACCTTTAACATCCATCTTCAGCCCACCTCCACCTCTACAAAGTGCCAGCAGGCCACAGTAGCTCTTTAATTCTACTTCTCCCATACATAACACTCAAAGGTGGAGTGTATATTTCCTGTCATGCTAAATTATCTATTTTTTGTGAGCACTCCTCCCACGTGTCTGCGTGTCATTTTAAGCCCGAGCATCTGTGGCATAACCTTTGTCTGTCTCATCAAGGGCTTTGACGAATCAAGTGAGCCAGGACAAAACCTGATATTTTAGATGCTCAAACACAGACCATATTAGTTTAGTGCCGTTGTTGTCATAAGGAAATGTTTGTGTGAGTTAACGCAGATGTGTGTGTTTACTTGCAGTGTGTGTGTCTGCACACATGAGAGCTAGAGAGAGGGAGTTTTATTGTCTGTCCCTGTGGCAGCAGGTGTGTAAATAACACTCTAATAAAAATTTGGATGAATCAAAGTGCTGAGGGACTGCGATGCCACTCATCCATACTGCCCTTCCCCCTTCTCTAAATCAGACTCCAACATTGATCCCAGCTCATCTGCTCATCACGAGCGTCCCATGGTTGCACAAGGCGCTCTCCCTCCTCTCTGCTCTTCCTTGCTCGGGCACTCGTTATAATTCTGGGTCTGTAGGCCGCCAATGTTGTGGGATATAATTTTGCCAAGTGTCCTGCTTCTGTGCGGGCTGACAGCTGAACCCAAATGCACTGCTTCACTGAGCCAGATTATAGGCCAATGTGCCTGGCTCGCCTCGTTACCCTCACAGTTACCTGTTAGCAAAATGACTGCTGGGGAAAGTGGGAGAAAATGCCCCCCAGCCAAAGGTAAATTAACTGAGGAAATCACATCTATAAGAGGACGGCAGGAAACAACCAGCACGAAGTAATTTCTATCAAACTAAATTAAAGAGTTAGTTATGATCTCACCATTGGTGTGTGTGTGTGTGGGGGGGGGGGTAAACATGCATGATGGTATACTGTGTTGTGAGCTACTGTAGACAGTTGTAAATGCAGCAAACAGTGACAGTTAAAATATAAACTGATTTAGACATGTTAACTGGAATCTGTGTGGATGGATAATGTCCAACAGTAAGTGTATCATGCATGCAACCAGTACTGTTGATCAATTTGAGTACATAGGTAAATAAAAAGGACACTGCAAAGGGATTAACTAAACTTTACCATATATTCTGATGCTTACAGGCTGGATTGCTGCAACTCCCTCCTATCAGGCTGTACTAATAAGTCCCTAAAGACTCTCCAGCTGGTCCAAAACGCTGCTGTTGACTAGAACTAGTAGAAGAGACCGTGTCTCTCCTGCACTGGCTTCTCTGCATGGCTCCCTATCAAATTCAGAATAGAATTTAAAATTCTCCTTCTAACATACAAAGTCCTCAACAGTCAGGCTCCTTCATATTTGACAGAGCTCATAGTCCCCTATTATCCAGCTAGAACCCTTCACTCCCAGGATGCAGGGTTCCTTGTGGTTCCAAGAGTCTCTAAAAGTAGAATGGGAGCCAGAGCCTTCAACTATCAGGCTCCCCTCCTGTGGAACCGTCTCCCAGTCTCAGTCCGGGATGCAGACACCCTCTCTACCTTTAAAAGCAGATTTAAGACCTTCCCTTTTGTTCAGGCTTATAGTTGGGCTTCTTAGGCTGGCCCTTAGATATGCTGCTATAGGCTTAGACTGCCGGGGATCTCCCATGGTGCACTGGGCTCTCTGTCCTCCTGTATGTGTCATACATAAATCATACTCATACATGTTACTAACTCATTTTCTTCTCCAGAGCCTTCAGGCTCCCCACCTCCCAGATCCTGGGGCTGCTGGAGGAGGCTACAGACCTGACGAGGCACGAGCTGCCACCCTTAGCACCACCTGCTCACATCCTTGTCTGTCCATCAGTCTCGTCCCTTTCTCTCTCACTTGATCTCTGTCCCTCACTCTCTCCTTCTGTATATCTGTCTTCCTCTATTATCTGTCTTTGTCTCTGTCCTGCTCTCTTTCCCCCCAACCGGTCAAAGCAGAAGGCCGTCCCCATTGAGCCTGGATCTCCTCGACCTTCCTGCCTGTTAAAGGAAGGTTTTTGTTGCTGCTGTTGCAGGATGTGCTGCTGATGGAGAACTGTTGGGTGTAGATTCATTGAAGGAGTGTGGTACTGGACCTGCTCTACTTGTGAAGGGTCATGGGAGAACTTTGTTGTGATTTGGTGCTACACAAATAAAACTGTCTTGACTTTGGCAGGAACGTCAAGTAGATCCAGGCTCAATGGGGACGGCCTTCTGCTTTGAATGACTGATTAACAGAATACAATTAAATACAAGTCAAGAAATTGATATGATATATGTTGCTAATATAAGTGGCTGTACAAGGCTTCATCATGCCACAGGCAGAAATATCATGAATTTAGCTGAGGTGAAGTCATGTGTCTGTGGTGTAATGCATTCGTAATATAATGCTAGCTTTGTACCTCAAATGTTTTTTTTTATTTTAGCTTCAAAAAAACATCAAGATGTTTCTCATTAGTGAAGATTATCTTGCTTAACTTCTCATAAACTTCTGTTTTCCCCAGAATGCAATGTAAAAACCCCATTAGCTTTAGCTGAGAGAACCCTTGGCGATGCAAACGTCCCATTTAGCCTACACAAATGCATCATTGCTGTGACACTCTGTGGTGTTTAAAGCTGCATTCATTGATTTCTCTATTTGTACATTTGGCCGCTTTGGAGCAGCACAACAAGCTGACAGTAGCTGGCAGTCATAACGGCTAAAGTGTTAGCAAACAGTGGATAATTTACAAATCCAGCCAAAATGAGGTGACACTGACCTTGTTTTAGCCATGTTTCCAGCCACCTAATGATTGCAAGTCCAGTGTTACCCCTTCATCTTTGTTTTTGTTTTTTTCATATAAAAAAACAAAAACAGGTGGCATAGGGCTCAGTGTATTCGCTTGAATAGTGAATATTTGCAGGTCAAGGGCAGTGTCACCCTCGTTTCTAACAAGAGAGGGGTTTGGAGCGGAGGCAGGCATTTCAGTCCAAAACACACACTGAGAATACGCACTAAGGTGCACAAATTCAAAAATCTCTTCAGGAATTCTTCAATCGTAAGCTGATGTTTGACAAATAACCTTCCAGTATATATGCAAGATGACGTGTGATATGACTTTCTTTGTTGATTTTTTAAAAGCTTCATTATTATGTTCTTAATAGAAAAACAATCATTTCCAAAACACAAAGGAAGAGAAACCTGACAATGACATCTCTTTGCATACAAGGCACAATGGGAAGGAATAAGAAATTGTCTACAAAAATAAAATATCTAACATAAGACAGCATCTAGAAATTATACAAACATATTTATTGTATTATATCATAAATAAATTGAGGAGAAGCTTTACTTGCATGATAAATGATAAATAGAAATTTATATGTATGTTTTAAATTACAGTATATATATATATATATATATATATATATATATATATATATATATATATATTGTTTAAATAAATACATACAGTCTCTATTCGTGACGTCCTCAAATTTTTTTCAGGTTTTCATACATTGAGATTCACAGAAATCTCACTTTTGTCACACCATGATGAACATGAGATTTCCATCCAACTGGCTTGTCCTGTTTTAGGGATTCTGGGTGGGGTTTGTGTGCGTGTGTGTGTGTGTGTGGGGGGGGGGGGGGGGGGCTATCCCAGCTGTCATCGGCGAAAGGCGGGGAACACCCCGGACAGGTCGCCAGTCCATTGCAGGGCCACATATGGAAACAGACAACCACTCACACAGCCAGTCTCCAATTACCAATTAAACACACAAACAAAAATAAGAATATATTGCTGGCTACACTCCACCTCATCAGCACTTCCACTCCATCAAAATAATGATGCTCAGCAGGTTACCAATATTAGTTAACCTTTTGGTTTGATTACTTTGGTTCGTGGGCTACACAGAGATTTATGCTCCCTTGGTTTATGTTTACAGGTTCTTTAGACCAGGAGATTTATTAGAATAGACTTTGTACTTAGCAGCCACATATTATCAATAAGTGAAAGAGACGTTCATTCCTCGTAGGGAAAGCATTGATACTCTCTCTCCAACAGTAAGAGGACTAGTAGTTACTATGGTGTTGCTCGCACAAAAAAATTAGGCTAGGAAGAGATTCAGTAAGTCATATTTTTCTTGAAAAGAATGCATCACATATTTCAAAGAGTCTTCCGTAGAACTATTATCACAAAAATAGAATAATTTTTTTTTTTAAATAATGATGGAAACCTTAAGATACAGAGTATATAAAACACAGAATTTGCCTGGAATTCTAATCGTGTGAAATTTAAAACGGAGAGTCACAAAGAATCATTTCTTCAACTTGTGCGATTGTGTGTCCCCTCCCTTCTCTCTCTCCCTGTCGCTTGTCCCTCCCTCTCTCTTCCCTCCCTCTCTCTCGCTCCTTCACACATCCAAGGCTGTGCGCTGTGGCGGCGGCAGAAAAGAGGTGTAGATCCCGGTGTGTGTCGGTCTCCTGTCTCCAAACGGGACCGGATAATCCACTTGGATTTTGAGTGGAGCGGATCTTAATCTGCACGCAGAGCGCAAAGGCACTCTGAACGTCCTCATCAGGGATTTGGGTTTGCTCGCCACAGGTAAGCAGCTCTTGCTCAAGTTTTCACCTTCAGGGAAGCTGACAAACTGACCGGCCAGCGGCTATTGAAATTTTATTTCACTATAGAACTTCTTTGTATAATTATGGCCATGAGATGCCAGAATGTAACTTGTCTTAAAGTCACTGGAGTCAGACACTGATGAGAGTTTACGCACATCTCCTCGTGAGTATGTTTGGAAGTTTGGACGGTCAGCGTTGAAAAAGACGCGCATGTGAGGGCGGGATGACTAAATGCTTTTAGGAGCGGGTCCGTCTAGCTGAAGCATGACTGTTTCATGCTTGTGTGTGCGTCCCAGTCGCTCATTCACCTGAAGTCCTTCAACATTTTCAGCGTCACCGTCAACAGATTCAATTTGATATGCACGAATCTAAAACGATCTCACACTTTTCCCTTTTGCGCACATCAAGCTCGCTTTGCCTTTTATACGCACAGCGAGTTTCTGCGTAGCGCCAAAGTTGGACTTCATAAGTGATGGCTCTCTAGATTGGCTCTGACACCGGCGTTCTCTTGACCGCTCATCCGTTTTACTGCCGCTGGAGACACGCTGAGAGTCCCGCTCCAATTCATTGAAATTGACTGTCGCGTCTCTCGTTGGGAAACATATACAAGGCAACAAAAAGAATTTGTACCTTTCACAAATCCATTGCAGACGGTTTTGATTGCCATACAACACCCATAAAATCGATTTTCAACGAAATAAAAGAAACACAGTTACGGAAACTTTCCTTCCATAGAAATCTATCAAAGCAAAAAATAAAGGAAAAGCAGCAGTTATTTATTCACGTTGGCAAGATAATCTAAAATGAAGTTTTGCCTGTGTGTGGTACTAAGAGTGAAGCTCCAGTGTCTAAAAGTGAAAAATAAGAAAGAGTCTGAAACAGATTTTAAAGCCTCCACACCAAATATGAGAGATTAAAATTTCACCACAAAGGGGTCATTTCCTTATTCTTGTATCCTTATATATATATATATATATATATATATATATATATATATATATATATATATATATATCTCCTCTGTTGAGGGAAAATCCCACTCTTTAGCCCTGTGTCCAAATCTGTAGCCATACAAACACACCATAGCACTCTACTGCAGCCTCTGGCGACTGATGATAAGACTGGAGGAGCTGCTGACTCCCATGCTGAACTCCTTCTGAGGACCGTGAAGCTGAAGGGGCAGGTTCTGTGACCGCTTTGATTAGGGGGATAATAAACCCATTTATAAAGAGCTCCTAGGTGACGCAACCAGCCTGAGGCAAGAGCAAAGCAGAGTTTCAAGCAAACCCCTATTCTTGGCTAACAAAATATCTGGATATATAATTGAAATTGATACACAGGTGTTATCTATATGCTTCCCTTGCAATGAAATCATTTCAACTCAATAACAATTAATCAACTGACATTGTCACACGCTTTATACTGAACCCAGCTCATAGTTTTGGACTACAACTTTCTTGCAACTCTTATTATGCCGCATCTTTGTTTTCATAGAATTCCCATTTTGCACTTCGTGCTTAGCAACAGACAGCAAACAGACACTAGTGGTGAGCTGAGGAACACGGCGATAACAGCTGAAGAGGCAGATAGTTCCCTTAGGAGTGATAGAGAGAGGGAGAGTGATAGGAACACCTTTCCTAATGAACGATGTTGCTCCGTCACTACAGAATAGAGTTCAACACATCAGCTTCAAAAGTGACAGATGATATGTCAGTATTGTGACCTCAGCTTGTTTCTTGCACCCCCAGGTGGCCAGAAAAGATTAAATCACAGGAGATGCGAGGAAAAGGGTTTGGCAGCGTACAAATTAGGTTCAAGACCTGGAGGCGGGAAAGGTGTTTAGGGTTATTAATTGAAGAGTAAATAATGTGGACATATTTTATGAACTTTGTAATGTGCCCTCTGGCAACTTTGAAAGTCTGTTGACCTCAGTTGATTTGACACATTAATAGTCACAAATTTGGCTGCTTTGCCACACCGCAGAGAGATTTGTTGATGCGTTAATGCTTTAAAACCCCAAACTCTCACAGTCTGTTATGATAAATGGCTTATGCTTAAACACACTTGGGGTTCATTTGAGAACTTTCACATACCCTTCTGTCCAGCAGCTTTTTTTTTTTTTCCTGAGGACTACAAAATAATAGGTAAAGAGGGTTTTGATGCACCTGGAGAGTCACCAGCTTTGCAGGTTTGCTTAAGATTTAATTTTTGGCTCATTATCGGTCTCTTTAGGACCAGCAGAGGTCCCCGGACAACATTTTTGGGGACCGAGTTGCCCTAAAAATGAATGAGAAATCATGAGAAAGTGGCAAAGCACCAGGTTGCATGATTTTCATGCATTTTAAGTGTCTGTGTGCAGTGTGTGAGAGAGAGAAAGTGAGCGAGAGCAAGGGAGAGCGTGTGCAGTAGTATTAGTATAACTCTCAGATATTACGCCCTGTCATGTTCGGTAAATAGCCATTCATCAAGCATGCCTTTTCCTTTGATGGGACCCACAAGATCCAATCCATTATCCATACACTAGATGTCCACTCAGTGTGTGTGTGCGCGCG